>NC_046317.1:89034785-89338793 GCF_009819535.1 Lacerta agilis
TACAGGTAGGTAGCCGTGTTGGTCTGCCATAGTCAAAACAATAAATAAATAAATAAAAAGGTGCTACTGGAAGGATTTTTTTAATTTTTAATTTTGTTTCTTCTTATAATTCTCATAACACTTTCCTGCACCGAGAACTGCTATTCTGTTGTGTTTATTCTTTGCAGAAATTCCTTGTGTTGTATTATCTTTTGGCAACTACAGGAGCGAATAAAGACTAAACATTCAAACATTCAGACATTAATTTGCCCTTTGTGGCAGTGACCAGCAATGCATGGAGAAAGGGGTGGGGACATTATAATATACTGTCTGGTTTGTTCCTTTATTTATTTATTGTATTAATTAAATTTGTGTACCACTCTTTATCCGTAGATCTTAGGGTAGGTTCACAGCATAAAAATACAAGATAAAAACAAACTATATATTAATGAAGAGGCAAGCAGTATTTCTATGAAGTGGGTTGCCTCTTCAGCACAAGGAAGATTCATCACAGATCTTCAGCAGGTTTTTTTTTGTCACTTTCCTGGTTGCCTTGGCAACCAGCTGTTTCTCCCCAGCCTCTGTTTAGCAAACCACTCCTCTAAAGCATTTAAATAATGAACTTATGGCAATAAAGTTCACTTTTGAACAATTTCTGCCCCCACCCTATGCATAGAAGTCCCACCGAGTTCAACAGGACTTACGCCCAGGTAAGTGGATATAGGATTGCAGGCTAAGAGCCCACCCAGAAGTGAGTCCTATTGAATTCAATGGGGCTAACCCCCAGGTAAGTGGAGTTAGGGGTGCATCCTAATTGGTTAAAAAAACGAATCCCTCTTTTCTATAGGATTTTTTTTTAAATGCAAATAAAAGGGAGACTTTGTGTCCCTATCTTAAACATTTAGGATCATAGGAAACTGCCTTACGCTGAGTCAGACCATTGGTCCATCTAGCTTAGTACTGTCTACACTGACTGGCAGCAACCCTCCAGGGTTTCAGATGGGAAATCTCTCCCAGTCCTACCTGGAGATGCCTGAGATTGAACCCGAGACCTTTTGCATGCAAAGCAGGTGCTCTTGCCATTGAGCTGTGGCAAAGGCATTGGCCACTGGAATAATATTCACCGGCAATGCTCGCAAAATATTCTGCTTCGTGATGCACTGCCGTTACCGGGCGGGACGTCTCACCGTCTTTGAACTAGTTTGCCGGAACAGACCAAGGATTCCTTCTCGTGGAGCATCATCTCTAACAGGGAGACAGCCAGATGCCTCTGGGAAGCTGCACTGTGCAGTTCATAACATCCTGTTCTTTGTCTCAGGCATCTGGAAACCAAACAGATTGTTCCCAGTCATCACAAATAGACAATAATCAGGCAACCTACTTTACATTAATGTGTCTAATTCCTTTTTAGCACGAACTGCCCAATTTCAGATGAAGGGTGGTATGCAAATTTAAAAATAAATAAATAAATACTAATAAAGATAAAAAAAAATAAAAAAAAATTCCTTCCAGTAGCACCTTAGAGACCAACTAAGTTTGTTCTTGGTATGAGCTTTCGTGTGCATGCACACTTCTTCACATACACTTCTTTGTGCATGCACACGAAAGCTCATACCAAGAACAAACTTAGTTGGTCTCTAAGGTGCTACTGGAAGGAATTTTTTGCTTTATTTTGTTTTGACTATGGCAGACCAACATGGCTACCTACCTGTAACTGGAACTAAAAAAGATGTCTCTTTTTGCCCAGGCTTTCCGTGACCCATAAGAATGGACCTTCTTATTACTGAATTCCTGCATTTTATAAACTCTGGGTTTTTGTAACCTTTAAATATAAAAAGACTGAGTTTATTAAGCAATAAAGGTAAAGGGACCCCTGACCAGTTGTGTCCGACTCTGGGGTTGTGGCGCTCATCTCGCTTTATTGGCTGAGGGAGCCGGCGTACAGCTTCTGGGTCATGTGGCCAGCATGACAAAGCCGCTTCTGGCGAACCAGAGCAGCGCACGGAAACACCGTTTACCTTCCCGCCGGAGCGGTGCCTATTTATCTACTTGCACTTTGACGTGCTTTCGAATTGCTAGGTGGGCAGGAGCAGGGACCGAGCAATGGGAGCTCACCCCATCGCGGGGATTCAAACCGCCGACCTTCTGATCAGCAAGCCCTAGGCTCTGTGGTTTAACCCACAGCGCCACCCGCACCCGCATCCCCCTTATTAAGCAATAAGAAACCCTTTAATCAATGGATTGACGACATGACAACAGCCACTACATATAAATGGATTGCTTGTAGCCGCAGACTTTGTTTCAATAAATATGTTGACATATGGAACGAGATTACATAGAATATAGTAGGTTATTTATAATCATATATGTATTGGGACAATAATACTACTTAAATATCTATATAATAATGTTTGGAAGTGTAACTGACTATACATAGTGTACTATGTTATATCTTTCTACTTACTATTTTTTGCTTTTTAATTTGCACTTCCCCTTTTTTCTCTATAATTGAAATTCTAATAATAAAATATTAATTGAAAAGAAACACTGCTTTATTGTTTTTCTTTTGTAGTTCTACCACCTAGAGGGTTTTTTAATAAGCAGTTTTGAAAGGATCTTAAAAATAATTACACACACACAAACACACACACACACACAGCTCCCCATCCAAAATGAAATGAATGGGCCTAAGTTATACATGTTAATAATTTCAATGGGTCTACTGGGAGTAAGGCTAGCATTGGTACAGCCCAATGGGTGGGGCAGTGATTAGACGTCATCGAGTTCAAAACTCCTTCCCCCCCCAAAAAAAAACATGATTAGCTTGTCCTTAGACTGTACAATCTAAACCGTTTGCCAGCTGTTATCTATGTGAAAGGGCTTATTCTGGGTCAAAAGCTGTAGGATTTGTGACTGGGAGGATAGAACAGTTTAACTCATTCCTACAAACGGAAAGAAAGCTTTCCAGGATCAGCTCACAGCCCCACTTAGCCCTGCAGCTCCTTGCCACCCAGAGGTGCCAACTTGAATAAAATATTCAATATTTTGAATAAATATCACATACAGTGGCACTTTGGTTCTCAGACGCCTTGGTACTCAAACAACTGCAAACTTGGAAGTAAGTGTTCCAGTTTGCGAACTTTTTTCAGAAGCCGATCGTGCTCCGTTTTGAGTGTTACACTGAGGTCTGTCTGTTTTTGCTTTTTATTTTACGTTTTTATTTTTGCAGCTCTTTTTTGTTTTGTTTTTGTGACTGTGTGGAACCCAGTCCAGCTACTGATGGATTGATTGTGTGACTGCAGTGCATTGTTTATTGCTTTCATTTTATGGATCGATGGTCATGTTAAATTGCTGTTTAATATCTATATGAAGCCGCTGGGAGAGATCATCAGGGGGTTTGGGCTGGGTGTTCATCAGTGTGCGGATGACACCGAGCTCTACCTCTCTTTTAAATCAGAACCAGTGAAGGCGGTGAAGGTCCTTGTGTGAGTGCCTGGAGGCGGTTGTAGGATGGATGGCGGCTAACAGATTGAGGTTGAATCCTGACAAGACAGAAGTACTGTTTTTGGGGGACAGGGGGCGGGCGGGTGTGGGGGACTCCCTGCTCCTGAACGGGGTAACTGTGTCCCTGAAGGACCAGGTGCGTAGCCTGGGAATCATTTTGGACTCAAAGCTGTCCCTGGAGATGCAGGTTAATTCTGTGTCCAGGGCAGCTGTCTACCAGCTCCATCTGGTACGCAGGATGAGACCGTACCTGCCCGTGAACTGTCTCGCCAGAGTGGTGGATGTTCTAGTTATCACCCTTGAAGGCTACCCTTGAAGGTGACCCGGAAACTGCAATTAATCCAGAATGCAGCAGCTAGACTGGTGACTCGGAATGGCTGCTGAGACCACATAACACCGGTCCTGAGAGATCTGCATTGGCTCCCAGTACGTTTCCGAGCACAATTCAAAGTGTTGGTGTTGACCTTTAAAGCCCTAAACGGCCTCAGTCCTGTATACCTGAAGGAGCATCTCCACCTCCACCGTTCAGCCCAGACACTGAGGTCCAGCTCTGAGGGCCTTCTGGCGGTTCCCTCACTGCGAGAAGCAAAGCTACATGGAACCAGGCAGAGGGCCTTCTCGGTAGTGACGCCTGCCCTGTGGAATGCCCTCCCACCAGGGGTCAGAGAGATAAACAACTACCTGTCATTTAGAAAATACCTGAAGGCAGCCCTGTTTAGGGAAGTTTTTAATCTGTGACTTTGTATTGTATTTTAATATTTGTTGGAGGCCACCCAGAGTGGCCGGGGAGACCCAGCCAGATGGGTGGGGTATAAATAAATTATTATTATTATTATTATTATTATTATTATTATTATTATTATTATTATGGGGTTGATTTGAAAAGTCTGGAACTTATTAAGCCATTTTGAAGTACTTTCTATGGGAAAGCATGCCTTGGTTTTGGAATGCTTTGGTTTTGGAACGGATCGCCTTCTCAATCCGGCCCATGGACAGTTCAGGAATCAGCGTGTTTTTACATGAGTAGAATGTGTCCTTTTATATTTAAAATGCATCTCTGGGTTATTTGTGGGGCATAGGAATTCATTCATCCCCCCCCCAAAAAAATATAATCCAGCCCCCCACAAGGTCTGAAGGACAGTGGACTGGCCCCCTGCTGAAAATGTTTCCTGACCCCTGGTCTAACTCAATCCATCTCACTACCAATGAAAACTAGGAAATGAACTGGAAGAGAACCTTCCCATGTGACATGTCACAAAAACCTCACACAAACACTATGGAAAAGGATGAAAGTTCACTACCCCTGGTCCCCCCCCCATCTGTCTCTCCCCCAACCCTTCTTCTTCTTTCTTCTTTGGCGATCACTCATAGCCGAGTAAGATTGTCTTCCATAAACACGGTCTTCACAATGAGTCCGTAAGTGACTGTGGAGGTCAGTTCTGGATCCACACGTCCTTCCACAGTGGAGACATTGGTTTCCGGGCAGGAGTTGATCATGGTGAGGGTTTGCCAAGCGTGCCTTCCTCTTAGCACGTTTCTCCCTTGCGTCCTGAGTTCGAGTGTCTTCAAAGCCCACAACACCTTTGGTAAAGGCTGTTCTCCAATTGGGGCGCCCGCAGACCAGTATTTCCCAATTGATGGTGTTTATACTATGTTTTTTCAGATTTGCCTTTAAAAGGTAAAGAGACCCCTGACCATTAGGTCCAGTCGTGTCTGACTCTGGGGTTGCGGCGCTCATCTTGCTTTATTGGCCGAGGGAGCCGGCGTACAGCTTCCGGGTCATGTGGCCAGCATGACAAAGCCGCTTCTGGCGAACCAGAGCAGCGCACGGAAACGCCGTTTACCTTCCCGCCAGAGCGGTGCCTATTTATCTACTTGCACTTTTGACGTGCTTTCGAACTGCTAGGTGAGCAGGAGCAGGGACCGAGCAACAGGAGCTCACCCCGTTGCGGGGATTCGAACCACCGACCTTCTGATCAGCAAGCCCTAGGCTCTGTGGTTTAAACCTCTTTTGCTGACAACCTGCATTACACTTTCCATTTTAAAGTTCGGAATAGAGTAGTTGCTTTGGAAGGCGATAATCAGGCAACACCCCAACCCTATACTGTCTATAACAATAGTGTCTCACATGCAATATAACTGATCTGTAGAAAGGACCCCAGTGAACTGAAAGCAGACTGTATGCACTCTTGTAGCCCAAGAATATCTTTAATAATTTATTTATTTATTAAACAGTAGGCAGCTTCCTACGGTTTTTCAGGGAGCAGAGCTCCATCTCCAAACTGCTTTGCATTCATTTGCATTCTACGCTGTTATGATTAAACCCAATACGTCCCTTAATATTTGTTCTGCACCACTTCCTCCTGGAATCAAAGGTTCGCCTTTTTTTGTATTGTGCTGTTTTCTCTTTTTAAGACTTCGGGTTTTCAAATCCAGTCCAAACGGTCGTGTTCTACCAACTTGCCTTCGACCCACAGACATAATTTTTATTGTGCCTTCGGGATAATTGGCCCTTGTGATAGGTATTGGGGTACACGATTGGCTTTCAATATTGTTAGAACCTGCAAAGGCTTCAGAATAAATACTACTGGTACTCCGTTTCCAATTGGGGCTGAAATCTTGTAACTTTTAATGCCATACATGTTCCATGGGGGGGGGGGTGCTTTCATACCCCCCCCCAACCAGGGCACACAAAAAAACGGGATTTGCATCTTCCAGGCCTGGGCTCCATGTGGAAGATCATGGCCCCAAAAGACAGGCTGGGGGGGGGGGCACCATGTGAGATCACGGCTCCCCAGAAAGTGTGTAGTGCAAGGCCACCATGCTCTCATGCAAAAAACAAACAAATTGGGATATCCCGATTTTACCAGGGCACTTTGGGGGGTTGCATCATTGCACAACTTTTGCTGCCCCCACCTAAAGAAAAATCAGGGTAAAAGTCAAGATGGGTCCTTAGAAAACTCCGCTCAAATACAGGAACAAAACCCAAACAATTTGCAGCCGATTCCTGTTTATCGCAGTCGCTCCTTCCAGATCAGACAGTGTGAAAAAAGATTAAAGGTCACTGCCATTGCCTACGACAATTGCTGGATAATAATAATAATAATAATAATAATAATAATAATAATAATAATTCATACAGATAAACCGCATTAACCACATCTGCTGAAAATTCTCCAGTCCGTCCCCCCCCCCCCCGGGTTATTATATATGTGCAGTAGACAAAGTGGGGGGAAACTAGAGATGGGTGATAAATTTGATTCAGTTCCTATTTAAAGATGAATTTATCCAATTCACACTTTCTTGAGTACCAAAACACGGCCACTCTATGAAATTCGCACTTACCTGAACTTTGCGGTGCAGTTCTCCAACCAAACGATTTGACCAAAATGCCCTTATGGGGGAAAAGGATGTGTAAAAAAGAATATACTAGTGAAAACAGCGTGCAAAAAAGGGGGGTTGCATGTAAGGAAATTGATTGAAAATGGTGTGCATGAGTAAAATCTTCGTACAAAAATGTGCTTATTGGGAGAAAACGACACAAAAATGCTGGTAAATGTACATGAGAGTTGGGTTTAAAGCAAAAATGTAAATTGCTGCAGATCTGTAGAGAACTGAATTTTGACATTGGGGAAAAAATAGAAACTGAGCAGAACCAAATTGACAGTTCCTTCCATCCCTAAAAGAAACCCCAAACAACTGAGAAATATTTCCCCTCCATGATAAAGCTCAGACCCAGGAAGAGCCACAGACCAATGATGGAGGACATGCTTTGTGTTCACAAAGTCTTGTGCTTAATCCCCGGTAGAGATGGAAAATATTCTATGACTGAAACCATTGACAGTCTCTGCCAATCAGTGTAGACCAGGCATGGCCAAACTCGGCCCTCCAGATGTTTTACGACTACAATTCCCATCATCCCTGACCACTGGTCCTGTTAGCTACGGATGATGGGAGTTGTAGTCCCAAAACATCTAGAGGGCAGAGTTTGGCCATGCCTGGTGTAGACCATGGTTATCTTGTTGTTGTTGTTCAGTCGTTCAGTCGTGTCCGACTCTTCGTGACCTCATGGACCAGAGCACGCCAGGCACCCCTATCCTTCACTGCCTCCTGCAGTTTTGCCAAACCCATGCCAGTCGCTTCGAGAACACTGTCCAACCATCTCATCCTCTGTCGTCCCCTTCTCCTTGTGCCCTCCATCTCCCCCAACATCAGGGTCTTTTCCAGGGAGTCTTGTCTTCTCATGAGGTGGCCAAAGTATTGGAGCCTCAACTTCAGGATCTGCCCTTCCAGTGAGCACTCAGGGCTGATTTCTTTAAGGATGGATAGGTTTGATCTTTTTGCAGTCCATGGGACTCTCAAGAGTCTCCTCCAGCACCATAATTCAAAAGCATCAATTCTTCGGCGATCAGCCTTCTTTATGGTCCAGCTCTCACTTCCATACATTACTACTGGAAAAACCATGGTTATCTACCAGACAACAAATCCCATCAGCCCTGGCCATTGCCCATTCTGGCTGGAAGGTGATGGGAGCCCAATATGAGAAGGGAACAGGTAAGCCACAACACATTAAGGCACGGGTGGGGAATGAGTGGCATTCCAGATGTTGTTCCTATCTGGAATTTGGACCATAATACCTCAAGGACCATCTCTCCCCATAGGAACCCCATAGGTGTCAGGCAAAAACATTCCTTTTCTGCCCCCCCCCCACCAGCCTCTGGCTAATTAAACTACCTATGGAGGGTTTATTGTATTTGTTTGTTACCGCATTACATATTTTTGTGTTCATAAACTGCCCTGTGGTCCTCGGATAAAGGGTAGCATAGAAAACAAACAAACAAACAAATAAATAACACAATCATCCTGGATTCAGGTAGGTAGCCGTGTTGGTCTGACGCAGTCTAAATAAATAAATAAAAATTTAAAAATTGTCCAGTAGCACCTTAGAGACGAACTAAGTTTGTTCTGGGTCTTCAGTTGTATCTGAAGAAGTGTGCATGCACACAAAAGCTTATACCCAGAACAAACTTAGTTGGTCTCTAAGGTGCTATTGCACAATTTTTTAATTTCTTTATTTATTTCAAAATCATCCCCGATCATTGGTCACTCTGGCCGGGCTGACAGAAGCTGGAAATTTAACTACATCTGGATGGCTGTGTGTTCCCTGCTCCCGTGTTAACTGTTGCTAAACACAAACAGACAGCATATTGGAGAACATCACTCAAAAGTCTCTGCCACATTCCTTCCCTCTGCTGTGCCACAAGTTCCAAACCACAGGTGTTAGATTGCAGTGTCCCTTACACCTGGGCTGATGGTTTGTTCCCCACCCCAAGACAACCAAGGTTTCCTTGGGGTGGGGTGAGCAAACTACGAGTCCAAGATTGGAGGACACAAGTTAAGGTTTGGGCCCAGACTACCTGAAAGATCTGGGTGTTAAAATCTCCAGGTGAGCACCTTCTCATCAACACCAGATGCCCAGATGGGGGGACACGAGGGAGAGCCAAAACAGGTTGCCTCTATTTTGCGGGTTTCCTTCCTAAGTGAGGATGTGATGGCCTCCTTCTTTTTATCCTTCTTCCCAGTTTACCGAGACAAACTTCGGAATTTAAGGTGCAGACGATGTTGAGCAGGCGTCGGCAAGGTTATCCGGCCATGGGCGGGATCAAGCCCACGGAGAGCGTCCGTGGGCCAGACATGCGCAGCACGATGTTGGAAATCGCGTCTGCGCATGTCCATGGCGTCGAAAATTGCTTCTGCGCATGCCCAGATGCCGAAAATCGCGCCTGTGCAGAAGCGGTTTTGGGCGTCTGGACATGTGCAGACGCGGTTTCCAGCATGTGCACGTGCCCAGACACAATTTCCGGCGCCATGTGCAGGGGGCTTGCCGAGCAGGCGGCTTGTGGGTCAGTAAAACGGCCTTCGTGGGCCACATCCAGCCCATGGGCCGGAGGTTGCCAACCTCTGATGTTGAGCATAGGGCTCCTTTCAGGGCAAACTGGATTTTCACGTTGGCACTGGAAAAGGCATACGAGAGATTTTCACATTTTCAACCCCAAAGGCAAAGAAACTGGAAGGTGGGGGGGGGGAACGAAAGCGGTTGCTGAGATCGTGCAATTTCTACACCAGTTTTTTCTCTCGATGGATTCCAACTTTTCCTTGAAAGGAGTGTTAAAAGAAATTCATGGAGGAGAAGGCTCTCAAGGGCGACTAGTTATGATGAGGTATATGTTGTCTCCAGGATCAGAGCTCTATAGTATTCCTCTGGATATCAGTCGCTTGGGAACAAAGCTATTGCACTCAAGTCCTGCTTGTGGGATTCCCATTGAGAAATCTGACTGGCCACGGTGAGACTACATAGGCCTTTGTTCCAATCCAGCAGGACACTTCCTATGTTATTATGTGAATGCATTTCCCCTCTTATTCATAATAAACTCCCACTAATGCTATCCAAGTGGAGGGCAGGCATATGAACGGACTCTAGTACTTTAAAGTTCTTAGCAATCTTTTTGCAAACAACCCTCGCTTTCCAAGCTTTTTACAGTCAGGGGTCGGCAAAGTTTTTGTGGCTTGGGCCGGTTCACGGTCCCACAGACACTGCGGTGGGCCATAGTGCACATGCACACACTAACGCTATTTCCCACGCTCCTTCTGGTGCGGAGGAGGCGTGCGCAGCTTCCCATTGGCTGGAGCTTCCTGCAGCCAATGGGAAGCCGGCCAACGTCATGGAAGGCGGTCCCTGCTCTGCTCCGCGCCAGTTTCGTGCGGCGCACGGGAACTGACCGAGCAGGCGGCGGGGGTCCATGGGCCGGTTAAATGACCCCCATATGCCACTTGTGGCCCATGGGCCTTAGGTTACCAATCCCTGCTTTTACTGCAGGATGATGAGACTTCTCTAGAGCAAGCAGCTCCAGGGATGTAAACAGTTTTAAGTCTTCGAACTCCTTACAGTCCAGGTCTCTTTTAACAAGAGTTGACTTAAAAACCAGGGTGTTGCTAACACTGCTTGCATCTTTTAATTTTGTAACTGCTCAAAGCATACGTTTTGGAAACTGCAGCTGGCTCAGAATCGGGCAGCCTTTTTGTACCTTTATTTGAGATCCTATTTTGTTTTATGCTGAAAATCTTCAAATTGGCTGTGTATTTTTTTATGGTGTTATTCGTTGCTTAGGACTACTTTTGTTATGTTGCAGCTATGTGTTTTTTTCATGTCCTAAGCTGAGGTCGGCAACGTGTGGCCCACGGGCTGGATGCGACCCACAAAGACCGTTTTACTGACCCCCGAGCCATGCGGCCTGCTCGGCGCGCCCCCCGCGCGCTGTGCTAAACCCGCGCAACGCAGCCACTTGCCGAGCGGCACCAGAAAACGCATCTGTGTTATTATTATTATTACTACACAAAAGCAATGATTATGAATCCAGAGCAGCAATGATTATGATCCTCGGGCGGTGTGTGTGTATATGTTAGCCATCACCTATGCTATGAGGGGGCCTTGAGAAATGGTGTCACAATTTTTTTAAAAAATGTCTTTATTTATTACATTTATATCACACCTTTCCATTTTTTACATTCATATCACACCTTTCCATTTTTTACATTTATATCACACCTTTCCATTTTTATTGCCGCAATAACCTTGAGAGATGGGTCTCAGGCTAAAGGTCATCCACTGAGCGTCACAACCGGGGGAGCATTCTAGGACTACAGTCCTAGTCCGGCACTGCAACCACTAAACCACACTGCCTCTCCTCCGGATGGCAGGGTCTACGGAGCCGGACCTCTGGTGCTGCTGACATTGAAGCTGGTTAATAAATAAGTCCTAGCACATATAGCCAATTGCAAATGTCCAAACCCCAAAACATACCTGGTCACCTTAATCCTGACACACCAGCCCTGTAAGGCAGGCCAGTATAATTAACCCCTTCCTGCAAGTGGTTGAGGCTGTGTGTGTTTGTGTTGAGGCTAAGCAGAATAGTGCCCTGCCTTAAGGCTCCTTAGCAGCTTGTGCCTGCAATGAGATTTGAACTGTGGTTGTAATGGACTAGGAACTGGGAGACCAGGGTTCAAATCCCCGCTCTGCCATTGTGGTGGTGGCTGAAAGGGCCACAATAAATGTGATAATGTGTGGACCCCTATTAATCCTTGTTGTTGTTGTTCAGTCGTGTCCGACTCTTCATGACCCCATGGACCAGAGCACGCCAGGCACGCCTATCCTTCACTGCCTCTCGCAGTTTGGCCAAACTCATGCCAGTCACTTCGAGAACACTATCCAACCATCTCATCCTCTGTCGTCCCCTTCTCCTTGTGCCCTCCATCTTTCCCAACATCAAGGTCTTTTCTAGGGAGTCTTCTCTTCTCATGAGGTGGCCAAAGTACTGGAGCCTCAACTTCAGGATCTGTCCTTCTAGTGAACACTCAGGGCTGATTTCTTTGAGAATGGATAGGTTTGATCTTCTTGCAGTCCATGGGACTCTCAAGAGTCTCCTCCAGCACAATCCTTGAGTGTGCTTCTAATAGAGAAGTTATGGTAGCCTGTTATTTTATGAAACTGATGATTTTGTATGTTGCCACCCCCCTTTGGGGCAGAAATAGCCCTTGGGCCAGTCAATGTCTCTCAGCCTTGCCTACCTCAAGGGGCTGTTGTGGGACAAAATGGGCAGGGGAGAATCCTGCAAGTCACATTTGCTCCTTGGAGAAAAGGGTGAACTATATAAATGCAATAAAGGCTCTCTCCAGCATTTCCTCGAAGAAGCAGTAGCAAATGTGCAGTGACTCCGGCGTCCGCTCACCACTCACAGCTACCTCTGCCGCAGGGTCTTGTGACCCACTGGGAGCGTCAGGATAGTGGGGTGGCTACCACCCGGCTTTCGCACTATCCAAACGGCGAAGGACGGGCGCTTTGCACGTGCTCAGAGGCACTCCTGGCACTCCACGCCTGCCCATTCCTTTCGGCCGCGCTCTGCCCTGAATGAATCCGAATCCCAGGCCAGATTAAACCCCCTGTTGTGTCTACACAACACTCCCAGCAAAAATAACGCTAACAATAATCAAAGCAGTTCAAAGGAAAGCGCGTGGCAAAGCCTTCGATCCGGCGAGGGAGCCGAGAGCGCGCAAAACGGAGCGCAGCCTGAACTTTCTCACGGGCGGAGCCCCTAAAAAAAAAACCCCACAAACCTCACAACCTCCACCCACCCCCCAAAATACTACTCCGCTCTGCAACTTGCGCCGTCGGCGGATGCAATGCAGATGGCGAGCAGGTTCGGTTTTCTTCCTCCCATTTGCAAGACTCTCTCTCCCTGCTGCTTGAGCGGTTCCTTTGCACGGTGCAGCAGCAGGCGTTGGTTTTGCAATGCATGCATGCGCCCGGGAAAAGGTGTGGATGTGCGCATGCATGCGTGTGCATGAGCTGGGGGGTGGGGTGGCAACCCCTACTGCCCGGTCCCGGGAAGAGGGGGGTGGAGAGAGAGAGAGAGAGAGAGAGAGGAGCGGGAAGGGGGCTGGTTGGTTCGCTCTTGACGCGAGGAAGTGCAAAACAGCAGTTGCTTTAGGAAGTCAATCGCTGGGGCTGGGGGACGCGTGCGCAGTGGAGACCCTGCCAGCCAGTATTTTTTCCCCCCCCTTCTTCTTCAAAGCTTGCTTTCCAATTCTCTCTTCGCCTCCTTCCCTCCCCCCTCCCTTTCCTCAAAGGGTGTCGATTCTGGAGCTTTAAAATAAGAAGCGAGGAAGAAGCAGCCCGGGGGGGGAGGAAGGCAGGCAGGCAGGCAGGCACGGATGTGCTCCAGCCGGCGGGGGGAGGCTGCGGGGGCCTCGGATGCAGAGAACGTGAGTAACTCCCCACTCTCTCTATATATATTTTTGCAAAAATATATATATTCTCTTATCTACGGAAAGACAGACAGCATCCACTCTCGCTGGTCCTTGGCGCGGGTGCAAAAGGGAAGCGATCGGGCCGGGGGTGGGGGTGGGGGTCAGAGGAGGGGGGTGTTTCCTTGGAGGAGGGGAGGGAAAGAGCGGAATCGGAGCAGACCTTGCGAGAGAGAGGGGGGGGAGAGGGAAAGGAAAAGCCCCTCCGCCCCTCCCCGGTCCTCTTCCTGTCTTTGCATCGCGTTGCAAAAAAAGAGAGAGAGAGAGAGAGGCGAAAAACGGCTTTCCTGAAACTGCCGCGCGGGGAAGCGAGCGAGCCTCTTCCTCTCTCTCCCTCCCGTCTCCATAAATGCATCAAGTGTGCCACTGAGGTTTGGGGGGGGGCAGGGAGAGAGAGAGAGAGAGAGAGAGAGATCCAGTTGCAGTGGACTGGGAGGAGATGGGCAGCCGGGGTGGTGGAGGTGGAGGGAACGAAATAAGCCAAACCCCAGCTGCTTCGTGCCTTGGACTTGGAGGGAGGGAGGTAAAGCGGGTGGGTTTGGAGGGGTGGTGGTGGTGGCCGCGTCCCGTTTTTGCCAGCTGAGCGAGGGTCTCTCTCCATTGCATTAAAAAATAAAAATAAAAAACCCACCCGCCCTATGGCCCTTTCCTTTTTAAAATGAAAGCCATGTGCGGTGGTTTGCATCCGATTTGAGAGAGAGAGAAAGCCCTCTCTCTGCGTGGCTTTTGCCCAGAAGGGGACTGGAGAAGGGGATCCAGAATGGGAGTTTGCATCGCTTGCAACGCTCTTGGTGGGGTGGGGGGAGCTTCCCTTTTGGAAGGAGCAGCCAGGGCAAGGAGGCTGGCGCGCGCCCTCCTGCTTCCTCCTCCTTGACCCGGGGATTTGCCGGGCGTGTCGCGTGTCGAGTGATGCCCGTCAGCCCTTGCACGAGTTGCTCGGAGCAAGTGTGTGTGTGTGTGTGTGTGTGTGTGTGTGTGTGTGTAAAATTCATGCACTTAAAAAAAAAAATCAGGGTTGCGTTGGAAAGCTCCTTCAAGAGGGCGCTCCCAGCAGCCTTCCCCCCCCCCCTCTCCCGGCTGGGCTGCAGTCCCTTCCTAGCTGCCATGCATGCATGCATGCCTGCCTGCCTGCATTGCAAGAGTATTCCCCCACCCGCCCGCTCTGCTGCATCCTCGCCCTCCGTGGAGGGGAAGGGAGGTGCACGGGCTTTCCCTCTCCAGAGTCTGCGGTGGGGGTTTCCCCCCTCCTCCTTCTCCTCTTCCTCCTTGCAAATATTCTCTCTCCCTCCCTCCCTCCAATTCCTCTTTCCCCCTCCCCACTTTTCAGCCCCACCCTGGGAAACTGGCATCCTCTGCCGGAGCAAGGGAACCCCCTGCTTTGCTCTTCATTTTGCACCGGGAGAGACGGCCAGCAGCAGAGATCTCCCCCTTTTCTAGAGCAAGGAAATAGGACATGGTGTGTGTGTTATGGGGAGGGGGGGTATTCGGGTGTGGGATTTCCCTGTCTTTTAATACCGGGGCTTCCCAGCAGAGAGAAAACCCGGCCTCGCCTAAGGAAGAGCTGCGGATTGCCTGGCACCCCCACCGCATTACCTCCGAAAGCCCAGTTTAGCGGTGGCTCTTGTCCGGCATCCATGCTCTCTCTGCATGCAGAAATCCCCCGGGGTTGAATCCTTGGCGGAGGCATCCCAAGACATGGGGGCAGGAGACCTCTGCCTTTGGTGAAGGACAGCTGCCAGTCAGAATAGAGGGGCCACTGGACAGGAGGAGCCAGAGAGATCCGCTTCAGTTACAAGGGATGTTGTTCGTTTGTTTTTTAACGGCTGCCTGCTAAAAGTGCCCTGGCTAGATACATAATTTTGGCCGTGCTCGGGTTCGATCTCATGACAACCCTGTGATGGAGGTCATCACTAGCTCCCGCTTTGCAGATTTTGGAAAAGAAAAAAAGGAGGTTCAAAGGGTGCAAAAGAGCCCAAGGCTAGGGAGGGATCTGAAGCCTGGGTGGCTTGGATTTTTATATTCATTTTATTGCTCTTTTTATCTTAAATGGTTCTCCCTTTCCTCTTTCAATCCTGTTAAGGATGAGAGGCAGTGGCTGACCCAAGGTTACCCATTGAGCTTTGTGAATGGGTCAGGATTTGAACCCAGGTCCTGGTTCGGTTATGCTGTCCTCCTGGTGGAACCCTGAGTTGCCTGCAGAATGTTCAATCTTTGTAGATACCGCCTCCTCTCTGTTTTTGAGAGCCAGTGTGGGGTAGTGGTTAGAGCAGGGGGTCAGCATCCTAAGGCCCATGGGCCGGAAGCAGCCCACAGAGGTCGTTTGACCAACCCACGAGCCGCCCCTGAACCAAGCTGCCCGCTCATGCGTGGCACTAAACCAGCATGGCGTGGTGATTCGCTTCTGTGGCACTGGAAATTGTGTCTGCGGATGCGCGGGTGCCAAAAATTGCGGGGTGTGTGTGCACGATCCAGCCCACAGAGGGATCTCTGCAGGACTGATCCGGCCCAGGCAAGATAAACCTTGCAGACCCCTGGGTTAGAGTGTCGGACTAGGACCTTGGGAAGCCAGGGATCAAATCCCCACTCATTCACAAAATTCACTGGGTGACCTTGGGAGCCGGTCACTCCTCGTTAGAAACTCAGATAGATAAGCTTAGGTGCCAAATGGGTCTTTAAACTAGGGTTACGGTTGCCGAAACAGAACTCCTTGTTTGCCATTTTGGGACCGGGCAGCTCAAAAGCCTCTGTGTTTGTTTCAGTGCGAGGTTTTTGGTTCCTGAAATTCGTTCTGATTGTGCAGATAAAATATAACGGGTGAAATTCTACAGGTTGTGTTGTTGGTGTGTGAAAACAGTCACGGTCTGAGGACGCCCGGGCGTGTTACCTCCAGATGGTGGAGATGTCAGGCACACTATTCCTAGCACCTGGGCATCTTCACTTGGTCACAGGTGGCCGATATCTGGGTGCAAAATGCGCCTGGCAAATTTTGAAATGCTGAAGTCGCTGCCTAACCTACCTCGCAGGGCTGTTGTGGGGATTAAATGGGTAGGGATAGGAGCATGTTTGCCACCATGAGCTCCTTGGCTGGAAAATGTGACATTCAAATGCAATTAACAACAAATATCTCCAGTTAAAGACAAGGAAACGTCTTTTTCTGCCAGTCAGAGAGGTCAGGCAGACCAGTGGTCTCTGCCTAAGGTGTCCTTCTGTTTTTCTGTAACTTTTTTTGTTGTTGTTGAATTCAGGAGGAATTGGTGGAAATGGGTGCAACATGCACTTCCCAGCGCCTGTGTGAATTGCGATTTGTCTCGTCTGGCACACTTTCGGGATTTCTTAAGCCCAGTAGCCTTACCTGTCGATCTGGACGGGGGTGTGGGACTGTTCAGATTGCAAAAACGACAGCGGCTCCCTCCGTTTGTTTCGCTTTCCTGGCACAGGCGACGCGCAGCTGCGGTTTTGCAAAGCGAAGAAACGTCAAAATGGGAAAAGATGCGAGAGTCAATTAAAAGATCATTTATAAAACCACAAATTAAAAAAAGGGACTCCCACACTCGCTGCTTGGAGCCTAAGCTGCTCTCAGCTAGCGCCAACGAAGGAGAAGGCGGCGGCACAATTTGCCAGCCAGGTGGGGGCGGGCAGGTGGCGTCTGCCCCCTAGGAGGGCACCGGAGCGACATGCAGGAGTCTCTCTGTGCATGCCCAGCACCCAAATGTGGAAGGGATCCCCAGAAGGCATGGCAAGACCCCTTGAGGAACAAATACCCACCCAGCCCAACCTCTCAGATTGGCTCCTGCAGGCCTCTCCTTCTCCAAAGCAGTTTCCTCATCGTGGCAGCACCCAGATATTTTGTACTGCAGCTCCAGCCCGTTGCACTCCAAAACACCTGGGAAGGGCGCGTGCCAGGTTAGCGAAGGCAGCTGCAAACCCGTTTTGCATTCGCATGAATTAAGTCTTTTAGTGTGGCAGAACTTTGGAACTTCCTGCCTCTTGATATTACGCAGGGGCGCCTTCACTGTATACTTTTCTCCGCAGCTGCTACAAACATTTTTGTGTGTACAAGTCTTTCGGGGAATTTTAGAAATTTGTTGCGAGTTTTACTCTGTTTTTAGTTTACTGTTATTTTAACGCTGCAAAAGTCTTAAATTGATTCTTCTTATCGGTGATTTTTTCGTTTTATCTGTTTTCGCAAACTGCTTTGAGGTTTTGTTTGTTTGTTGCAACCAAGCAGTCAATCAATTGTTGTGAAATAAATAAAAATAAATCGATTAGGGGAAGCTGCTTGATGCTGACCCACTTAGCCAAGTATGGTCCACACTCCACTGACTTGGCAGTGGCTCTGCAGGATTGCAGCAGGAGTCTTTCCCCAGCTAACAGAATGAATTTCAACAGGGACAAATGTCAGGTTCTGCACTTAGGCAAGAAGAACCAGCTGCACAAATATAAGGCAGGGGACACCTGGCTTGCTTGTAGTACATGTGAAAAGGATCTAGGGGTCTTGGTGGACCACTGAACATGAGTCAACAGTATGATGCATTATTTTGAGTGATGAGCTAATTTTGTTTTTGACACAGAGAGAGAAAGGATTCCCTTCTTTTCTTTTGATAGAAAAGTTGCTTCTGTGCTTCTGTAACTTTCCCAACTGCACAGATGCTTCCCTCTTGTCTCTCTGTTAACCTCGTGTTAGGTGAATATCCTGGTGACATCCACAAGCTGAGCTTTCTATTGGGAGCTGTGTTGCATATCACTGTCAGCATGCATGGCTATTTTTAAAGATTTTTTTTAAAGGCAGGTCCCTGCCCCAGAGAGCCTACAATTGAAGACCCAGCTGTGGGGAGCCTAATGGGAAGGGGGGCGGAGGAAAAAAGGGTGAATGGGAAGGATATGTATCATGTTCAGTTAACACGTACTGTACATAGGCTTCGTTTCTGTAATGCAGAGGTGGAGCATTTTTTATTCTGCCCTGCAGAAATGCTTCCATTCTGCTGCGGTTCGCTTTCTCTTTTTGTCTGCTGTGGCAAAATTGCGTAATTTGGATAAGTTATGGTATTCCACCCCGCTCATTTGCAAAAGCGGGTGGGAGGGGAGCGTGATTATTTGCAGACTGAAAGCAACCGGGACAGCAGCAAATCCTGATCGTATTGGTCAGGTGGCTTTCCGTTCCGGAATTGGAACGGGTGTGCCAATTACGGCAGATTGCACCCCTGTTTCCATTTCTGTTTGAATTCTCCCAACATGACATCCCTAAGTGAGGACTAAAGGGCTGTGCTAAAAGCTTTATGGGAAGAGTGGCTCTTGGGGTGTATGGATGGAGAGAGAAACGGAGGACGAGGCCATAGAATTAAGGATGAGGGGACATGAAGCCAGTGTAGGGGTTCAGTGAGATGTAGGGGTGCAGCCTTTCTGTGACAGAGCTACACGGCAGCGCAGCGGTTAACGCAACTGGTATTCAGAAGCATTGCTGCTTCCATCATCATCATCATCATCAGTTTAATTTGTTTACCCCCTCCATTCAAAGATCACTGGGAAGTTCACAACATAAAAATACGAAATGAAAAGTTCGAAATGAAAACCCAGGATAGCTCAGTCGGTAGAGCAAGAGACTCTTAATCTCAAGGTCATGGGTTCGATGCCCACCCTGGGCAAAAGATTCCTGCATTGCAGGGGGTTGGACTAGATGAACCTTGGGGGTCCCTTCCAGATTTGCAAGTGTATCTATAAAGCTGCCAACCTAGCAGTTCGAAAGCACGTCAAAGTGCAAGTGAATAGGTACCGCTCCGGTGGGAAGGTAAACGGCGTTTCCGTGCACTGCTCTGGTTCGCCAGAAGTGGCTTAGTCATGCTGGCCACATGACCCGGAAGCTGTACGCCGGCTCCCTCGGCCAGTAAAGTGAGATGAGCACCGCAACCCCAGAGTTGTCCACGACTGGACCTAATGGTCAGGGGTCCCTTTACCTTTACCTTTATCTATAAAGCACGAAAGACATTGGTGGTTGAATCTTGCTACTAAATTTCAGTAAAGTCTTGCCTTAAAAAGCATTTCATTCATTCATTCAAAGAACGTAAGCGTTCCGCCCGTGCCAGTGCTCACCCAAATTTCCCTATTTTTTTTTCTTAATTGGGAAAATTGAGGGAGAAAGTCGTTGGGGATGGGTGGGATCTGCTTTCCCCCTCCCTCCAGTTTCCTGGGCTCACAGACCTCTAGGTGGAAGAGGTGAATTGGCTTCTTTCTGCTAGATAATGACGACTAGCTAAAACCTTGCAGAAATACTGGGAAGCATTTTTCTGTGCATATGGTGATGGGGGAAAGCACATTCCCTGAAACGTGCCACAGTGGCTTCTGTCACAGTTGCTGCAGCCTGTAGATGATGTATGATTGGGGGTGAAGGTGGGTCTCCTAGGGATCCATGAAGCTGTCTGGAAAGCAAACAGTTCTCCTTAAGCAGCTCTGCAGAGCCTTCCAAGAGACCTTGGCAGACATTAGGTTGTTTAAAGAGGCCGCTGGCAGATTCTGATTTTGGCTGCTCTTCATTTCCCCTCCAGACTTAAGTACCGTATCCACACACCCCAAAACCAGACCAAATCTCCTTGTTTTCTGGACACCTAGGGTTCCTTGAACTCCACTGGCCAGATGGCATAGGTCTGGAGTTCCCCTTGTGCTTGAAAAATTGTTGCATTTATTTTACATTGGTACCTTGGTTCTCAAACTTAATCCCAGTCCGTTCCGAAACCAAAGCGTTCCAAAACCAAGGCACGCTTTGAAAAACGGATTGCAGTGGTACCTCTGGTTGCGAACAGGATCTGTTCCGGAGCCCCGTGCGCAACCCGTGACGTGAACAACCTGAAGTGCCGTGTCTGCGCATGTGCGCGACGCGATTTGGTGCTTCTGTGCATACGTGTGACATCATTGACGCGCATGCGCGAACTGCCGGACCCGGAAGTAACCCGTGTCTGCGCATGTGCGCAACGCGATTTGGTGCTTCTGCGCATACGCGTGACGTCATTAGACGCGTCTGCGCATGCGCGAACCGCCGGACCTGGAAGTAACCCGTTCCGTTACTTCCGAGTTCGGTGCGTTCGTATCCCCTTGTCGAACGCAACCTGAAGCAATCGTAACCAGAGGTACGGCTGTAATCCATTCCCTCATTGCAAGAAGTGAGGTTACAGGGAACCAGGCCGAGGTCCTTCTCGGTAGTGGCACCCTTCAGATGTCAAGGAAATAAAAAACTATCTGACTTTTAGAAGACATTTGAAGGAAGCCCTGTTTAGGGAAGTTTTTGATGTTTGATGTTTTATCGTGTTTTTTAATATTCTGTTGGGTGCCGCCCAGAGTGGCTGGGGAACCCCAACCAGATGGGCAGGGTATAAATAAATTAATAATAATAATAATAATAATAATAATAATAATAATAATAATTTATTATATAGTGTTCCTATTAAAATCCTATTAATTCTGGTTGTTTGTCGCCTGCTGAAAATTTATGTTTCGCCAAGCATTTTTGGAAAATTAATTTGATTGTTTTGTCATTTGTTCTGTATTTTATAATCTTGTCATTTTTCTCATTTATATATAAAAATAAAATTTAGACTGCTTGCAAAGGATATAGGGAAATATTTTTCTCTCCCGGATGGTTTTGTCTGCCTGTGAAAGTGATCCGCCGAATATTAGGAGAGAGCATCCTATCGTCTGGTCAACTTTTCGGCCTCCAGGCAGTCTCAAAAAATATAATAAAAATAAAAAAGAGGTTGTAACCGGTGACTTGAAAGGGATTTGCTGTCCCACTTTCAACTCTTTCTGCTGCTTTTCCTTACTTGTGTTCTCAAGGCGTTTTCAGGCACATAACTAGGAGGTGTCCGAAGGCATGTATTCGCAAAATGGGAACAGGCGAGACTGAAATCTTGTCTCCTCCTTGATCGCCAAAGTAGAAACTCCATGCACAGGGGTAGTGTATCGCTCAATGGCACAGAATTTGAGGGCAAGGCGGGTTGTGTGGTTTCTCACCTCCCTTTTTTCCTCTGGGGCGTTTCGCTGGCAGCTGTTGGAAGCAGAGAGCCCTGGTCAAAACAGAAATGGTCAGCAAAGCAATTTTCACGATTATGCATTCGGAAACCGTGGGGAGCCGAAGTGTGGCACTGAGTACATAAAGCACCTCATTTGTGAATCAGTACCTTAGGAAGAGACGCGGGTGGCGCTGTGGGTTAAACCACAAAGCCTAGGGCTTGATGATCAGAAGGTCGGCGGTTCGAATCCCCGCGACAGGGTGAGCTCCCGTTGCTCGGTCCCAGCTCCTGCCCACCTAGCAGTTCGAAAGCACGTCAAACTGCAAGTAGATAAATAGGTACCGCTCCGGCGGGAAGGTAAACGGCGTTTCCATACTCTGCTCTGGTTCGCCAGAAGCGGCTTTGTCATGCTGGCCACATGACCCGGAAGCTGTACGCCGGCTCCCTCGGCCAGTAAAGCGAGATGAGCGCCGCAACCCCAGAGTCGTCCGCGACTGGACCTAATGGTCAGGAGTACCTTTACCTTTACCTTAGGAAGGTGTGGGGCGATGGAGAAAGATGGGAGGGTAGGACGTGTTGAATTTTCCAACTTTCAACTTCCAAAAATGAGGTGTGCTAAAAAGTTGTGACATGACCTGGGAATTCAACAGAGATTTTGGTTAAGTTAACATAATTTAGTTTTGCTTGGTAAGTAACGCATTCACTCAAATGTAATGTGCACCTTTTTTGGCCAAATTACATCACAAAAATTAGGGTGCGCATTAGATTTGATTGTGCATTTACATTCACCAGCAAATTTATTTATTTTTTTCAAAATTGAGTTGCGCATTAGATTTGATGGCGCATTAGATTTGCGTAAATACGGTAAAATGTGTGCAAAACGGCATAGAAATCATTAAAAATGTTTGCCATGATCTTGCAGCTAAATTATATTTTGCTTTTATTTTTATTGTATTTTTATTATCAAGCATTACCTGACATTTTCAGAAGGTAAAGTTAAAATCCTTTGTTTTTCCGAAAGCAGTTTCTGTGCTTACAGAATCCTAGATTTGGAAAGGGACCGTGAGAGTCATCTAGTCCAACCCCCTGCAAGGCAGGAATCTTTCGCCCAACGCGGCACTCGAACCCACAACCAACCCTGAGGTTAAGAGTCTCATGCTCTACCAACTGATGGCTATATTAAAATTATTAGATGCCAGGCTTTCGGAGCTGGCATCAAATTCATCCAGCCTCTCCAGCCCATCGCTGGTGTAGAATTGGAAACAACTTAAAAATAAATTTTAAAAAATCTCCAAGCATGTCGATGGAGCATTATTTTTAGTTCTTTGCATAATTTATATTGCATGCTGAATTTAGACTTCTTTCTGGCACGTTGGGGCACCTTGGCAGAAACTGCACCAGCAACCTTCTTCTTACAACAGATAAATTGCCCTTTGGCTCCGACTTCCTTTCCTGTCTCTCCGCAAAGCCTTTCCACTGCACTGCTCAGGAATGCTTTTCAAAAGGGGGGGGGGGATTTAGGAAATACATTCCATTTTGTCTAAGGGATATGCTGATTAAATAGCTATTGACTCTTCTTAAGCTGTCTTTGATAGAGCTTTAACTAGTGATTAATAGGTGCTTATCTGCCCCTGCGTTGTCCGTCCCTCTATAAATATGCTATTTGTGCAACAGTACTTGGCCGATGTAAATCTTAAGGCTCGGAAGGATTATAGAGATGTACCATCCATGCAGCATCGGAGGTTAGAAACCTCTTCAAGTACAGTAAGAAACCGAAACTGGGAAAAAAAACCAGTTGTGAATAATACAAACAGAAATAAGACCAAAAACCCGGCACAGAGGTTAAAACAAGCTGAAAACAAATTTTAGCAGAGGGATAAAGACATTTTCTCCCTGTCTTATAATCGTCGGGGAGGTCCAATGAAGCTGAATGCTGGAAGATTCAGGACAGATAAAAGAATGGGGCTTAGTGATGTATGGAAGTGAGAGCTGGACCATAAAGAAGGCTGGTCGCTGAAGAATTGATGCTTTTGATTTATGGTGCTGGAGGAGACACTTGAGAGTCCCATGGACTGCAAGAAGATCAAACCTATCCATTCTGAAGGAAATCAGCCCTGAGTGCTCACTAGAAGGACAGATCCTGAAGCTGAGGCTCCAATACTTTGGCCACCTCATGAGAAGAGAAGACTGCCTGGAAAAGACCCTGATGTTGGGAAAGATGGAGGGCACAAGGAGAAGGGGACGACAGAGGACGAGATGGCTGGTCAGTGTTCTCGAAGCTACCAACATGAGTTTGGCCAAACTGCGGGAGGCAGTGGAAGACAGGAGTGCCTGGCGTGCTCTGGTCCATGGGGTCACGAAGAGTCGGACATGACTAAACGACTAAACAACAACAACATGGTGCCTCCAACAGTGGCATAGCCAATGGCAACCTCGGGGGAAGGATACAATTGCCACACTAAAATGGAGAAGCAGCCCTGCCAAAGGGCAGGTGGAGACTCGGTGAGGAATGGCGTGGCGTTTTCTGATTCCAAAGAGAATTCGGCCGCTTTCCGAGACGCAGAGCAAGACTCGTCCGAGACAGATGGACCTGCACTTCAGAGCGGCTGAAGTAGGAGGGAAAGGAATGTGAATTCAATCCCAAGGCTTAACCTTATCTCCCCAGAAATTTAGAAACCTTTTTCCATAATCCTGCAAGCAGAAAGAGAAGGCTGTCTTTCTATACATTATTCCATTTCTATCCGCTGTTCCTCCAAGGCACTCAAGGTGGCTTACTTGCTTCTCAACAACAACCCTGCCAGGTAGGCTTGGCTGAGAGTTGATGGTTATAAGAAAAAACAAAACCCTGCTTCTTTATCCCTTTTGGGGTATCCAAGAGCCTGTATAGAATCCTTATGTAGGTTCTCTATTGGTAGGAGAACATAACAGAGCCCAAACAGAGAATATATATATATTTTTGTAAATAATTTTTATTGATTTTATCTGTTTACAAACCCGAAATTTTTTTTACAATAACTTTACAAATAAGGATAAAACAAAAAATTATATCAAAACAAACAATTAAATCTTTAAACCATAGACTTCCCTTCTTTCGTTTTTATGCTTTTTGTTGTGATTTTAATTGATGTTAGCCGCCCTGAGCCCGGTTCTCTGGCTGGGAAGGGCGGGGTATAAATAAAATTATTATTATTATTATTATTATTATTATTATTATTTCATGTTATGTCTTCCTTATATCTTACATCTATATTTCGCACTTTAAATTCATTTCCACACTTTTAAATTTCCCCTCTACATCATATTCATTATTTTTCCAAACTCATTTCCTAATTGTATATCCTCTCATGTTACTTAATTTCACCTTCTAACCTTGATTTACAATACCTTCTTCATTTGTTCTTCATTTGTTTTGTACGCCATGAGTTGTTTGTCAATATTCACATCTTACATACCTTGTCCAAGTATTCAACAAACTTTCCCCACTCTTTTCTAAACGTTTCCTCCCCCCGTTGTCTGAGAATATTGAGAAGCAAAGCAGCTAGTAAGCGTGATCTTTACAGTGGTATCTTGGCTTCGGTGTCATTCCAGTGACAAGTGTGACGCCCCCTCCTCGCTGGCCCACCCCACCCCCCGCCAAAAAAAGCTGCGTAATGGGGAAAATTCCCCCTTTCAGCGGCTTCCACGTGCGTCGTGACATCACGACGATGTCACAAAGCATGCGTTGTGCCCCTCCCCCAGGGGGGTGCCTCTGCGCCACCACCGCCCCCAGCAGCGCAGAGGCTTGCTACGCCCCTGATCTCTCATATTAGCTTCACCTTTTAAGTTGAATTACTGAAAGAAACGAACCTTTCCATGATTTTCTAATTTTCACCTGTATATTTCTGCTTAAATGCAGTGCATTTCTTCCGTAAATTTTACATGGCCCACCTTTCTTGTCAATCACAGGTTTGCCCAGGCTTGTAAACAGCTTCTGGCCCAGTGGCAATGCCCTCTAAGCATTCATTGATAAAAAATAT
Source organism: Lacerta agilis (assembly GCF_009819535.1). Lineage (NCBI taxonomy): Eukaryota > Metazoa > Chordata > Lepidosauria > Squamata > Lacertidae > Lacerta > Lacerta agilis. Next base: position 89,060,143 of record NC_046317.1, read on the forward strand.
ATATATATAACATTACAAAAGCGTCATTCTATCCCTGCTGCTTTGAAAGTCACAAATGACTATTTGTGGGCAGGCTGCCAGTAACACATTTTTATTTTTTTTGGTAGGCTCATCCATACCTTGCAGACTTATTTGCAAAGCTGAGTTTGCTAAACAGGAAGAACTACCGCTTACAAGGAAACACACAGATGGCATCTTTGTAAATGCAAACGAATCTCACTGCTAAAAAAAGAGGGGGAACGAACCACTCCCATTATGATTCATTAGAAAAATAATCAGCTTCGGTTAGTGAAAAGGTGTCATCTTGATTGGTGACAAAACCAGTGATGTCACCTGGTGCCAGTGTGGTTTAGTGGTTAGAGTGTCAGGCTAGGATCTGGGAGACCAGGGTTCAAATCCCAACTCAGCCATGACACTCATTGGGTGATCTTAGTCCAGTCCCTGCCTCTCAGCCTAACCTACAACAAAGGGTTGTCGTGTGGATTCCTTGAGGAGGAAGAGAAGAACCATGAATGCCATCTTGAGAAAGATGCAATCTGGAGAAATGCAATAAATGATAGAATCATAGAATCATCGAGTTGGAAGAGACCACAAGGGCCATCCAGTCCAACCCCCTGCCAAGTAGGAAACACCATCAAAGCATTCCTGACAGATGGCTGTCAAGCCTCTGCTTCAAGACCTCCAAAGAAGGAGACTCCACCACACTCCTTGGCAGCAAATTCCACTGTCAAACAGCTCTTACTGTCAGGAAGTTCTTCCTAATGTTTAGGTGGAATCTTCTTTCTTGTAGTTTGAATCCATTGCCCCGTGTCCGCTTCTCTGGAGCAGCAGAAAACAACCTTTCACCCTCCTCTATATGACATCCTTTTATATATTTGAACATGGCTATCATATCCCCCCTTAACCTTCTCTTCTCCAGGCTAAACGTACCCAGCTCCCTAAGCCGTTCCTCATAAGGCATCGTTTCCAGGCCTTGGACCATTTTGGTTGCCCTCCTCTGGACACTAAGACTCCTAGACCCTTTTCACATGTACTGCTCTCAAGCCAGGTGTCACCCATCCTGTATTTTTGTGCCTTTCATTTTTTTTTTTGCCCAAGTGTAGTACTTTACTTTTTTCCCTGTTAAAATTCATCTTGTTTGCTTTGGCCCAGTTGTCTAATCTGTTAAGGTCATTTTGAAGTGTGATCCTGTCCTCTGGGGGTATTAGCCACCCCTCCCAATTTGGTGTCATCTGCAAACTTGATCAGGATGCCCTCAAGATGCAGATTATCTCAGACTTAACGGGGTTTCACCTAACTAAGCCCTAATGGAGAAGTCCCATTGAAATTATTGGAACTTATTTTTATTAGTTGCTTTCATTACAGAAACGATGCCAAGCGACTTGCAAGTCCTGTCCATTAATTTCAGTTGGTCTACCCTAAGCAGGACTAGCTTTGGATGCAACTGAATCTCAGGGCTTTTGTTTACTGGGCGAACTGTGTGTTTTGTGAAGCATGGTGTTTGGAAGGTGCTCGCCCTTCAACCATGAGACTCAGTAGGTGATCTTGGACCAGCTACCGTCTCTTGACCTAGCCTACCTCAGAGGGTTGCTGTGAAGGTAACGCTGGGAGCAGGTGGGGTACAAGAACAACTTGCGCTGCCTCATCTTTGGAATAATGGCAGGGTGAAAATCCTACCAGTAAGGAGCACAATGGTTGCCGATATGATGTACGGAGTCAGGCCTCGTGTATTGCAAGAAGTCCTGGTGGGATCCGTATCCCTGGAGGCTAGACCTGCTGGATCAGGTCAAAGATCCCATTTAGTTCAGCATCCTGTTCTTGCAAATGACTCCTCACTAGTGAGTCTCGGCAGCTGGGAACCGGAGGCATCCTGCATCTGGTCCCCAAGGATGAAGGCAATGTTGAGCTATAATCTGGCTCAGGGATGTAGGAAGGATTTTGCCTTACGCCATCTCTGTAACCTGCACCGGTTAACCTGCACTCTGCACCCGCTGAACCCAGCACTCTGGAAAGGCAGCCCTGCTTTGAGCTGCATTTTTATTTCCATAATTGCATCTTTAAAGACAATTCCAGACTGGGGAAAGAGCACAGCTTAAAAGGCTTGTGGAAAAAAGGAATTTCCTCCGCATGCGCTAAGAAGGCAACCAAGGCGGCCCCTGTCTTAATATTCCAAGGGAGGGTAATGTGCACATCACCTGCGCAGATGTTACTGCTGCTTCCTGTAGTAAACATTTGTCGTAACAGATTTCTGCATGGATTTCTTCTTCGCTTGGCTGATCTACCCACTGCTTCGAAAGTAAACTGGACCACGAGTCTACTGGTGTGTTTCTTTTCCTGAAACTTCCTAACCTGGAGCAGTGGTTCCCAAATCTTTTTTGCGCCTATGGTTCCTTAAACTCCTTCCCAGCGCCCCTTACCCTATAAGTAGCTTTATTCAAAATAATGGGTTGCCTTGCCCACTCAGGAACATAATGGCACAATGAAATTCAAAGCAGGAACAATTAATTGCACGTTTATTTCAAATCCAATTAAAGCTGTTTAGTTTAATGAATGTGGCAAAACTGATGCTCTTGATGCTGTGATACCAGCTTTTCGAAGGGGCGAAGTGATCTGGAGCTTCTGAGAATTGGTTGTTCAGAAGTAAGCTGAATGCCCTTGGGCAATCAGATCCACCTTGGCCACAGAGGTGCTTTCAAAGAGATCTTCAAAATTCTTTTCTCCACAATTGACCCATTTCTGACACCCGCCTTTTTTCCCTGTGGGGCTGGGCTTCTCTCATGTGGCGGTGACTCTCAGATCAGGATGCATGTGAATAAGTGAGCTCTGCATCAAGGTCTCAGGAGTGCAAAGGTCAATGAGGAGGGGGTCAGTCAATCGGTCAGTTAGCCACTGGCTCTTCTGCCTCTGTAGAGCAGCTTCATGCATCAACATACTGGTAACTGGATCGCTTTTCTGTGAACGCCTGGGAGAAGAGATGAGCTTAATACTGTCTTGTTGGAAGCACATTCCATAGGGCAGGTGCTACCACACCAAAATCCCTGGCTTTGTTGGACATAAGATGAACCTCCAGAGCAGGCATAGGCAAACTGGCCCTCCAGATGTTTGGGACTATAATTCTCATCATCCCTGACCACTGGTCCTGTCAGGTAGGGATGATGGGAATTGTAGTCCCAAACATCTGGAGGGCCAGTTTGCCTATGCCTGCTCCAGAGCATACAACTCTTAAGAGCATCTCTCCGGAGGGATTGAAGTGACCAGGCAGGGGTATACATGGTTAGGAATCCCTGAAGATAACCTAGGACGTAGCTAAAGGTAAAGGACCCCTGACAGTTAAGTCCAGTCGCGAACGACTCTGGGGTTGCGGCGCTCATCTCGTTTTACTGGCCGAGGGAGCCGGCGTTTGTCCGCAGACAGTTTTTCCGGGTCACGTGGCCAGCATGACTAAACCGTTTCTGGCGAAACCAGAGCAGCGCACGGAAATGCTGTTTACCTTCCCGCCGGAGCGGTACCTATTTATCTACTTGCACTTTGATGTGCTTTCGAACTGCTAGGTTGGCAGGAGCTGGAACCGAACAACGGTAGCTGACCACGTTGCGGGGATTTGAACCACCGACCTTCCGATCGGCAAGCCCAAGGCTCAGTGGTTTACACCACAACTGCACCTGCGTCCCTAAGGACGCAGCTACACAGCTGCAAAAAAAGTTTTAAATGTGTTGTAAAGTGCAATATACAAATGTGACACTAGATGGCGACAGTGAGCTATGCAGAATTCAATGTATTTTTCAAAACTTTTTTGATGCATTTTCACAGCGTTTTTAATATGCGTGTAGATTCCACCCTAGTCCCATATTGTCCAGGGCTGTCGTAGCTCCTAGCCAGAGAAATACCATGCATGAAGCTGTCTGCAGAATCCAAGTTGGGATATACTGTGTACCCCTGCTGATGGCAGTATGCAGTGCATGGAAATGGTTTGGATTTAAACTGGATTTCAAAGGGGCTTTAGAGACAGCAAAGGAGCCACATAGAAGTTGTGATTTGGAAAGCAGAGAGAAGCCGGTTCTGAAGCAACTTACATTTTGAAAACCAACCAAAAAAAGGGTTTTTTTTTTTAAATCATGGCAGTCGTTTGATTCCATTAGGGACATAGCTTATTTGGCAATGAGAGCTGCAGTAGAAATGTATAATTAGTTAGTGGGTTTCACCTGATTTTCATATTTAATCAAAGCCAAGACTATTTATAAAGCAATTCTCTCAACCTCTTTGCTCCTTCTCCAACTCAGGGGATGCCACACATTCATAATGGCCCCAAACTGTAAGAGCTCGTATCTTTTGCTAGTGGAAAACATTCTGCACAGCGTCTGCCAGTATTTTCTGTGTTTTGCTGGAATGTTGTGGGGGCTGTGTAGCCTTGATTCTGTGCTGAAGTGAGTGGGCCCGGTGGGGCTTACTTGAAAGAACCTGTTCGCAGAATTGCCCTGAAACTGTTGGATTGAGGTTAAAATCAGCAACACATTTATAGAAAACTATTTGGTGTTACTCGCTTTTGTTGAAGTACCCTTGCTGTGTCACTTGGCTGCATTGAAATTATTCTTAATTTCATTTATGAATCCCTTCCTTTGAAGCATCTCAAGGCAGTTGTCACAATACAATACAATACAAACCACATACATTGCATATATATAAAAAATAGTTTGAACAATTAACATAGATGAAAAGAGTTCATAAAGCAGTTTCAGATACATTCAGATAGCAGCTGGGACATGTTGTTGTTGTTGTTCAGTCGTTCAGTCGTGTCCGACTCTTCGTGACCCCATGGACCAGAGCACGCCAGGCACGCCTATCCTCCACTGCCTCTCGCAGTTTGGCCAAACTCATGCCAGTCGCTTCGAGAACACTGTCCAACCGTCTCATCCTCTGTCGTCCCCTTCTCCTTGTGCCCTCCATCTTTCCCAACATCAGGGTCTTTTCTAGGGAGTCTTCTCTTCTCATGAGGTGGCCAAAGTACTGGAGCCTCAACTTCAGGATCTGTCCTTCTAGTGAGCACTCCGGGCTGATTTCTTTGAGAATGGATAGGTTTGATCTTCTTGCAGTCCATGGGACTCTCAAGAGTCTCCTCCAGCACCATAATTCAAAAGCATCAATTCTTTGGCGATCAGCCTTCTTGATGGTCCAGCTCTCACTTCCGTACATTACTACTGGGAAAACCATAGCTTTAACTATACGGACCTTTGTCGGCAAGGTGATGTCTTTGCTTTTTAAGATGCTGTCTAGGTTTGTCATTGCTTTTCTCCCAAGAAGCAGGCGTCTTCTAATTTTGTGACTGCTGTCACCATCTGGAGTTTGTCATTCCCATTCTGAAAAATGAAATCTTGTGCAAGATGGTGAGTGGTATAATGCAGGCTTGCATTTAGCTAGTAGCCTGGTACCCACTGGTAGGCATGCAGTGCAGGTGAATGAAAGCCTTCTGGGGGAAAGAGAACTAGACACCTTCATGGAGACTACTCTAACCTTCATTGGAAGAGAGTTCCAGAGCTTGGGGGCTGCCCAGGAGAAGACCCCTTTCCCCATGGAGGCTAAGCCAGACTTTTTGTTGGATAGAGCAGTGTTTTTCAACCACTGTTCCACAGCACACTAGTGTGCCGTGAGATGTTGCCTGGTGTGCTGTGGGAAAAATTGAAAAATTACTTTATATATAGTCAATATAGGCACAGAGTTAAATTTTTTAACATTTTCTAATGGTGGTGTGCCTCGTGATTTTTTTCATGAAACAAGTGTGCCTTTGCCCAAAAAAGGTTGAAAAACACTGGGATAGAGTCTGTAGTTGAACCTCCCCAGAAGGTTTCATTGGCTGGAATGGAGGACAGGTTCATAATGGGACTACAGATAATTAGGACCCAAGTTGTTTCATGATTTAGAGGTCAGACATAAGCAAGGGATGTTTTTCAGTGTTTTGCATGCAGAAGGTTTTCTGGTTCATTCCCCCCCAGCATTTCCAGATAGAACTGGAAATGTCCCCTCCTTGAAAAACTGGAGAGAGGCTACTAGCCAGTGTCAGCAATGCTGAGCCATCTGGGCCAGTGGACTGACTCTGTATAAGCAGCTCCCTGTTTTCCTGTGTTCACATCACTTAGCAAGCCGTTTGTCTCATTCTGCACCAGCTACAAGTTCCAGACATTTCGCCCCAAAGGCAGGCTCCACATAGAATGCCTCTCAGTCGGCAGATCTGGAAGTTGCATGGTCTGAATGAGAACAGCCTGGTCTCTGTCTTCCTGTGGCACTCAAAGCAGGCATGTCAGCCAACGCTGATAAAATGCCATAAGCTGCCACCTGGGATTCCAAGAGCTCAACCGCATTGCTTAGGCCAGCAGATCCAGATCTTTTGCAATACAGTATATATATTTTTAACCAGCTTTGGCGATTAGGTTAAAGCCCCTCCATAACTGCAAAAAATAAAAAAATAAAATGCTTATTTTTGCAATGTTTTTGCTGAAGAGTTTTGCGGCGCAGCAAGAGAACGTAGCACGGAACGCTCTCTCTCGTTCCAAACCCCGCCGTTCTGTGCCCCCTCCACACTCTTTCTCGTTTTCTCAACCGCTTCCTCTCTTCGTTCTCTGCGTGGCCACCAGCTTTTCCTGTCTCTAGGAAGCCTTCACAAGAGATCTTTGCTGGCTGGGGCTTTCCCAAAAAAGGGCTTTAGCGTTGCATTAGATTATGCCATTTCCTTTGCCACTCCCTTTCCTGTGAAGTAACAAGACATTCACTTCCCCTCTCCTCCTCCTTTTTTTTGTTCTATCACCCCTCAAATCTATCTGCCTTTTTCCCCCCTTCCTTTTTTGCAAATTGTGTTGTGCCGTGCCCTGCAAGTAGACATCAGTCTGCTTGGAGAGACCTCAGGATGGTTAGATGGAATCCTGCCAGCCACGGAACAGGTAGGGAACCTGTACTAACCTGGAACTTTTTTTTTTTTTTTTACCATGCTCTCAGGGTTGACTTCTTCTGACTTTGGGCATGATTGCCTTTCGCAATGGGGTGGTGTCTCTGCAACTGCCCAGCCCCAGCAGCTTTTGCAAACAGAATCCACTTGTCCACAGTGTTTGGGCTTTTTTTGTTTTTGTTTTTAACCACCTGCCCACAACTTCATGTGTCCGGTGCCGGAGGGGGGGGGAGAACCAGCTTTATTTTTTTTCCTGTTTGCAAAAGCTTCCTTGCAGGAGGCACTTCTTACGAACTATGGGCAAATAAATGTCTACCTGTCTGCCTCATTTAAGGGGTCTGTCTGTCAAAGACATATCCTAAAAACTTCAGTGCTATGCTGTAGTTCATCCCTGGATAATTTCCCTTAATACACATTTGTGTTCCGGTGTATTCAAAACTAGGGGAATTTCTGGTTACTCAGAAGCTTGGCGTTTCGGGAATATTTGTGCTCAGAGCTGGAAAAAATATTTCATATCCTATTTTACGCTGGTGTGACCCGTCCTTGTCTCAATGCTTTCTGCTCATTCTCTTCCATTTTCCTCTTCCTATCCTCCCCACCTCTTTTTCCTCCCATGCCTTTGTTCCGCTCACTTCTTTTTAGCTGCTTCTGTCACCTCTGCTTCTCTCCCCACCGCCGGCCGCCAACCTCCTCTTTCGGGGATCATAAATGCATAGATGTTTAAGTGGATTATCATATTGATGCTTCGGTTCAAGCTTATGCGCCGCATCTCGGTCAGCGCATAGAAATAAACCCTCTTTGAAGCGCCGTGCTCATGCCGCCGCCGCTCCTCGGAAGACAAAATCGTGTGGGTGCCTCTTCTGCGTGGGAAGCTGTTTGCACGAAGCGGTTCCTGTGTGCGGTGTTATTGCAAACCTCGCTCTTTTGTGGGGGGGGGTGTCTTCGGGGCTGTGGCCAAAGATGGCGCTCGAGGCATTTGGGTGTCATTTCGCCACAATGCGTTCCTCGGGTGCAAAGGCAACCACCCAGTTTGCCATCTCCTTCCTCCATGTTGGCACTGAGGTCACCCGGAGAGGTTTCACACCTCTCCCAATAGCCGTTGTGGGTGGGTGGGTGAACTGGGAGACACCCAGTTATGCCACGTTCTCCCCAGGAACTTTTTGTCTGAACCCCACATTGCCCTCTTTCCAGTAACTGGCAACTCTCCCCCCCCCACTGCCCATTTCTGTTTTCTAAGCCCATAAACATATCCCAGAACATATTAATCTGCTGCTGCTTTTATCTGTTCCATTTAAATATTCATACAGTACGACGTTTCGCATTTTAGGATTTCTGCTCCAGATTATTTTCCTTTCCCTGTTCACGTTAACTCTTATTTCAAGATGGGGTAGTGGCAGAACACATCATACTGTCAGGTTACAATTGTATTTTATTTTATTCTCTGACCAGGATTCGGCTACATAACTTCAACATCCAAGTAGTTTGTTTGTTTAATAATAATAATAATAATAATTATTATTATTATTATTCTGTATTTTGTGTTTCTGTATTGTGATTTTATGTTGTAACCGCCCTGAGACTCGCTGGTATAGGGTGGTATACAAATTAAAAAATAATGATAGTTCATGAGTTTCCTGAAGCTATTTTATTCTAATTATCCCTCTGGCTTAATAGTATATTAAAGGCAGTAAGCGAGTTTCCTTTCCGCTTGGATTAGTCATCGTTTTGTGTTGGGGTTTCCTTTTCGTTGCCTGCTTTTATTTTATTTTTATTTTTAAGAAGACCCGGGGTGGTTACAGGATCTGACAGGAATTGCCATCCTGGCGGAATGATTTCCACCCACATAAAAACTTCCCCTAAAATTCCACCATATGCGTCCGCGTTCCCCCCCCCCCCCCGCTCCCAAATGTACTCCAAGAAGGAAGTTTTTAATGGTTAATGTTTTATTGTGTGTTTTAATATTTTGTTTGCAGCCACCCAGAGCGACTGGGGCAACCTAGTCGGATGGGGGTGGCATATTAAATAACAAAATTATTATTATTATTATTATTATTATTATTGCTCCCAAATATTTTTGGGGGGGGGATCCCCACAGCAGATGGGTGTGTAAGGAGAGTGAGGGGAATTTCCACACCACGGGCAGAAGTCATTCGCAACTTTGTGCCATATACTGTAAACCAGTGAGGGCCAAACTTGGCCTTACAGCTGTTTTGGGACTACAACTCCCATCATCCCTAGCTAACAGGACCAGTGGTCAGGGATGATAGGAATTGTAGTCCCAAAACAGCTGGAGGGCCATGTTTGGCCATCACTGCTGTAAACACTTCTCCCCCCCCCCCCCGGAAAAAAAATCCTTGGAAGTATAGTTCTTTCAGGGAAACCCCCTATTCCCCTTCACAGGACTACAGTTCCCAGAGTCGTTTTATAGTCAACTCCTCTTCAGAAGGGAATGCAGAAAATGGCGGCCTTCCTGGCCACTCTCAGCACCCTGAACAGAAGACATTTCCCAGGATTCTCTGGGGGAAGCCATGATGGTTTAACGTGGCATCATTGTGCTTTGAATATACGGTGTGAATATGGCCTTTGGGCCGGATTCAAACCCCGTGGTTTTCTGTGTGAGAATTAAGCCTCTGGTTTCAAGGCGGTGAAAATATCCCAAGTAGCCTACATAGTGGGCAAAGATGCCCAGGAAATTAGATGAGAACTAGGCCCGGTCATAGCTGTCAACTTTTCCCTTTTCTTGCGAGGAATCCTATTTGGAATAAGGGAATTTCCCTTTAAAAAAGGGAAAAGTTGACAGCTATGGGCCCGGTCCTAGCATTAGGCCAGAAGAGGCGGCCTAGCTCAGCTGGCAGTTTCTTGTGGGGCCAGGAAAGAATAGAAAAAATTGACAATTGGTTAACCAACATTTATTTTTACCACAGGTTTGTGGTAGGAGAGGTGAATGCTGTTTGGAAATGCCGTCGCCAAAATGTTTTGGGCCGTCTCTGGATGTGAGGCGACTTTCCTGGGAATCTTTTTGCCCATTGTGGGGCTCAAACCCACAACCCAGAGATTAAGAATCTGTACCGCCTGAGCAATGTGGGCATTTTTGTATATATTTTTCTTTGCAAATTCATATACTGCCTAATAGTAAAATACCGAAGCAGCGAACAATGCCAAAATTCTCTTTTTACAAATAATAATAATAATCAAAAGACACAATAACCTATCACTAGGTCACACTCCAGGGAAAGCTTGTGGAAATAAATTTGTCAATTTTTATTTTTATTTTTGGGTGGCTTTTGGCCATTCCAGTGGAATATACTATAGTCGCCTGCCTCATCACCAAGCCACAATTTGGAAACCAGGCGGCAATGACTCTTGAACTGCGCTGTTGTTAAATCTGTTGCGTACGAGTCCAGGTTCCCCAGAACAAAAAGGGGGAGCCGCCCCCTTTTCAAAGCAAAGAGACGGGTCTTTATTTTGTTGTCTTGGGAAATTTCCGCATTTTCAGATTGTTCCTCTTCGCAATTAACACACTCTCTCTCCTTCCTCTTTTTAAAGGGCGTTTTGAGACAAACTGCCGGTATTTTAGCTACCCAAAATGAACTTCCTCCTTTGCTCTGCTGCTGGGCACTGCCTCTCTGCAGATTTTTGTGTGCCCTCGCTGGGCCAGGTCTGCAGAGCTTGCAATCTGCAAAGCCACATTCGGCCCACTGAAAGTGGATGGTGGCCTTCAGAAGCCTCCTTTGTTGTTGTTGTTCAGTCGTGTCCGACTCTTCGTGACCCCATGGACCAGAGCACGCCAGGCACGCCTATCCTTCACTGCCTCTCGCAGTTTGGCCAAACTCATGTTAGTAGCTTCGAGAACACTGTCCAACCATCTCATCCTCTGTCGTCCCCTTCTCCTTGTGCCCTCCATCTTTCCCAACATCAGGGTCTTTTCCAGGGAGTCTTCTCTTCTCATGAGGTGGCCAAAGTACTGGAGCCTCAACTTCAGGATCTGTCCTTCTAGTGAGCACTCAGGGCTGATTTCTTTGAGAATGGATAGGTTTGATCTTCTTGCAGTCCATGGGACTCCTAGGGAACAGAATTAGGGCCCGACCGTTTTTTGTAATCGTAATCATAGAATTGTAGAATTGGAAGGGACCTCGAGGGTCACCTTCTCCAACCCCCTACAATGCAGAAATCTCATCAAAGGCCCTTCTCCTCCCAACTATCGCTGTCTCACACTTTCTCCTCTCTAAAACCTGGAGATTCTCCGTTCTCTGAAAACCCAAAAAGAAGAGCCAAGGCGTGTTACCTTTTTCAGACTGCGGCCAATGGGTTTGAACTAAAGGAACCCGGCTGATAATGGGAATAACTTGCTAACTGCCCTCAAAGCCGGGTATTCCCCCCCCCCCCATTTGTTTGCTTACGTTGATCCTGAAGAGACAAGCCCTTACTGCTGAGCTTCAAAAGCAGCTTGTCTTTTCGGCCTTAGAAGTTGCTTAAAACCACAGCGCCTTGAATTGCAGCCCCAAATACTGGTTGCGCAATGTTGTAAGTTTCAGAGATGATGTGATTAATCACATCCAAGGGTCTCTCGTACTTTGTCTGTTTGTGGCCACTAATAAATCACTTCTGGGATTACCACTTGGTCAGCAGGACTGGGCGAAACCTTCCCCCGAGATATTCGTAGGCCGCTTCCAGTCAGAATAAACCATCTTTCCTCAACCTCTGGTGTCCTGCACTACAGATCCAAACTAACCAGGTGTTTTAGACTACAAGCATCAGATGTGCTGGCTAGGAGCTGTATTCTAAAATATCTGGAGGGCACCAGGTTGGGAAAGGCTGGAATAAACCGTATTGAGGGGCAAGATGGGCTAATTGACCTGGGATAAAGCTGCAGCTTCGTCTGTTTCCATGTTCATGCGGCGCCTCCTTCCTTTGGGATTTCCACTGAAAGCATCTGCCAGTGCATGTTTATTAGGCGTAAGATATCCCAGCAGCTGGGAAGGAAGATTAGCCACCAAAAGAGATCAGCGGGGAGAAGCCCTCGCCAACTGACAGCTCCCTCCTCCAGCAAAGAGCTGCTGTGCTTGCTGAGTGCAAGTCCGGCACAGCTTCCTCCTCCTGTGAGCACTGGGGAAGTCAAGGGGCAAGGCAGCCCTGAAGCCTTTCCAGCCTTCCTTCTATGCTGGTAGTAGGGGCAGCATGTGGCCAGGAGTCGTCTTGTGTTCAACATAAGCGGATCCAAATTGCTTGCACGCTCAAGCACTGTATCTTGCAGCCTTGCAGCCTGGCTCTTGGAGTTTAGCGTGAGTAACGATATTCTTGGTGTATGTGTATGAATGTAGATATTGGGGTTGTATCGAACGAAGCCCTCCCATTTGCTCCAGGACTTACATTTCTGCAAGGCAGCTTCCCCTCTCCTTTCCATGTTGCCCCCAGATCCTGGGGGAGCAGAGCAGGAGGGGTAGTTCTTCTGCACAAGCAGAAGTCCTTTTTTGCAAACAGGATGACCTTGTTCAATCCATTATTTGTTTCTTATTTGTATTGAATATTTAGAGTTGAGATTAAATAAATTCCTATGTGTATATAAAAAAAAAACTCAGTTGAAAGCCATGCAGTGAACCTGTCTAGCTTCTTTGCCCTCTGTTTGCATTCTGGGAAAGGTGATTTGTGCAAATGCTCGTGCGAGCCTCATCTCTGACCAACGAAGCCCAGAGTTGCATAGAGAGGTTCCTGAATGACAGGAACGAGTTGCCCAAACGGTGAGACCAGATGCTCATCAACAAATGTAGAGTTCCCAATCCTGCGTTTGCCTCTAAAGCGCCCTGTGGAGGTGAAGGAAGTGGAATCGTTTTGCGTTGCGTGTGCTTGACCCTTCCCCTGCAGCAACTTCCCCCATTTCCCTGGGAAACCTGGTCTTGGAGCTCAGCTAGAGTGAGGACCAGTTTCAGAAGACCAGGAATGACCGAGGGAATGGTTAATTTCCTGGCCTTCCTGCACACACATATTGGTTATTCCCTGCAAATGACCAGCCGCCCCCCCTTTTTTTTTCTCTTCAAAGGCAAACACAGGTTTAGTAACCCTGCTCCCATGTTTTATGATGAATCACTAGTTCTGGCCTCAAGTTAGGGATGGGTGTTTTTATGCACACTTTAGTATATGCATATTTTGTACACATTGCTTGTGTGGAGAACTGCATTGTGATATTCAAAGAAGTGAACATTTCAAAGGGATGCCTGTGTTTTGGTTCATGCATTGGACAGTGCAGAATAGGTAGATTCGCCTTCCAGTGCAAACTGAATCAGATTCTGCCCCCATCCCTACTTCAAATGCACTGTAGAAATTTTGGTTGGAGTAGGCAGGGCCAGTCTTGGTTTGCAGCAGGACACATGCAGCTTTTCCAACCAAAGCAGCATCACTTCTCCAACCGAGGCAACAACAGTGGAGGCTCCCTCCTTCCTAGTTTCTACCTTCCCACATCGCTCTGTACACTCCATCTTCCCCAATGCCTTCCACTTCCAGAATGGGTTGGGTAAAGACTTGTGGGGAAGATGGGTGGATGAAGGCTCATGATGGATAGCTCATCTTAATTTCAGGGCCGTGGGTTCAAGCCCCACATTGGGCAAAAGATTCCTGCATTGCAGGGAGGTGGACTATAGATGACCCTCATGGTCCCTTCCAACTCTACAATTCTATGAATTGCAGAAGGTTGCATATGTCTGCACTCCTTAACTCTGTAAAGCCTTCTAGGGCCTCCTAGAAAGACATCAGTCTTTCCAGACATTTATTCTTGGGAAGAGGCTGTCACTCAAGCCATGGTGCACATATTCTGAATCCAGAAGGTCCCCTGTTCCGTCTCCCCCCTCCCCACCCCACAATCTTCACTGAACAGAGTCAGCAGTGGCAGATCAGGGGAAGAGCACTGAGTGAGCCCCTAGAACACCTGCGGAGGAGGAGATCGCCAAGTGTATTTTATTTCTGCCTCGACTGCTGACCCAGGCAGCAAGGCAATGGTGGGCAGGCAGGCAGGCAGGCAGTATTAGGTCTCCCTCCCTGTCATGGTCCCAGGACGTCCATCTCCTCTCCAAGCCCGCAATAAATTCTGCCCGCCTCTGCCACTGGTTGCCCATCGATTGGAAAAAGTCAGGAGTGGAGAATGAATGACTCTTAACAGCCATTCTTGCATTTTACGCTTTAGTTCGACTGGATTGCACCACTACACTGAAGTGTTTTTGCTGCCATTTTTTTGTTCAGTGTGTACTTTTCATTTCCGTTCTCTCTTTACCCCCTTTATTTTTCTGTGTTCCATAGCACTGACTCTCTTCTCTTTCTGCAGCCCATCTCAGTTTCACAAACATCCTCCCTTTGGGGGGTTGGTGTTTGGTGTTTAAATGCTTGGCAGAAGTTGGAACTTAAATCCCTGCTGGAGGAGCACACTTTGCAATCACACAGAGACTCTTGAGCAGGCATAGGCAAACTCGGCCCTCCAGATGTTTTTTTGAGACTACAATTCCCATCATCCCTGACCACTGGTCCTGTTAGCTAGGGATGATGGGAGTTGTAGTCCCAAAACATCTGGAGGGCCGAGGTTGAGGCAACCTACTCTTGAATTTAGGAGAGTGAGAAAGCCATGTTTATTACAGGAAATGCATGTTGGTTGGGAAAGTTCTCTAAGGTGGAGTAGCCTTGAGCTATGCATGTTACCAGGAGAGACACATAAAAATGTCTCCTCTCCCATGGTGAGGATGAAAAAGGAGGAGGTAGGAAATGAGGTTAGCAACACAGCAGTATATCAGTCAGTCTTGCACCTGAGGGAAGGTCAGCACAGGTTAGGCCAGGAAGGACAGGAGGTTCCTCTCTCCCATGCAGATGCATCAGCCTCCATTGCAGTTTCAGCATTTCCTCCATGCAACAGGTTTCTGTGATGCCATTGCGCAATCCTCCCCACCCCTTTCCCCCCCCTCCCTCCAGCCTCTTCTCCCTGTCTTTCTCTCAGCTCCATTTCCTCCCCCTTGTGTCCTTGCCTCCTCCTGCGTTGGACAGCCAGCGGCACACAGAGAATCTCAGGTGGCCTCTTGCCGCTCTTGCCGGTTGCAACAGGCTGGGAAAGCTGTTGGCAAGTCGGAAGAGGCAGAGGCATCATCGTTCGGGGCTTTCTCTTCCCCTCTTTGCTTTCTCGCAGGGCAACACAAGCGCAGGAAATAAGGTTTCACGTAGAAACCACAAGCTGCATTGGCAGAGCCCATACGCAGCATGACACTGGCTACAAGCTAGGAATGGCTGTTCCAGAGCGTTGTTCCATTTTCCAGGGCTGGAAAAATCCCAGAAAAATCCTGTTGCGTCCTGGCAAGGGTTTCCTTGCAGTTGTAACTGGAATGGGCACCGTCGGAATAGAAATGGCAAGTTTTTCTCCGTAAAGGCTCCTATCGCTGTCTTGGGTGCATTGAGGTTCTTTATTCCACAGCTGTTCCAGGGAGATGATTCCAGACTTTTACAGCTCTGCTAGCTTTTATTTTTTATTTTTTCCAAATCCCACTCCGATTTCTAATTGCCATCATCTGTTTCTTTGGGTGTGGTCTGGCTAATCCCCCCCCCCATTTTCTCCCAGCTCACATCCTTGTGCTTGCTGAATTGGCCTGGTTTCCGGCTTCTCGCTGTGTGGTGTTAATATATTCTGTGAGGCAAGCACCTGGGATTCATGGGAGCGTGTGTCTGGTTTTGATATTAACGTAGCCGCAGAGGGAATCCACAGAGTTTGTCGTCAGCTTGGCAGATGTTAACAGAATTGCATAACAGGATTCCGAGCTAAGCCTTTTTATCCTAACATTTGGTGGCACGGGTCTCCCCCCCCCCCCCCAATTTATTCTGCACATTGAAGTTTTCTCATCCAGCTGAGATTCGTCCCCTGAAACGGCCCTGTTCTCAGAAGCTGATGCCATGAATAGATAAGGTTTACCATAAGGTGCCTGAGTTAGGTGATCTTGACATCCTGTTTGTTTGGGGTAAAGCGGAAGCGTGTCTTGTCTTTGCCAACAGCTGTTTTGCATTCATCGTTGTAGTTTTATCAAGCACCCTTCAGTGCATTGGCAATGTTGTTATCTCATGCGACAGCCCTGCAAGGCGGGGCCAGTATCATTGACCCATAGTGCAAATTTGGTGAAAGAGACATCTGTCTGGTGCCCTGGGCTGCAGGGCCGGGGTGCCTAGAGGAGATGTTTTGGTGGGGATACAACAATTTTTTGATGGCGTGGTGGTGGTGGAATTCATAGGTATAAACTGAGCACCTTAGCCACCAATCAAAGTTATTGATACCGCTTCGGTAACAGTTTACGGAATAAGGAGGGCATTAACACAAAAGCATGTGAGCTGTCTTTGATGCAGTACCCTGGGCTCCTTTGGGAGGAACGGCAGGATGCTATAACTTTAATAAATCAATAATAACTTTCCAAAGACAAGGGGAGCATCCTGCAGGTGGTGCAAAATGACAAGAGTGGCTTGATCTTAATAAATGTCAACAGGGGAATTTGTAATTTCTTGGCAAAGATTTGGTGGGGAGGGGGGTGGATCATAGAATTGTAGAGTTGGAAGGGACCCCGAGGGTCACCCAATCCAACCCCTGCAATGCAGGAACTTCAGCTCAGGAATCCCTGGCAGATGGCCACCCAACCTCTGCTTGAAAACCTTCAAGGAAGGAGAGTCCACCACCTTCCGAGGTCCTGGCAAGGCCTGGACAGAACCTTCAAATATGAAGGTGGCGACTGACTTCCGTGCTCTCCCCTCCGTGCTGAGGTTACTGGCAGGATGTTGAGGAAGGAGCAGAACACCAGGCAGGTCCCGTGTTTGACGCCCCCAGCCTGTGCTGCATTGTGTAAGTAAGAGAGTCTAGACTCAGCTTTGGAGTTTCTGTGTCACGGTGGCTCTGGCTGCTTTACAGATTGTTTGCATGAAAGGGAGAGGCAGTGGCAAGAAGGCTAGCATTGAACTTGGAGGAAAGCCGCCCCATGTGCAAAGGCAGTAGAGCTGAGAAATACTCCAAGGCCAGCTGTTCATACCAGGGCCATGGCCCAGCGGCAGGACATGTCCCTGTCTCTTAAAATCTCAAATAGAGAGCCTAGTGTACCCAACTCTAAGGTATTGGCTAGCAGGTGCCCCAAGTGAAATGCTGGGGGAGATTTTGGTTAGGGTATCAAAGAATTGTAGAGTTGCAAGGGACCCCGAGGGTCATCTAGTCCAACCCCCTGCAATGCAGGAACCACAGCTGAGGAATCCCTGGCAGATGGCCATCCGACCTCTGCTTAAAAACTTCTAGTGGAGGAGAGTCCACTGCCTTCTGAGGTAGGTAAGACTGAGCTAGAGGGACCAAGACAATGAAAGGTCTGGAAACCAAGCCGTGGGAGGAACGTTTGAGGGAGCTGGGCATGTTTAGGCTGAGAGGAGATAGGATAGCCATCTTCAAATATCTCAAGGCCTTTCTCATGGAGGATGGAGCAAGCTGGTTTTCTCCTACTCCAGAGGCTAGGACTCAAACCAATGGCTTCAAGTTACAAGAAAGGAGATTACAATTAAACAACAGGAAGAGCTTTCTGACAGTGGAACAATCTCCCTCGGGACGTGGTGGACTCTCTCCTTCCTGGGACGTTTTTTAAACAGAGGTTGGTGGCCATATGCCATGGATGCTTTAGCTGAGATTCATGTATTGTAGGGGGTTGGACTAGATGACCCTCAGGGTCCCTTCCAAATCTTCGATTCTATGATTTTATGACCATTTTGGGCTAGGGCGAGGAATTTGTGACCTTCCAGAGGTTGCTGGATTCGACCTCCAGTCATCCCTACCCATATGGCCATTGTGGGGATTGGGGATGGAGTCTAGCCACATCTTGAGTGCTGCACGTTCCCCATTTCAAGTGCTACATCCAGGTTGGAGAACCTCTGGCCCTCCAGGTTCTGCTGGACTCTAGCTCCCACCATCCCCAACCAGCATGGCCAATAGTCAGAGATTATGGAAGTTGTAGCCCAGGTACATCTGATTCAGGGCTTTTCTGTATGTTGCTTTACTTGCCAGGGCCTACACACTTCACAGGAAGCTTCATTGCAGGGGGTTGGGCTAGATGACCCTTGGAGGTCCTTTCCAACTCTTGTTGTTGTTGTTGTTCAGTCGTTCAGTCGTGTCCGACTCTTCGTGACCCCATGGACCAGAGCACGCCAGGCACGCCTATCCTTCACTGCCTCTCGCAGTTTGGCCAAACTCATGTTAGTAGCTTCAAGAACACTGTCCAACCATCTCATCCTCTGTCGTCCCCTTCTCCTTGTGCCCTCCATCTTTCCCAACATCAGGGTCTTTTCTAGGGATTCTTCTCTTCTCATGAGGTGGCCAAAGTACTGGAGCCTCAACATCAGGATCTGTCCTTCTAGTGAGTACTCAGGGCTGATTTCTTTGAGAATGGATAGGTTTGATCTTCTTGCAGTCCACGGGACTCTCAAGAGTCTCCTCCAGCACCATAATTCAAAAGCATCAATTCTTCGGCGACCAGCCTTCTTGATGGCGATCCAACTCTACAATTCTATGATTCCGCTAAATTGGGCACTGGTGTACAAATTGGGCACTGGTGTACAAACTCACGTTTCCAGACAAACCTATTTCTTTCCAGTTACAGGTAGGTAGCCGTGTTGGTCTGCCATAGTCAAAACAAAATAAAATAAAAAATTCCTTCCAGTAGCACCTTAGAGACCAACTAAGTTTGTTCTTGGTATGAGCTTTCGTGTGCATGCACACTTCTTCAGATACTTCAGATACAAGACAAAGAACAAACAACATCTTCACAAGGTATCTGAAGAAGTGTGCATGCACACGAAAGCTCATACCAAGAACAAACTTAGTTGGTCTCTAAGGTGCTACTGGAAGGATTTTTTTTATTTTATTTTGTTTTGACTATTTCTTTCCCACATTGCATTTTTAGACCTCTGCTCAAAAACTTTAGGCATATTTATAAAATACCTCATGCATGACACGCCTTTTAGTCTGGATCAGCAACTGTAGAGCCACCATCTGTCAGTTTTGCAGAGACAGGGAAGGAGTTAAAGGGACCAACATTGACCCCAGCCTCTCTGGTGGCCGACTGATTCTTCTTGTCTTGTGTGGTGTGCAGCTGCAGCAAGACACTTGGAGTTTTCGTTCTTTATCTTTTTTTAATCGGCCGTCGCAAGGGCGGGCTTGCCCCGCTGCTGTCACGGTTCCTAGTCCCACGCAGATTCTGCTCCGGCATGCACAATCCAGCAATTGCGCCACTCTCTGTGGCGCAAGGTCATGCGGCGAAGTTGCAGCAGAGGGCGTCGGATGTGCAAACGGTCCACAGAGCTGCTCGGGTTGCGTGGTCGGTGCTTGGGCCCACAGATTTGTGCTCTTGGGGAGGAGGCAGCTGAAATGGCTAGTGAAACATCCTGCCCCAAGTAGTTTTCTGCAGTGAAAAATGAGAGCTAAATACTCTTGCTTTCCCTCTCTCTCTTGCCCCCCCATTACCCTTTAATGAGAGAAAACAAAATAAATAAATAAATTCCCTCCAGTAGCACCTTAGAGACCAACTAAGTTTGTTCTTGGTATACTCATACCAAGAACAAACTTAGTTGGTCTCTAAGGTGCTACTGGAAGGAATTTTTTATTTTTTATTTTGTTTTGACTGTGGCAGACCAACGCGGCTACCTACCTGTAACCTATAATAAGAGGTTCTGTATGGAGGACCATCATTGCAACTACCTCATTTATAGTTACAGGTAGGTAGCCGTGTTGGTCTGCCGTAGTCAAAACAAAATAAAAAAATTCCTTCCAGTAGCACCTTAGAGACCAACTAAGTTTGTTCTTGGTATGAGCTTTCGTGTGCATGCACACTTCTTCAGATACACTGAAACAGAAGTCACCAGACCCTTATATATAGTGAGAGGGTGGGGAGGGGTATTACTCAGAAGGGTGGCGGGAATGGGGGATTGGCTGATAGGTGCGGTAAACCTGTTGACGACTGTTAACGACTGCAATTGGTCTTACAGGAAAAGGCAAGGGGTGAGATGGCAGGTCATCAGTTATTTGATGGTGAAGAATGTTTGCAGGGGAAAGAGTCCCCTTCCATTGCTGCAAGGCTGCCACACTTTTCAAGGTGCACCGGTGTTGTGCATGACGGGCCTGCGAGCATTTACCTAGCTCTATTACTGCAATGTGCTTTACATGGGTCTGCCATCAGGTTTTGAGCTTCCCCACTTATGGAGCAGAGGACAGGGATGTGGTTTTATTTCTTTTTGTGCATAGGCAGGCGTGGGAAACTTGTACACCGAGTTGGCCAACAGCCTTGGCCAACCGCAGTTGCCTTGCCAGGTTCCTGCCCCCTCCCTTCCGCTGCCACTTGGCCAAGGCTGGGCAGAGGCGAGTCGCAGGTTCGATCTCTCCAGGCAAAGCTAGCAAGGACTCTTGTCTGATACCCTGGAGAGACTCTGCCACTCGGTTTACATCATGCAGAGCTAGGTGGGCGAATGGTCTGTCTCCGTGTAAGGTAACTTGCTACGTTCCTAAGTTCCCCTGCAGAGCATTAGCCAGTGAAATGGCCCGCCTCCTTTTCTTCCAGGAAAGACATGGAGACACGGAGTGTGCCAAACTAGTCATGGTGCCCTCCTTCCAACCTAAAATGTGGGGAGGGGGACCACCACACTCACATGCCCACACTTCTGTAGGACCAAGACTTGAAGGAACTCCTGTCCGCCCCAACCAGCTTGGCCAAAAGTCTGGAGGTGCCACAGGTTACCTGCCTCTGTGACGAAATGCAGGTGCCTTCTTTGGTACATCGCACCAATCGTAGGTTTAAATTTAAAAGAGAGGTGCTGTGGACAAGTCTAGACACCTGAAAGATTAAGCCATGTGTACCCAGGAACAGAGGCTGTTTGTTGGAGGGGGGGATGATGATGTTGAGTGTGGATATAGTCCAACTGATGGGCCTTTAGGGAACGAATATTTGTGATATGACACATAAGCAGAATGTACCGTGTTATGTACCTTCTTTCCCACCAATTCAGCTAAGGAGATCTATATTCATGAGCAGACATAGTGGGCGTTTGTCATTTATGGATTGGGAAGTAGATTGGGAATTTGAAGCATATCTATGTGAGGATGTAGTTTAGCAGTGTGACTTTGAATAGGATGTTCATTCCAATGAGCAACATGCTAGCACCTTTTCTTTTACTCCTCTCCTCTCCTCTCCTCTCCTCTCCTCTCCTCTCCTCTCCTCTCCTCTCCTCTCCTCTTCTCTTCTCTTCTCTTCTCTTCTCTTCTCTTCTCTTCTTTACATGTTATGAGCAGGATCACCAGTCTCTTCGCTTCAGAGGTTCATGTGTGTGTGTGTGTGTGTGTGTGTGTGTGTGTGTGTTGTGGTTTTAAAATTAAAAAAAACCCCAGGCATTAGAGATAAGTTGAGATACTAAAAAGCGATAATACGCTACTTCCTTTTCTGGTATGCGAGGTTCAACTCCCTCGGCGAAGAAACTGCATTGTGATGACACTGATGGGGCGTTGCCTTTCTCTTCCGACAGGTGCCATCCCATAAACCGCAGGGGCCCTAGGAAGGGCAAGTGTCAACGGGACGTGTGGCCAGCCCTTGGCCAGAAAAAACAGCCACGGTGGGCCAGAACGGCAGAGCAGAACTGCCCATGCCGGCGGTTTATGAAGTGGGGAAGCAGGTGAGCTGCTGGTTTTGTCTTACAGGAAGGTCAGGCTTGGGGTTAATCTGACAACCTTGGGAAGTGCTGCCCTCCTAGAGGTTTCTTTCAGCCCTTTGTTGCATCAAAAGGGGGTGAAAACTATTCAAGAGTGAGACAACGCTTCCTGAATTGGTCACACGGTCTCGAGTGACATCAGAACACAGTCAATTCTGATTGGCTACGTAGCACCTTGACGTCATAACTTGATTTGAGTGGAAGCATTCATGCCACTGACTCGGGTTGGGGGGGAAATGTTTAGCATATTGCCACATGACGTCATTATTCAGCTAGTACTGCAGAATAGTATAACCAGGGGGAGCTTTTTCTTCTTCCATTTAAAAAAATATGACTTTTGTGAAAGAAAGAACAGGAATGGCTGCTCAGTAATTTTTATGGCATGTGTACAAGCATCTTCCCACTTCCTATGTGGAGTGGGGGGGGGTTGGGGTTGGTGGATGTGGTTTGGAAGGCATGTGTTTTCTACCACTTGCCCTCTGACTGGTGCGAGCCGCGAGTTTGTGGCTCGGTTCAGAGGAGAGATGCGGCAGAGCAAGCTGAGGGCCCTGAGTCAGAGTGCTGCCCATGACAGCAAACATTAGCTGCAGACAACATTTCATCACAGTAGCCAGGTTCGTCGTAGCTCAGACACATAGTTCCTCTTCTAATCTCCTGTGCTCCCACAAGATTAGAATTCCGGAATACTCGGCACTGAATAAAATTTTGAAAAGCCGCAGAAGGGCTATCCCTGCGTGCATTTTAAAAACTCTTGACTTCTGCTGACTGAAGGAACACAAACGTACATAAGGGATGTGATGTGACTGCAGCCACAGATTTATTTATTTATTTCCAATTTGGGCACAACCCATCATTAGTGTAGAAAGGAAAACCCTTTGCCCTCTAATAGCAGTAACATGTGCCCAGATGTGCAGGCAGTGAGCTACAAATTCACCCTCAAAAACACTGGATCAAACAGCAGTTGTGCTACCATGAATGGTAAGTTTAGAAAGCTCCAGGGGTGGAATATAAGTGCTATCATACACACCATTCTATTCAGCTCTGGTGAAGTTTTGGCAAGAATCTGTTACCACCTAGTCAAACCAATGATTCATCTAGGCTCATACTGCCTATGACAAATAGGCCCTAAGAATACATTTAAAGCAGTATTTAAACTTTAAGCCACTCTAAACAGTTGTGGCTTCCCGCAAAGCGCTTTAAACATATGGTGTGAATATGACCTAAGTGTCTGCGGCAGCAGGACAATTTCTGCTAGCATAGTGGCACTTCCCCTCCTTATTCTACCCCCATGTTTACCCTACAAGGGGGCTCCCACCACCCTTCCCAGTAGATTAGGGAGTCCGTTCCACCTTTGAACGGCTCTTACTGCCAGAAGGTTCTTCTCGATGTTGAGTCGGAATCTTGTAACTTGAATCCGTCGGTTCAAGCCCTACCCACCGGAGCAGGAGAAAACAGGCTTGCTCCATGTCACGTCTCACACTCCTCCTTCTGCTTCCTTCCCTAGTACCCAGAGCCAGAGTACGCGGGGAGACCCCTTCCAATGTCCCAGCATGAGACCTCTCCGACAGTACTGCGACGCGCCAGCAACCACCGACGCAACAACCCCTGCTGCTTCTGCTGGTGCTGCTGCTGCAGCTGCTCGTGGTACGTGGAACAAACTGGGGCGGGTTGGACGCTGCCTACCTGTGCCTGTGTCTTAGGGTCTGGGCTGGTGGAGGCAGTTAAAGGTAAAGGGACCCCTGACCATTGGGTCCAGTCGTGGATGACTCTGGAGTTGTGGCGCTCATCTCGCTTTACTGGCTGAGGGAGTCAGCATACAGCTTTCCAGGTCATGTGGCCAGCATGACTAAGCCGCTTCTGGCAAAACCAGAGCAGCGCATGGAAACGCCGTTTACCTTCCCGCTGGAGCGATACCTATTTATCTACTTGCACTTTGACGTGCTTTTGAACTGCTAGGTTGTCAGGAGCTCACCCCATCACGGGGATTTGAACCGCCAACCTTCTGATCGGCAAGCCCTAGGCTCTGTGGTTTAACCCACAGCGCCACCAGCATCCATTCCGGTTAGCAGGAGTCTAATCATAGATGGAGGGCACAAGCAGGGGCGTCGCTGGGGAGGAGCGGTAGGGGCGGTACGCCCCCAGCGACAGGGTGACAAGCGGCGGGTGGGGGTGACAAGCGGCGGCTACTCCCACGCGCCGCCGCTCCCTCCGTCACTCCGGCCGAGTGAGCACCCCGTCCGTGCAGCGCTGCTCCTCCGGGGTGACCGGAGGTATGTGGGGAGTGGTGGGAGGGGCCGCCGCTTGTCACCCCCATGCACCGCTGCTCGCTCCGTCGCCGTGGTAGCAGCAGCGCACAGTGTGTACGGTGCTGTTGCTCCCGGGGCGACGGAACGAACGGCGGCACGTGGGTTGACAAGCGGCGGCCCCTCCCACCACTCCCACGCGCCGTCGCTCCGCTCCCTGCTGGCCCAACCCCTCTCCTTTCCCCGGGACGGCTCCGCTCACGGAGCGCAGCGGGAGAGGGGCGGGCCAACTGGCCCGCGCGGAGGCGTTGTTCCGTGCGCATGCGTCATGATGTCATGCGCATGGAGCGGCGCCCCGCCCCCATGGGTGCGGCTGGGCCTGCCGCCCCTGGCAGCCCAGCGGCTAGCTACGCCCCTGGGCACAAGGAGAAGGGGACGACAGAGGATGAGATGGTTGGACAGTGTTCTCAAAGCGACTAGCATGAGTTTGGCCAAACTGCGGGAGGCAGTGGAGGATAGGGGTGCCTGGCGTGCTCTGGTCCATGGGGTCACGAAGAGTCGGGCATGACTGAACGACTGAACCACAACAATCATAGGTGGTGACCGAACCAATGATGGGCAGGGTCAGCTAATTTTGGTTTGAAACTATGGAAGAGGAAGCTGATAGGTTATTATGCCATTGCGCCTTTTTTGTTATGAGAAAAGGCGAGTAAGATCGATAGCAGTTTATGAAATAATTCATGGCACAGAGAAGGTGGGTAGAGAAGTCCCTTTCTCCCTGATAACAATAATATTTGACTTTATTCGTCACTTGTCACCCAACAGATCTTACACTGAAGAACTTATACATAAATACATTCTAAAACACAACAGGGAAAAAAATAAACATTTAACATCCCATACAGCATATTTTTAAAGCTTCTTCAAAGACAGCTTTTAAAATGAACCCATCCTATTTTGTCAAGTCATGCAGTGACTTTCTGTTCCAGCAGTGACGCCCCACTGCTTTTAACAACCCAAACACGCAGCAAAAAAGCAAAATTTTTTTTTGCAGCCTTCAGAATGCATCCTTATATTGTTTGAAATTGTATTTTTCAAACGTCTTACCTAGCAAACCTGCTTGGACACTTAGAACAATGCCAATGCAGTCTAACACAGAGTACTCTCAAAAAGCAAAATGCGAAAGGTTAACTCCTTTAGAACGCTAGAACTCGGGGAGATCCAGTGAAGCTGAACGTTGAAAGGTTCAGGAGAGAGGAAATAAAAGTTCTTCATGAAGTGCACAGTTAAACTACGGAACTCCCTGCCACAGGAAGTAGTGATGGCCACCAACCTGGATGACTTTAAAAGAGGATACGACAAATTCATAGCCATGGTGGATCTGTTCTGCCTCCATGGTCTGACGCAGTAATGTTTTTGAAAAGCAGCTGCTGGAAATCACAGGAGGGGAGAGTGCTCTTGTGTTCAAAACCTACTTATGGGTTCCTCACAGGCATCTGGCTGGCCACTGTGAGAACAGGTTGCTGCACTAGATGGGCCATTGGTCTCTTCTTATAGGCAAGTTTTGGAGGTTCCCTCTCCTTCCGCTGCCTGATGTTCAGCTGCCGCATTTCGGAGGAGCCATGTGCTTATGCTTTGTTTATAGCTGGTGGCTAATTGGAGGAGTATTTAACAAAGCAAGTGTAAACACCATCTTGAGCAGATGGTCTGGTATTTGTGCCTCACAGAGTGTGGAGGCCCTCGGAAGCTTTGGATGTTCAGTTTTGTTTGGGTTCGGATGCGTGTTTGTGTTTTGGATTTAGGATATTCTGCACGGCTGATTTCCCCCACAATCTGTTCTAGGAAATGCTGCTATTTCCTAGTCTGCGCTCAAAACCAAGACCCGCCTCCCATTTGCGTTCCGCTTGTCGTTATCGGGTTCACATGCAGCACAAGGGCCACATTCCCTTCCGCGCAGTCTTCTGGGGGCCACATGCGGGGCCAGAAGCAAAAGGGGGGAGCAGAGCAACAAATGTGAAATTTACCTTTCTGTAGTTGGCTACTTCCTACAGATATTTGCACACTTCTGTCCTCTGTTCCAGGTGAGCAAGAGGTATTGTCAGAATTCAGGGGCACATTTCAGCCAGGTGAAAACACTCAAGGAAGGGTGCAAAGCAGGGCTGGTGAAGTGTGTGGCCTGGGGAGAGGAGTGTGGCTTGGAGAAAATCCCAAGGGCCAGATAGAAAAGACTGGAGCATAGGCGTAGCCGGGGGGCTGCTGCTGTCCATAGATCAAGTAAATTAATAAAAATACCAATCAAGTCGCAAATAGCTCAGTTCTCCCCCCCCCCCACAAAGGTCCTGCGCCCCCTCATCAAAAATCCTGGCTATACCCATGGCCTGGAGGACTGTATTTGGCCCCCATGCAGTGTGATGCAGCAGCAACTCAGGCCTACAGTCGCTTGCCTCGGGCACAGAGGAGGCTGCCAACATTGATCTTTTATGTTTGAATCAAGGATGCAAACTTTAATAGACGAAATGTCTATTGAGTGTGATTTTTTATATATAAAAAGAGACTGACTAGAAAGATGCTCAGATTAATCAGGCAGCAGATGTTCTTGGTGTGTGCTAAGGGGAATGTAAGTTGAGCTGCTAATGTGCATTAACACCCGGCCATTATGCACATTCACTGGGCCTCATGGAGAAGGTGCACAGTATCTGTCCATGAAGAGGACATTATGTGCATTTCCTGGTCATTATGCACAATCCCCAACAAGCCTTGGAGAATGTGCATAATATCGGCTGCGTCTTGTACATTGTCTGGGCAATATGCACATTCTCCAGTCACTATGCATAAACTCCAAAGAACATACTTTCCCCCCTCTATTTCTTGTTCAGAAGTATGCAACCTGTGCTCCCTAGGCTGCTTCTAGCCCACTGCCTAATCTCACATGCCCCACAGCATACCCTCCCCCTGATCATCCAAGCAGCAGGGGTTGGTCCAGATAATTTTTCATTAACTTCATATCCCATGCTTCTTCCAAAAGAATCCATTTTTTTCTGCAGTGCGTCCCCACTCTCAGCTGTTCCCTGGTCAGCACAGAGAGGATTGTACTGAGACTTTAACACTGGAGTTGAGCTTGAGGTGATGCAGAAGAGATCAGGGCTCGTTTTGTAGGTAGAAGAGGGAATTTTGGCATTTGAAAGTTTTCCTACTCCTGCTTTTGAAAATTCTGCCTTGTACATAGCTGCCAAGGCACATGAACATCGTAGAGGAACAGCTGAGAGTAGGACTGAACAGCAGGGAAAGGGCTCTTTTGGAATAAGCTTGGGATATAAATGTAATGAAAAATCAGAATCTGGACTGTTGGTCTACCCAGCTCAGTATTGTCCACACTGACTGGTAGCTGCACTCCAAGATTTCGGACACTTGTCTCATCCAGCGACTTCTAACAGAGTTACGGTTCTTGCTTGTCTTCCTTTGGCTCTGGGCATCACCTCCAAGCCAACATAGCAGTAAAAAGTTTCACTTCCTGGAGCAGCGTTTCAACTTTGCTAGTGCTAGTGAAGCTGTTGCCTGCTTTAACTTTGAGAGAACACTGACCTCTACTTGTCAGCTTTGGTAAAGACGGCAGCACATTTCCTTCCCTAAGTTTCCTATAAGCTCTCGAGTCTCATTCTGCCTCTGATGTGGAGTTTATTCATTCTTTTCTCTCTCTTTCTCTCTCTCTCTCTCTCTCTCTCTCTCTCTGCTTCATTTTCAAAGCACAGCAGCACTGGATGCAAGGTGCTTAACCCTTCCTTCCCTTGTGATTTTTCAGCTCAAAACGGACCTCCCCTGGGTGCTTTTACACTTGTCGGGGGAAAAGATAGGGGTGTTCTTGAGCAGGAAAGCTGCAGGAGTGGAAAGGGGTTAAGCAGCTTTTCCCAGTTGGGTTTGGGTTTTTGGGAGGAGGCAACGCATAGAATCAACTCTGATTAACGTGTAGTTTGAACTTTACTCATGGTAGAGTGGTGGGGGGCAAGAGCATATGCTTAAAGCTTCTCCATAACTTCATTCTTGATGCTGTATACACCCTGCCCTATTTGCAGCCTTTTCATTTTGATACTAGGAATGAAGATCGTGAGCGGGCGTGGAGGGCATCGCGAGACACCAAACTGGAGCCCATTCCAAACTGTGAAGCCTGGTGAGTTCACTCTTTGCCGTGGTTGCAGCTCTTGTCTACTCAGAATTTTCACCATCGACCTGTCCATAGCGAGCCATGCTGAGGACTTGCCAGGACAACGGGCAGGGCCTTTTTGGTGGTGGCACCCTCACCGGAACAATTTACTCTCCAGATAGGCAAGTTCAACAGGTCTGTCTTTCGGATTGCTTGTTTTTTCTGGAAATACGAAAAAACTATTGTTCACTGGCAAACGTTTGGGGAGTTGATTTTAGTTTTCTGAGATTCCACCGAGGTCCTGTTGTTCTTTTCTGTTTTTTACAGATGCATTTTAGTGGCTGTTTTTAGTGACTGTGTTTTATCTGTTGTTAGGTTTCCTCCGGGCTCCTTTGGAGCCATGGGGAGGGGAGGTAAATCTCTACACAAAAGGTGCATGACCCAGCTGAAGTGATGACGTGCCTTCCAAGTTTGGTCACTTTTTAGTGGAGGAATTAAGTACACTGACATCATAGAACCGTAGAGTTGGAAGGGACCACGAGGGTCATCTAGTCCAACCCCCTGCAATGCAGGAATCTTCCTGCCCAACGTGGGGCTCGAACTCACAACCCTGAGATTAAGAGTCTCATGCTCTTAACAACTGAGCTATCATGCATAGGCTAATAGTGGGTTTTAAAAGTGCTTGACTTGGCCCTCTGGAAGCAAAGGAACATAGGAAGGTGCCTCACTCAGACCACTGATTTATCCATCTAGCTCAATACTGTCTACACTCATTGGAAGCAGGGATTGGATTTGGAGATCCCTGTGTTCAAAGCTGATTCTGTGCCGCTGAGCTACAACCTTTCCCCAAATAAATTGGTATTAGCTTAGAATACAGCCTTCTCCAATGTGGTGCTGGTTCCCCAGTGGCGACAGCTGGGACTGGTGTGAGCTGTACTTGCAAACATCTGGAGGGCACTATGTTAGGGAAGACAAACTTCTTTTTTATTAGAGACTTTATTGAAACTTTTTAGGACAATTGCCAAGCATCAAGCTAAAGCACAAGTGCATGTATAGATGTTAAGTCAGGCTTCCTTAACCTCGGCCCTCCAGATGTTTTTGGCCTACAACTCCCATGATACCTAGCTAGCAGGACCAGTGGTCAGGGATGATGGGAATTGTAGTCTCAAAACATCTGGAGGGCAGAGGTTGAGGAAGCCTGTGTTAAGTCTGGCATGCAGACTCAAATTTTTGGTAATAATAATCAGAGTGCTGCATTCTATGTTTGTGTTTTTTTTAAGCATGTTTCTAGTCCTTAATAAGCTCAAATGATGAAATCTCAGAAACCAAAAAGCAACCTTCGGAGTCAGCGGGTGGGATAGGGCCGGAGTTCAGCTGGTCAGAGAGGGTGAGGTTTCTAGATCCTTTGTTCTTTCCATTTTAATTTTCAAGACTTTGCCTTGCAGTTAAAATAGCAATCCAGTAAGAAGTATGAAATACATAAAAAGAGAGAGGAAAGAAGCACAGGAGACACGGGCGGTGTGTGTGTGTGTGTGTGTGTGTGTGTGTGTGTGTGTGTGTGTGTAATATCTCTGCCCCTTTTGCACATTAAAAGGTCATAAATGGATCTTCAAAAAGTCAATGGCCGTGTGTGAGCTTGCTGTAACTCAAGGCCTAGTGCAGTCCTGCAAGCTCGTGGTAACCCCTGGTCCATTTTGCCAAGCGTTTCCCAAACTTGGGTCTCCAGCTGTTTTGGGACTACAACTCCCATCGTCCCTAGCTAGCAGGGCCAGTGGTCAGGAATGATGGGAGTTGTAGTCCAAAAACAGCTGGAGACCCAGGTTTGGGAAACCCTGATATGGCTCAGTGCTGTCTGTACTGACTGGCAGTGGCTATCTGGGATTTGGGGCAGGGCTCTTACCAGCGGTACCTGGGGATGCCAAGGATTGAATCTAAGGCCTCCTGCGTGCAAAGCAGAAACTTCATCTCTATAGCCCACCTTTTTTCTGAGGAGCTCAAGGTGACATACATAGTTTTCTCCCCAACCCATTATATCCCCACAACAACCCTGTGAGGTAGGCTAGGCTGGGAGTGATTGACTGGCCTGAGAACACCCAGCGAGCTTCATCGCCGAGTGGGGATTTGAACCCTGGCCTCCCAGGCCCTAGTCCAACGCTTTAACCACTGCACCACACTGCCTGTCAGCAGTCTCAGTACCTAGCTCCATATTGTAGGCCAGGGTTCCAGGCAGGGGACATTTCCTGCCTACCTGGAGATGATAGGGATTCATCCTGGGACCTGCAGAATCTCTCCCCCTGAGCTGTGGGGTTTCCCAGGCGGCAAGCACACTGGGGGGAGACTCTTGGGAGCAGGCCGAGGGGACTGAAATAACTCCTTTTCTCCCCCATCTTGTTCCCTGTGGCTCCTCCTACACTCCCTTTGCCTCTGCCTGGCGGGAGGGCTGCCCCTTCAGCGCCAAGCCGACGACTGAGGAAGTCAAGGGCTGGTCCCAGTCTTTTGACAAGTTGATGAAGAACCCAGCCGGCAGGAACGTGTTCCGGGAATTCTTACGGACTGAGTACAGCGAGGAGAACATGCTCTTCTGGCTGGCTTGCGAAGAACTCAAAAGCGAGTGCAACAAGCATGCCATCGACGAGAAGGCTCGGATGATCTACGAAGATTACATCTCCATCCTTTCGCCCAAGGAGGTACCTGTCCGTTTGCAGCTACAATTGTAAAGTTGGAAGGGTTCCCGTCCCAAGGGTCAGCTATTCCCACCCCCTACGGTGCAGGAATCTCAGCTAGATCATACATGACAGATACCTACCCAGCCTCTGCTTAAAAACTGTTGTTTGATAATGTACTTTATTATCCCAGCTCCTTCCCTCCCTCCCCCTGGCTGATGTTTCCATTTCCCCTGTACTTCCCAGTAGGGCTGGATGATGTATCGATACATCACCCAAAATCGGTTTGAAGTCCACATTGTGATAACGGTTTCATAATATTTGACATGGCGATATTTCACGAATCATATGTGTGTGCTATGTAAAAAACCGTGATATGGGGAGAAATGGCCATCCCTTCTATCGTGATTCCTGCTGCCCCTGTTGCTCTGCGCTACAACATAACAGTTGTAACAATTTGTTAAAGATAAGTAAAAATGTGTCGCTTTTAGACCCCTAAGTAGGAGCAGTTCCCAGGACATTACCCCGTTCGCTTCTGCGTAGTTAACATCCTTATTGCAGACATTGTGAAAAATCAGTATATCGCAATGTTTAGCTGGTGAAAACCAGACATCACCCAGCCCTTCTCCCCAGCAGATTTGCTTCCTGTCTTTCCCCTAAAAGGTGTTGTTGCTTCTCTCGCCCACCTGTCCCTCAGGTCAGCCTGGACTCCCGCGTCCGCGAAGGCATCAACCGCAAGATGCAGGAGCCGTCCTCGCACACCTTCGACGATGCACAGCTACAGATCTACACACTCATGCATAGAGACTCCTACCCCCGTTTTCTGAACTCGGCCGTATACAAAGCACTGCTCCAGAGCGTCTCTCGGTCATCCTCGGAGTCCTGAGTCCCTTCCACCGCTGCCATCACTGGGGAGGGTGGGGAGAGAAGCAAAATACGAAGTGACGGTTCTCCTTTCATACGGCAGGTGTTAACTTTGGGTTTTTTTAAATATATATATATATATGGACCTCCCACTTGGTCTTACAGAACCAAGGGACTTGAAATGGCATTCCGGGCCAAATCCCGTAAAACCGCCTTGGTTCTGAACAACAAGCTGCTGGTCCAACTTACTAGGAAGTTTGCTCCATGCAAACCTGCCCTGTCTTCTTCTGCCAGAAAGGTGGCACCTGCCGCCACGTGAACCTCAAAACTCAGGCCTCTGCTTTTACTACTGAATCCGTGTTGGCAAGCTAGCACATGCTGACCACGCAGAAGAACTAAAGTACGGAAGGAATCGGCCAACTGGTGCGGGGAGGGGGCGAGAGAATCCTGGGCAACATGGCGAAAGAAAGAAAACAGGCCAAAATCCACATCTTCTGAATATTGTTCTTCCTGTCTTTTTTCTGTTTTGTTCGGATTTCCCTGTTTAAAAAAAAAAAAAAGAGCTGTTTCCGTGGCAGATCTCAAATGGTTCTGGTGGAAACTTCAGTCGGACCAATATGGGTTTAGCATAAGAATATTATGAATTGCACATGTGTAGGTGGTGGTTTTTGGCCAGAGTCCCGTGCATCTCACAGGCTTTCTCTTTTCCCCCACGTTGCATTTATTCCAGCTGGGGCCAGACCTCGAGAAGGCTTCTGTCATCTCAGTGATGTGGGAAAATTGAGCAGGGCTTGGCCTTGGAGCTCTTGGAGGGGGGATAGGTAGGGTTGTTGAGGAGTTCCGCTGAAAGCAGACCTCCCTGGTGCAAATCATGGTTTTGCTCTTCTCAGAAGCAACCCGGAAGTAAACTCCAAATTTCCTGAGATCCCAGAAGTGTACAGGAGGCTTCCAAGTGATAGATCTCCATGTTAGCAGCACAGGGGGTAATAGTATGATTACATGTTCGTCCTACAAAGATTCAGGAGGCCTTCGGTGGTGGAGATGCTTGTTGGAGCCCATCAGATTCTGGGAGGTGTGAGGCTCTGGAACTGAGAACTGGTTTTCGAAAGGTAAAGGAAGTGTTTGGCAGGTGGAAAACGGGGGTTCCACCTTACTCCATTGGGAGCAGACTTGGATGGAGAAGGAAACTTTCCCCCCGGACCACAGCAGAGTTCCACAGCACTCCATGGTGTAGCAGACATGCCAAGATGAGGCCTTGAGCCTCTGAAGGCTGTTGCCTTCATGTCCTGCCTGTGAGCTTCCTAGAAGCATCTGGTTAAGCACCGGGGGAAGCAGAAAGCTAGAATAGATGGAACATTGGTTTGTTCCAGCTGGTCTCTCCTCACTGCACATGCTGGAGCAGAATGGAGTAGCTCAGTCGTGCCTGTTGGAGGAAGACAACACCTCCTCTCTCCAGCAACTCAACAGCAGAAGTAGGCTGAGTGAGTGAGATAGGACTATGGGATATGGGATGGTGTGGCCTGTCTCAGAGGCTGGGTTGCTTAGCGACAACCTCTAAGGAAGCCTAAAGGTCAGGGGTGTCGCACACGCCTCTCAGATAGGGCTGTGGTTCCTTTTAATCAGAATTGCAGAGTTGGAAGGGACGCGAAGGGTCATCTAGTCTAACCCCCTGCAATGCAGGGATCTCAACTAAAGCAACCAGCACAGGTGGCCATTCAACCACTCCCAGAAGGAGTCCATTCCACTGTTGAACAGCCGTTACCATCAGAAAGTTCTTCCTGTTTAGTCAGAATCTCCTTTCTTGTAAATTGAAGCCGTTGGTTCGGGTGCCATCCTCTGGAGCAGGAGAAAACTAGCTTGCTCCATCTTCCATGCAGCAGCTCATTAGATTTTTGAAGATGGCCATCATATCTCCTCTCTCAGTCTCCTCTTGAGGAGACAGGGGTCCCACCAGATTTGGTTTCTCCCATCATACTGTTGCAGTGTCAGGAGAAGCTGCATCCAAAAAAAAGGGACAGAAGCTCCTTGGCAGAAAGAAACTCATTGCATGGAGTGTGATGGCTGCCCTTCTTGTTCTGTTCATGCAGTGTTTCTCCAAGCAAAACCCTCACCTGAACTATGCCAGGTCCCAGTGCGTATCTGCCTGGGGAGATGCCACTTTATTGACTCTTCCTCACACTAGATGTGCACCTGGTTTTGTGTCTTCTTCCATCAAAGATGGGACATCCTCCTTTTGTTCTTCTTCCTCCTCCCCTTCCATGATCTCAAAAGCTTATATTGTTTGATGCTGGGTGCCAAAATTGTAGCTAGTGTCACAAACTGCAGCCTGTTTGTCACGGTCTCTTCCGAAAGATGGGTGTGGGTGTCTGTTGAAACCATCCTTTCATCAAGCCACAATATGCAATTATGTTGATGCCTCTGCATCTGTGTTGCCACCACAACAACACTTGGAGAGCTACTTGGGTGGCCGGTAAGACCCGAGCTCCTTCTCAACCGTCTTTTATTTGCAGTTCTCTCGTTTCTGCCTGGTAACACCTGCACTTCGCGAAACTGGCCTTGGAGAGTCTTAAAAGGAGCAATTGGGTTTATTTTCTCCCTCTTTCCACACAACGATCAGAGGGCACATGTTCACATCATGGCAGGCTTCACACACATACACACAACAAACAAACCCTTTTTTGACCTGTGGAACTCTCTTCCACCAGAAGTAATAAAGGCCAATTGTGTCAATTGAAGATTATTATTTTTTTACAGGTGCGAGAAATGTGAGAACAGCAGCAAGTGACCTCCAGTAAGTACAACAGTGTGAATAGGCTGAGTGTCCTTAATTCTGGAAAGAAACAGGTGGGTAGCCGTGTTGGTCTGCCATAGTCAAAACAAAATCAAAAATTCTTTCCAGTAGCACCTTAGAGACCAACTGAGTTTGTTCTTGGTATGAACTTTCGTGTGCATGCACTTCTGAAGAAGTGTGCATGCACACGAAAGCTCATACCAAGAACAAACTCAGTTGGTCTCTAAGGTGCTACTGGAAAGAATTTTTGATTTTGTTCTGGAAAGAAAGGAAAGGAAACGGCCCTTTGTGAGAGTACTGTAGCTCTGTTAGGATACATCTTTCCTGATTCAGACTGGACAGATCAGTGCTGACTCCTGCATTGACATAGACGTAGTGACAACAAAATCTTTCTCTTGAGTTCCAGTTCTTACATACTGGTGTGTTTGTGGAATACAAATGCCACACGCATTTGGGGTTATGTTCCATGTGCTGGGGTGGCTGTACGTTATGCTGCTTTGAATGTGGAGGTGCTGATTATCTGAGTGCTCCACCAAGGAACGAAGACACAACCACACACACTTTGCTGCTTAATGCTGTATTGTGGTTGTCTAAAAGCAGCAGAAATGCATCTGGGTTCTGGCACTTTTCTGACCAAAGCTTTTCCTGTAAATGTGGGTCAGGTACAAGGTCTGTGGATATAAGGGATCTGGTTTGTGTATGAGAGAGAGAAATGTTTGGGGGAATGGTCAAGAGACCACCCTGCTAATTGTTCTTTCTGGAAAGATGTTGGGATGGGCAGATCTGAGTAGGGGAAAAGCTGGAGGAGAAAGGGTTAAGTGGCCTTTTCCCACCCAACCTTCCAATTGGGCCATTTTCAAATTAAAAAGAAGCATAGCTCTCTAATGTTTTGCTAGACTATCCAGTGCTTGGGATGGAGAGCAGGTTTTGCCACAGGAAGTCTCCCTATGTGGTTTCTCCAGTATTAATGATGGGTGTTATTCACTGGGGCACTGGAAGGACAGATCCTGAAGCTGAGGCTCCAATACTTTGGCCACCTCATGAGAAGAGAAGACTCCCTGGAAAAGAGCCTCATGTTGGGAAAGATTGAGAGCACAAGGAGAAGGGGACGACGGACGACAAGATGGTTGGACAGTGTTCTCGAAGCTACCAACATGAGTGACCAAACTGCGGGAGGCAGTGGAAGACAGGCGTGCCTGGTGTGCTCTGGTCCCTGGGGTCACAAAGAGACACGACTAAACAACAAAATTCACTGGGGTGAATGGGTAAAGAGTCCTGCCCGGGGCATGGGCGAAATATTGTCCCCAACCTTTTAGAATCAAATGTGCTTCCTACGCAGCTCCGTAGGACTGGTGCAAAAGGAAGATGAAAACTTGAGCTGCATCAGAACAATTGGGGCAAATGGCTGCATTGCATGATATATATTTTCAAGTTAGCTGAGTGGGATGAGCATTTTCTCAGTGTGAGAGATACGGGCTAAATTCGAAGAGCTTTGGAAGCCTCTGCCTGAGCTGAAACGTCTGCAAGAATTTTGCGGGAAGCTGCAAGGATTTTTATTTTTTTAACCTTAAGCAAAGCTTCCACATGCCCATCTCTGCCACTCTGGGGAAAGACCCATACAAATTATTCCAACTGATCTGGGCAAAGTTAGGTAATCTATGGAGCTGCATGTAACTGAGCCCTGACAGTTCTGACTGGGCACTTAACAGCAACGTCTCCCTCCTGGGATATTGATTTGGGTTTAAGAGACATTTATAGATTGCCCTTCTTCCCAAAGGATCCCCAGGTGGTGAACATACAAGATGAAACAGTCTACAGTGGTAACTTGGTTTTCTCAAACTTAATCCGTTCTGGAAGCCCGTTCCAAAACCAAGGCGCGCTTTCCCATAGAGAGTAATTCAAAATGGATGAATCCATTCCAGACTTTTAAAAACAACCCCTGAAACAGCAATTTAACGTGAATTTTACTATCTTACGAGACCATTGGTCCATAAAATGAAAGCAATAATCAATGTGCAGTACTGTAAAATAAATTAAAAGACAGTATTGTAGATGATAAAAATTATCATCCACACAGTCACAAGAACAAATTAACAGAAAAAAGCCTCAAAATAGCAAAAACGAAAGTGCCAAACCTAATCCATCCTGGAAGTCTGTTTGACTTCCAAAATGTTCGAAAACCAAGGGACCGCTTCCGATTGGTGCAGGCGCCCTGGAAACAATAACCGAAAGCCGCATCGGATGGCTTCTCAAAAACGTTTGAAAACCGGAACACTTACTTCCAGGTTTTTGGCGTTTGGGGAACCAAGGCATTTGAAAACCAAGGTACCACTGTACATAAAACATCACATTAAGCAGGTAAAGTGGTTCAAGCACCCAAATATCCATGCCCATTCACAGACCGTCAAATGCACATGTGAAAATCTTCCCAAGTTGCCAGCGAGTCCGGGGGGGGGGGGCAGCCTATTTTGTGGAGTTTCACCAATGGGAGGTTCTGCTGCAGAAAGCCCTATTGTATGACACAGACCTGGTTGCAGTATCAGATGCAGCCTCCAATGGAAGCAAAGCAACAAGGCCTAGCTTGACAAGTAAGAATACCTCCCAGTGAGTTCTTTGGTCCTGACTCTCGAGTTGTTAAAAGACAACACCTTGTAGCAAATGTCAGTGAGATCTGGCAGATCGCTACAACTGAGAAAGCCTTTTTCTCTTAGAGGAAACTGGGATTCCAACTTAATACCCTCCAACATTTCTCCAATGTGGCACAAAGGGTGGGAGAATTTGATGGTAGAGAAAGCAGATTGATGATTCTGTCCAGAGCACTAGAACTCTTGAGTCTGCCAGTGGATTTTACTGGGAGTGGATTCAGGACAGACCAAAGTACTGCCCACAAAGCAGTGTGGGATTTATGTACATTTGGAAGGGATCACCAGGGTTCATCTAGTCCACCCCCCTGCAATGCTGGAATCTTTAATCCAATGTGGGGCTCGAACCCACAACCCTGAGATTAAAAGTTTCGTGCTCTACCAACTAAGCTATCCTAGCAGTAGATCACTGCCGCTGTCTTAGATCTGTTTGGTTTTTAAAAAGAAAATGCATGGAGGGCAGTTCTGTTCAAAGCTACTTAGCCATGCTGGTGGAGTGGAATCTCGTTTTCAGGCAGCATCAATCCCAACACCAGTTTGTGGGTCATGTTGGTTTGTGAATTTCCCAGAGGCACCTTGGCTGGCAACTCTTGGAAACTGGTTGCTTGGCTGTGCATGGAGCCTTGGTTTCTAGTCCTCATGTTCTTTTGTGGAACTTTCATTTGCTGTAATGTATCTGCAATGGGACCCAGGTGCGCTGTGGGTTAAACCACAGAGCCTAGGGCTTGCCTATCAGAAGGTCGGCAGTTCAAATCCCTGCCATGGGGTGAGCTCCCGTTGCTTGGTCCCAGCTCCTGCCCACCTAGCAGTTTGAAAGCACGTCAAAGTGCAAGTAGATAAATAGGTACCGCTCCGGCAGGAAGGTAAACGGCATTTCCGTGCGCTGCTCTGGTTCGCCAGAAGCGGCTTTGTCATGCTGGCCACATGACCCAGAAGCTGTCTGCGGACAAACGCCGGCTCCCTTGGCCTATAGAGAGAGATGAGCACCGCAACCCCAGAGTTGGACACGACTGGACCTAATGGTCAGGGGTCCCTTTACCTTTCTGCAACGGGATTTTCTGTAGAGTGCACCCATGATTCAATGCATAGAGAATCCTGTTTGGGGTGGGGTGGGGAGTATGACTGTATGACCTTCAGATTCACCTAGCTCTTTTTATGCTTCAGCTTGTTATGAAGATGAGAGCAGGAAAGATTCGAGCAAAATAATCCGTTTATATCTGCATTAGAAAATTGCAGCACCATTTGGCTAAAATTGGGTTTTTAGTTTACCTTTAGGCAAAATAAACGATCAGGAAATGCTGCTTTACGGTGGATCTTATATTGCACTCACTTTGGATTTTTTTTGGGGGGGGGGGGTTCAAAGAAAATCCTTACTCTATGGATGCCATGGAAACAGCAGCGCGTACCAAGCTGAATGCACAACAGTTGTTTCTCCGTATCAAGCAACTCCAGCAGGAATAGAAATATGTTGGGGGAGGAAAGGAAAAAATGTTTATTTTTGCAAAACATAAAAGGTGGAGCTTGGAAGCGGATTGCCAGGCTTGCTGCAATATTTGCCATATTTAGTCTGTTCTCCAACTGGCAAAGGTACAAAACAGCTATGGAATCCCAACACACACCAGAGGCTTGACGTGGCAGGCTGCCTTTTCAGATCATGTCAAATCCTTTCTGCATATCTGACCCATCCCTCTACCAAAAAAACCTTCCATTTTTTTATTTTTTAAATAAGTCTCCCCCACCCGAACCGATTACGGCAGTGAGTTCCTGGTGTCTTTAAGTGATGGTATTTTAGAAGGAAAGGACAACAATGAAGATTTTTATTTATTTATTTATTTAAACGCCCTTTGTGGTTCCACTGCTTGGAAAGGGAGAATGAATGTTCACATCCATGGATATCCCAAGATCCTCCTGTGCCGGCAGGCTAGAGAGATGCTACGAAACCAATTCAAGGAAGCAAAAGTGCCTGGCTGTTGTAACTGGCTTTCCCTTTCGCCTGCTGGGTGGCTATTTTATTTCTTTAAAAACAAAACAAAGGCAACTAATGGGGTTTCCGCTCTCACCTAAATCTATGCAAATTATGCATAGTCATTTGGCCCTGTGGCACTGATTTCTAAAGAGGGACTTTGATCTTTTAGAATTGTTACCCGGGTGCAGTGCATGAAGAGCTCGTGGCCTCATCTTTCTGTTAACGAATTTTTATTACTTTGTTCCTTCGCAACTGTACATGGAACATACAGAAAAAGCGGGTGGGGAGAAGCAGGCACAGATGCGGCAAAGGGCAGGAGATGGAAGCCAATCTGCCTTTGCCAAAAGCTGTGTGATCTCCCTGCACATCTCTGCATTTTCTTGCCCTACCCTTAGCTACATTGGCTGCTGGGGAGTGATGGTGCAAAGTCCTGTTTCCTGGGATTGAAGTGGGCGCTGGCTTTTCTGCCATCTAAAAGCCCAAGCCAGCCATGGTCTTCCCCCTCCTTCCGCCCGCTTGAAATGTCTTGAGCGCAACACCTTCCCCTCGCCAGGGACCCACTGGGCCTTTCCCTCAGTGGCTGTTGCATGGCCAACCTCACGTACGCCAGCAGATTCTTCTTTTCTTAGCCCTTCCGCGTTTGCATCTGCTGGCCAGGTCATTCGCTCCGTTCTGTAGCAAGCTTGCTCTCCTTTCTGTTGTGCACCCAGCAGGCTGGCACCCACCCACCCACCCCCGCAGACACCCCCACAAGAGCCCAACTGGGAGATGGGCCCCACCGCTTCCCAGATCTTCCTGTGTGGGTGGCCGGCAGGAGGGTCTCTGCTGCTCAGAGGCCCGCAATGTTGCTACCCGCTAAGGAAGGCGAGGGAATCTGGAGGCACAAGTTCTCAGCACCCGTGACAAATGTCAATTCCCAGATTTCTTTGCGAGGAGGAGCCGTGACAGGTAAACTATTATAAGTGTGGAGTGGAGATAAACCCTAAAAGGTTCGGTGCACGGCATCAAACGGACAACCAGGAAGTTGCAGGGCGAAGCACGAGAACGAAGCCTGAATTTACCCCCCTCCAGTGCCAAGCGCTTCCTAATGGAGGTAGTCCTCATGGGGTTCTTATTCGGTGTGCTTTACTGCTCTGAATCCATCCCCCTCACACACCTTTCCTTTGCAACACCTTTTCTGAGGCGTCTTATCGTACAGCCTGGTTCTGGGAGAAGATCTGCTTTGAAACGGGTTTGTCACCCCCACCCCAAAAGGAACTCCTCATGGGTTGTGGTCTGGCAAGCGTGCGGAGGTGTCTCGACTAAGAATTGCCCATAGAATTTTATTCCATGGACATAAGCTTTGGTTGCAGTGGCTAATGTGGCTTCCTACGTCTCCCCTTCTCCTGCCTCTGTGCTATCAGAGCGAGGCAGACGTTCGTTTCAGCTTTTGAGAGAGGGCACAAGAAAGGAAAGTCAGAAGAAGCTACCGTATGCTCAAGACGAGACACCTGGCCAAATTTCTTTTTTAAAAAACCAAAAACCAAAAAAAAAATGTTTAATACTGTTCCAGACCCTCACAAAATACTGATTCAGGATGAGAAACTCCAAAGGTGGTCATGTCCACACGAATTCTCCATCCGGCCCCCTCCCAGCCTCCAACTCCAACACCTCTGGAAAGAGCAGCAGCCGGGACCTCCTCTCCACTGGATGATGTACAGAGCACAAAGCAAACTCGGCGACAAAAACAGTACAAAAGTTGCTGGCGGTGTTGGGGGAATGTATGGCAGAGATCTGGCCCAGCGTTGGCGGCTGCTGTTGATGCTCTGGTCCGGGATGTCTCAGCAGAACTGCAAGGAGTTGGTAGGATTGGAAAGAGTCAGCCGAGATCCCTGTGATTTTACCCCAAAACACAGAAGCAGCAAAAAGGGCTCTCTTTGCAGAATGACCGGATTTGATTTTCTTGCTGCTGTGCACATATTGGCAAGGAAGGGAAGACAAAGAGAGCTGACAGGGCAGGGGGAATGGCCTGAGAGTTGTGATTTTCTAAATTTAAAAAAAAAAAAGTCACACCCTGCCTACTGGAATCCCATTGCAGCCATTACATGTCATGGACTACAAACCTTTTAGGCTGCATGCTGAGGTCAAACTGAACACAGTACAGTGGTACCTCGGGTTACAGATGCTTCAGGTTGCAGACGCTTCAGGTTACAGACTCTGCTAACCCAGAAATAGTACCTCGGGTTAAGAACTTTGCTTCAGGATGAGAACAGAAATCGCATGGCGGCGGCCCCATTAGCTAAAGTGGTACGTCAGGTTAAGAACATGTGGGTAGCCGGGTTGGTCTGCCATAGTCGAAACAAAATAGAAAATTCTTTCCAGTAGCACCTTAGAGACCAACTGAGTTTGTTCTTGGTATGAGCTTTTGTGTGCATGCACACTTCTTCATATCTGAAGAAGTTTGCATGCACACGAAAGCTCATACCAAGAACAAACTCAGTTGGTCTCTAAGGTGCTACTGGAAAGAATTTTCTATTTTGTTTAGGTTAAGAACAGTTTCAGGTTAAGAACGGACCTCCAGAATGAATTAAGTTCTTAACCCGAGGTACCACTGTACTTCTTTCTGCCAATGTGATGCCTTCCATATGTTGGACTACAACTCCCATCATCCCTGAGCACTGGCCATGCTGACTGGGGCTGATGGGAGTTAACAGTCCATCAATGTCTGCAGGGCAATGCATTGGCTAGTCCTGCTGTAGACAGAGAGAGAGAGGGGCAGAGAGTCCTCAAAGATAACAAAGAGACCAAGCCACAGGAGCTCCATTAAAAGTGGTCTCAATATGAACATTACTGAAAATACAAGTTGGGGTCACTGCGTAGCAGCAAACACGGGCCAATGTGTAAACAACAATCCAATTCAGACGATAAGAGTGCGTGTGAACTATAAAACAATTATCCAAACAGCACGGGACAAGATCTATATGATCTATGCATATTCTCCAAGTGTCTCATCCTGCGTTGTTTGGGGAATTGTTTTATTCTTCACACGTGCCACTTCATCCGGAGAAGAGGTTGGTGGAAGACGCCATGATGGAACTGCAGGTTTTGCCCTTAGGTCAAATAAATAAAGGGAGTCAGGCATGCTTACCTTCCAGCGGTTCCCACACTCATTGCACACAACAAAAGTGGTCATTGGCTCATCTGAACTGCGGGTTTGCACCTGTGTTGAAGGAAGGAAACAGTTGAGGGTGAGTGAGGCCTGTACTGCTGGTCTCCAAGGGTTGCCCTGTAGCAATCTTTCCACATCACCTCCCATCATCTGCACTTGCTTGTTTGCCCGCCACTCGAAAACTGGTGCTCAAGCCAGCAGCAGCTCCACAGAAACTTGTTGTGAGGATTTTGGGGGGTGAGAAAGCTTCCCCGATATTGGCCTTAGCAAAGCTACCAATTACAACCCGTCCTGATGTTGCCAGAGTTGGAAGAAAACCCAAACAATCCTCTTTCACTTCCATCAGTAGAAGCGGACAGCTGTATTGTCCTTTCCCTCAACTGGCCTGGTGCAAATCTGGACTCAATCCTGACCGAACTGATCTTTCCATGGAGAAGCTGAAGACCCTCACGTCTCAGTGGATTTTGTGAAATGAGAGGGTGTTCAGGATCTTGAGAAGCAAACCAGCAAGTCTTTCAGGGTGCCCTGTGCACACCTGGAGTCTCACCTGGGTGTAGGTGCAGTTCTTTTTCTTGCACTTCCCGCAGGTGAAGAGGTCGGTCTGGGTCCCTCCCGTCTTCGCCATCTGATGCTCCCGGATGGCCTCCTTCGTCATGGCTTTCCGGATTTCTTTCAGCTCGTTGCTGGCCATTTCCTTTCAGGGAAATAAGATAAGGGCGCCCACTCAGTTTGGCTTTCTCAATTGGCACACTAGCAAGCTGCATTTCCGCTAAACGTGTTCAAAGACACTCTATAATGAACGTTTGTCCCGCATGGCCATCAGAAACCGTGGAGCAAATGAGCTCCCCCCTGAAAGAGCTATGATCTTAACCTTTTTGGTTCCACGGGCCAGTCTGAGTACAGCAGGAAGGGGGGGAGGACTGAGAGAGGGAAAGTGGCAGTTTTAAACAACAGCAGAACCTTGAATAAAACAGAGTTCGGAAGACACTGGCAGTGGGAAGAGGCAGATTAAAACAAGGTTTGAGTATGGCATAATAGGGATCGGGAAAGGCTCTGCTGTGTTCGGTTCTGCGTTGTTACTATCACTGCTATTTCTCTTTGTTAAAATTGTTTAAAATGCACACGCACAACCTATCAGTGTCTCTCCTTCCCTGCTTTGCTCAAGCTTCTGCTGCTGTTTAAAACCACTTTTCCTCTCAGTGGGGCAATGCTCACACACAGGGACCCCTCTTCCTTGCTACCAATTGTTGTTGTTGTTCAGTCGTTCAGTCGTGTCCGACTCTTCGTGACCCCATGGACCAGAGTACGCCAGGCACGCCTATCCTTCACTGCCTCTCGCAGTTTGGCCAAACTCATGTTAGTAGCTTCAAGAACACTGTCCAACCATCTCATCCTCTGT
This sequence comes from Lacerta agilis, assembly GCF_009819535.1. Lineage (NCBI taxonomy): Eukaryota > Metazoa > Chordata > Lepidosauria > Squamata > Lacertidae > Lacerta > Lacerta agilis. The sequence continues at coordinate 89,103,655 of NC_046317.1, forward strand.
CGTCCCCTTCTCCTTGTGCCCTCCATCTTTCCCAACATCAGGGTCTTTTCTAGGGATTCTTCTCTTCTCATGAGGTGGCCAAAGTACTGGAGCCTCAACTTCAGGGTCTGTCCTTCTAGTGAGTACTCAGGGCTGATTTCTTTGAGAATGGATAGGTTTGATCTTCTTGCAGTCCACGGGACTCTCAAGAGTCTCCTCCAGCACCATAATTCAAAAGCATCAATTCTACGGCGATCAGCCTTCTTTATGGTCCAGCTCTCACTTCCGTACATTGCTACTGGGAAAACCATAGCTTTAACTATACGGACTTTTGTCGGCAAGGTGATGTCTTTGCTTTTTAAGATGCTGTCTAGGTTTGTCATTGCTTTTCTCCCAAGAAGCAGGCGTCTTCTGATTTCGTGACTGCTGTCACCATCTGCAGTGATCATGGAACCCAAGAAAGTGAAATCTCTCACTGCCTCCATTTCTTCCCCTTCTATTTGCCAGGAGGTGATGGGACCAGTGGCCATGATCTTAGTTTTTTTGATGTTGAGCTTCAGACCATATTTTGCGCTCTCTTCTTTCACCCTCATTAAAAGGTTCTTCAATTCTTCCTCACTTTCTGCCATCAAGGTAGTATCATCAGCATATCTGAGGTTGTTGATATTTTTTCCAGCAATCTTAATTCCGGTTGGGGATTCATCCAGTCCAGCCTTTCGCATGATGTATTCTGCATATAAGTTAAATAAGCAGGGAGACAATATACAGCCTTGTCGTACTCCTTTCCCAATTTTGAACCAATCAGTTGTTCCATATCCAGTTCTAACTGTAGCTTCTTGTCCCACATAGAGATTTCTCAGGAGGCAAATGAGGTGATCCGGCACTCCCATTTCTTTAAGAACTTGCCATAGTTTGCTGTGGTCGACACAGTCAAATGCTTTTGCATAATCAATGAAGCAGAAGTAGATGTTTTTCTGGAACTCTCTGGCTTTCTCCATAATCCAGCGCATGTTTGCAATTTGGTCTCTGGTTCCTCTGCCCCTTCGAAATCCAGCTTGCACTTCTGGGAGTTCTCGGTCCACATACTGCTTAAGCCTACCTTGTAGAATTTTAAGCATAACCTTGCTAGCGTGTGAAATGAGTGCAATTGTGCGGTAGTTGGAGCATTCTTTGGCACTGCCCTTCTTTGGGATTGGGATGTAGACTGATCTTCTCCAATCCTCTGGCCACTGCTGAGTTTTCCAAACTTGCTGGCATATTGAGTGCAGCACCTTAACAGCATCCTCTTTTAAAATTTTAAATAGTTCAGCTGGAATATCATCACTTCCACTGGCCTTGTTGTTAGCAAGGCTTTCTAAGGCCCATTTGACTTCACTCTCCAGGATGTCTGGCTCATCAAGGATGTCTTGCTACCAAGGCCTTCCCTTAAACCCCCTCCTCACACTTACGGCAGACCTGAGTTTCCTCCTTCCTGCCCCATCCTCTGTCCCCTGCCTGCCCTTAGAAACTTTAGAAATGGACAAAGAAAACAGAATGACGCTGGACCCAGGCACTTATAGTATAGAGTCAACCCAAGGAGAATAAAATACAGAGCGAGAAATTCAATGTGCTGCTACAAACGTCCCATCAGTACAAGCATCTCTGCTTGCCTCATGGAGCCATCTCCTCTCGTCCCTCTTGCATGCGGCTCTGGGGTTCTCCTACCCACCCCAGAGCCCAGGGGGCAGGGATGCAGAGGGAGGGAGGCGGAAAGTCCGGCTGAGCTAGCAGAAGTCCTTGAAAGGGCTTCCACTAGTGGGACCAGTAAGTAGAATCCAGGCCTGAGCCTCTACTCTTCAGACCCACACCTTAAAATACATACTTTATCCTTTTAAGGTTTTCTCCAGAGGATGCATGTCAGAGCTGGCCCCAAAGCATTTGACCCCTCTGCAAAGGCCTTTCCCCTCTGTTTATAGACAGTAATTTTGGATACTACACTGGATACTCCTCCTTATCAACGGCAGCTGTTTAGAATTTTGGTAACAGAACTACATATTTGTAAGATCAGGCTATTTAGTAGACTGGAGCAAGTCTCCCATGGTTTTTCAGGCTCACCTCTGAGGTCATCACTGCAATTTGCTCTGCAGTGATCACTCCACACAAGACATTCTTTCGGAGGTCAGGATTCTTGGAGTCCTTGAGGTTGGAGATGCGGCTCCTGACCCGGTTCTTGTACTTCAAGTCTGTGTTCTTGACATCTTGGTATATAAGTTCAAAAGCCATTAAGGAGCACCACCATCAGGTTGCCTTTGCCCCAGCCCCAGCTCCAAACATGTTAGCCTGAGGTTTGGGCATCATGGAGAGCTCTGCATCAGCAGAGGAGTCCTAGGACCCTGAGGATGGAAGAGATCACCTTGGAAGCCCCTCTGCCAGGCACCTTCAAAGATTAAGAGGAGGAAGACTGCCAAGTGACCATGAAGCCTTCATTCCCTGCTCCTGAGGTTTCCTAGCCCACATTCTCCTCTCTGGGAGCTCTCTCAGCACCTTTACTACAACACCTTTACTACAACACCCTTCACAGGACAATAGAGAACTCATAGCCCAGGGGCTGGGAACAGGATCCAGCCTGCAGCTCAGACCCTTATTTCCCCTAACCCCCACGGGCCAAATTTGACTACCCACCCATTTTATCAGCTGATATTACAACGATGGCAGGTAACGCAGCACTCTGGAGGCCCAACAATCAGCCGGTTGTTACTTGAAAGAGTTGTGCACACCTCTTTGCAAGCCTCTTACTAAGAGCCCTGCACTGCCTCGTGAAGTCCCAACAATCAGCTGGCAGAAGACTGTGCTCCGGAAGGAAGGTATGGTGATGCTTCTGCGGCGCCACCAACCAGCTGATCATCAAGACTTCGGAAGCACGGAACTTGGGATCGGCTGGTCTGGGATCTGAACTTGGGATCTGGAGCACTTCCAGAGCCCCAGCCCAGGCAGCTTTTGATCTGCCCACATGACACCAGGTGATTGGCAGGGGGTGCGGCTTGGTGGGCCAAATGATTATTATTAATACATTGTAGATGACCGGCCTCTCAAGTTAAGCTCTCCTGCTTAACTTATTCTTATCTCTGGCACCCAGAGTGTCTGGCTTGTGGTGCTTCACTGCCCTTCTGCTGTCTTGCCATTTTCTCAAATGCGAGAGATTCTTGGTAACCTCAAAAACGACATTTCCCAGGATTCTTTGGGAGGAGGCCCTACTAAACTGCTTTTAAGTGTATCATGGCATAGAGAGAGTTTAAAGTGTGAGGATTGGGAGTTTGCCTTTGAAATAACGGCTGCCCAGAAATCCCCTATGCCTCCTTTCCGATGCTGCAAACCAAGCAAGGATATATTCTTCAATCTGGCCTGCAAGCTGCTCGCAGTCGGCACCGATGGTCACATAGTCATCTGTGAAGAAACAAGAAAATCAAAAGGCAGCCTAGCGGGTTAAGGCCCAAGACTACATTCCCTAAGCAAGCAGTTGCCTTCGCACTTCGGCACCAGGTTCCCGCTGCGCTGAACCAGAGACTCACATTTACGGCAGTGTGCCCGTCGGGGCCATTTGTCTACATACAAAGTTATGGGGTTGGACTAGATGACCCCCGAGGGTCCCTTCCAATTCTATGCTTCTGTGAAAGCTCAGAATTTACTAGTGCTCGCTACGAACACCAGCAAACACGGGCTGTTTTGAAAAGCGCACAGATTCAGGGATGCAAGGAAGACAACGCTGATGGAAAGGAGAAGAGGTGAGGGAAGGATTCGCTCCTTTGCTCCTTACTGTCCGTCTGCAGAGCGGAAGTCAGCATTTCTCTGCATTTGTTGCGCACCGTGTCGCAAGTGACAGGCACTGGTGGGAAGGTGGTGATCTTGGGTGTGGTGGGGGTCTTCGGCAGGTCCTGCCTTTTGGCAGAGCTGGAAGAGAAACGGAGCTGGTCAAAATTTCTCTGCTCACTTTACAGAAGTCGAATTGTGCAAGTCTAGGAGGAAGGGCTTGCAACTGGTAAAGGACCCCTGGACAGTTAAGACCAGTCAAAGGCGACTATGGGGTTGCAGCGCTCATCTCGCTTACAGGTCGTGGGACCTGGCGTTTGTCCAGAGACAGCTTTTTCCGGTTCATGTGGCCAGCATGACTAAACCGCTTCTGGCACAACAGAACACCGTGACTGAAACCAGAGCGCATGGAAACGCCGTTTACCTTCCTGTCGCAGCGGTACCTCTTGATCTACTTGCACTGGAGTGCTAGGTTGGCAGGAGCTGGGACAGAGCAACAGGGATTCGAACCCCCGATCGTCTGATCGGCAAGCCCAAGAGGCCCAGTGGTTTAGACCACAGCGCCACCCGCGTCCCAGTTGGGGGGGAGGCCTCTGAGTGAGAATTCAGACCAGCCTTTGACGTCTTTGAACCATCCAACTGATTGGTATTGCATCTCCCTGACTGGGGCTGATGGGAGTTACGGCACTGGTTTGGCAAAGGCTGATTTTGAGTTCCATAAACCAGTTCACACAAGCTTCGAGCAATCCTAAACCTTGAGAAACCAGTGCAAATAGATGTAGAGTTTCTTAGCTGTTAAGCTTTTGTCCGCATCCACTGCTCAAACAACTGCTGAGCTCCTTTACAGTTGTGATGTCCATTCCAGCCTCTTAATTTGTGCTGCACTAACTGTACTTCCAGACACAGCACAAGCGCAGACTCATATATAGCACGATATGACAAGGCAGCCAACACCCGCATTTCTGGAACTGGAACCAGTTCAGAACATGCACAGCCTCTCCCGATTCAGAAAAATATTGCTGATAGCGTCTCACCCCAAATCTCCTAATAATCACTTTCAATGATTTTATCTAGATCAGGGTTGAGGAATCTTTTCCCCTAGAGCTTACACACAATTGAGCATTTTCATTCATGAACAGGTGTTCTGGAAACAGTGTGAAGCATATTTCTTAAAATATTTTTATTATTTATATGCTGCCTGTCTGATTGGGTTGCCCCAGCCACTCTAGGCAGCTCCCAACAATAAATCTCTCTCTCACACACACACAGTTTTTTTTAAAAAAAGATCATGGGTGGCCGGGGGGGGGGGGCAACCACAGGGCTAGGGATGGGATTGCTGAGTTTCTGCACTCTCTTCAAAGTATTCCCAGGAATTCTTGGGGGATGGAAAGGTTCATGGCATGCTGCTAAAACGACAAGGGGCTCAGAGGTCCTCTCCAGCCAACTGTATGGCTTGCAGAAACAGGACAGCTTTCCAGCTGCACAACAGAACATCACCTTACGCAAGCAGTTACCCGTGCCCTTAAATTTGATCTGGAGAATTCAGAGACCCCCATGGAGCAATTTCGGGGGTACATGGTGTGTGGGGAACTGTAGGAGGGAAAGAGGAAAGTGAGTTCCTGCTGCACGAGCAGAAGTCTGCTTGTGCAACACTGGATTCTGCCCTATGGGTATATCTGCACTACAGATTTTTGACTTAATGGGCATTACTTTTTCCCAGGGAGTCCTGGTAAGTGGAGCAATGAGCAGGTCTGTGGATGGGATTGCCGAGTCCTCTGCACGCTCATCAAACCAATTCCCAGTATGATATCAAAGCAGCCTACTTGGCAGGTATGCTCTGCAATTCCTTCACCCACTTCTGCTATAGCTATTTTTGCTTTGTTTCATTCCCACAGAAAGCAGGGACGTGAACAAAGGTCTGTATGCATTTATCCCTCTTGCAAACCATGTCAAGAGCTCCCAATCTGGGGACCCCTTCATCACACTTTCACGACACCTGGGATGAGATTTAGAACACACCTGATATGCTTATTTCCTTGTGGCATCAACACTAGCACCCATCCTAGTATCATGAGAGTTGGAAGGGACCCTGAGGGTCATCCAATCCAACCCACTGCAATGCAGGAAAATGCAAGTTATCCCTTACAGGGATCAAAACGGCAACTTTGACGTTACCAGCACCATGTTCTAACCAACTGAGCTACCCAGTTGCATTAATCTTCCCATTCATCGGGTGTCGCAGTTCCACCTTTGGCAGTGAAACAAGCGCAACAGGTTCTGTCTCTGAAATCTCCAGATAGGTTTCAGTCTCCCGTCTGAAACTGCAGAGAGCTTTTGTCAGTTAGTGTCAACACGGGACAGGAAAGCTTTGGCTTGCAGGCCAGATATAGCCTTCAGAGGGTTCCCATTGGCCCGCAGAGTTTATCCTCATTCCCCCCACTTTGAACGCCCCCCCCAGCACCATTTCCTGCTCGTTGCAGAGGGATTTCTCTCCCTCCCTCCCCGCCATCCAACACAGAAATGCAGCAAATTGCAGGCGCAAAGACCTAATCCTGATCAGGATCATAGCCTGTGGGGAGGTTTTGACACTTTAGCCCCCTGAAATTTGCACTGTGATGAGAGACAGAGAAACTCCAGAGCTCATCCTTGCAGGGCTTGCTACCACCACCGATCAGCAGTGGCAGAAGCCTTGCTTGTTGCTTAGCAGCCACATCTTTACCTGTGCCATACCTGGCATCACACGTCAGGTGTGGGCCAGGTGGGCATGGTTTGGGCAGTAACAGCTTCGCAAATTTAACCCTGCCAGGCCTAATTTGGACTGTGGGCAAGGCTTCCCACTGCTGCTGTAGAGGGTAATGCCTCTAGTAACTGCTGCCCATAGGCTACACCACTGAAATATGGTGCATCGGCACTGGGCAAACCAAGCTCTTTGACACCGCTTTCTTCCCAGTGAATGGGTAATTTAGAAGAACAGCCAACATACTGTGACTGCCATCTCTAGAAACCAGGCCTTTTCAGTCACAGCATCAACCCTCTGCAATAATCTCTCAATAGATATTTTAGAAAATCCATGTTGGATCTCACACAAACCTAAAAAAATAAAAAAAATGTTACAGAGACCTGTTTGGATACTTGAGGGAGTTATCCTTCTCTGTTTGTTGACTAGCAGTTTTAAAAGATGGCACTTTTACAGTATATCCGTGGTATTCTGACCTATATTTGCAGTGTTTCCAATTTTATTCACGGTATTTTGATCTTCTGGTTGCTGTAAATTGCTTAGGAATGTTTGTCGAAAACGTTAAGAAATATGTAACTTTCTAAATAAAATGCACAGGGGACACCACTATGATCTTCCCATATACAAAAAAAGCCTCCTCTCTCCTCTATGTCCCACTGTAATCTCTCTGTAATCCATGGCCCCATGCTGAGATAACAAAGTTATACAGAGATTCTTTCAATGGCTGAACCACAATCCATGTGCTTTGAAAGCAATTGCCGGGCAGCTGTAAGGAAAGGCTGCAACAGATCTCCCAATGGGAATGTCAGGTCCCAAATTACGGCCACCCAAAGGCAGTAATTTTCACTTTCCCTGGAGCCGTTCCAATAACTTGGCTGGAACCTGTAAATGCTTATTACAACATCTTGCCCCCTTCTGCTAACTCAAGTCAGCACTGCTGTTTGAATGTCCATAAAGTGATATGCTCAAGGAAGCTACACATGAATGGCTGCCACTGGATTTGGGTGTCAGGCAAGTGTAGGAATGGCATTCCAGCTCCGAGCATGACAACGTTCGTTGCTTCTCATGGACAGCCGGACTACTCATAAAGCCAGCGTTCCAACCTGCTCAGAAGAACCGTCCATAATGATCTGGGCAGGATGCAGAATCGATCTGCCCACATCACAAACAGTTTAAAATGTGGGTAGCCGTGTTGGTCTGCCATAGTCGAAACAAAATAGGAAATTCTTTCCAGTAGCACCTTAGAGACCAACTGAGTTTGTTCTTGGTATGAGCTTTCGTGTGCATGCACACTTCTTCAGATACCAGTGTGGTATCTGAAGAAGTGTGCATGCACACGAAAGCTCATACCAAGAACAAACTCAGTTGGTCTCTAAGGTGCTACTGGAAAGAATTTCCTATTTAGTTTAAAATGTCTCACTACATTTTTCTTTATGCAGAAACGCAGTGGATGGGCGTGGCTCTTCAATGAGTTTATTTGCTAGTCGCAGTCAGGGCTTGATCAGACCAGCGAATGACCCTAGGTTTCTCCATCCACCTCTTTTGTTTTGGCCTTCCTCTAACGTTGCTCAATTGACAGGTGGGTAGCCGTGTTGGTCTGCCGTAGTCAAAACAAAATAAAAAATTCTTTCCAGTAGCACCTTAGAGACCAACTAAGTTTGTTCTTGGTATGAGCTTTCGTGTGCATGCACACTTCTTCAGATACTGAAGAATACAGATCTGAAGAATACAGATAGTGAAGAATACAGATACAGTATCTGAAGAAGTGTGCATGCACACGAAAGCTCATACCAAGAACAAACTTAGTTGCTCAATTGAGCTGCTCTATAGGTGAGCTCCCATTGCTCCCTGCCCCTGCCAACCTAGCAGTTTGAAAGCACATCAAAGTGCAAGTAGATAAATAGGTACAGTGGTGCCCCGCTAGATGAAAAGAATTCATTCTACGAGTTTTTTCATCTAGCGGGTTTTTCGTCTAGCGAAGCGGCAATGCAAACCGCGGTTTTCGCTAGACAGAAAAAAAAAATCGTCTTGCAAGGCAGCCCCATAGACAAATTCGTCTTGCGGGGCTGCCTTCCGCTAGACGAATGCCTTCGTCTAGCGAGTTTTTCGTCTAGCGAGGCATTAGTCTAGCGGGGCACCACTGTACTGCTCGGGCGGGCAGGTAAACAGTGTTTCCGTGCGCTGCCTGGAAGCTGTCTGCAGACAAACGCCGGCTCCCTCAGCAGTAAAGCGAGATGAGTGCCGCAACCAGAGTCGTCCGCGACTCGACTTAACAGTCAGGGGTCCCTTTACCTTTTATGGGTCTCTAATTTGCACTTCCTCTCCACCGGGGCCGGGCGTTTCAGCTTTTCAACATTGTGATTATCATCAGCCAAGCATCACAATATAGTGACACAACGCGATGTTGAAAAGCAAAGGGAGGAACAATCTGCATTGGCCCCAGAGCCTGTGAGGCACCAGGGTGAAACCACCTCAACTCCCTCGGCAGGAGTGGCGGCAGTTTCACCTCCAGGCGCTGGCAGCGGAGCAACGGTGGTTTCACCAGCGCCATTGCACTCTGGCCCTCAAACCAGTCCAATACATCGCCCAGGCCTACTCTCCATTTATGGTACCCTGATCCTCATTTGATTGGAAGGTGGCAGCTCCAGAGAGTAGCAGATGGAGCTTTCAGCCCCGTGGTTCAATCACAGCCAACAGAAACAAGGTCTTTTCCCCCTTGATTTTACAGCGTGCAAGTTTTAAACAAACATTTCCTAACACTTCAAGGCACGTGGGAATCAGCGTTCGCTGGCGTTCAGAGGAGCTGTTGTTTCTAATTAAAGTACTTGGGACAGAGGTAAACTCAAAACACACAGCTGCATTTTGTCTCAAGAAAGCCCGGTGACACTATTCCCCTGAAGAAAGAAAGTAAAAGCTAAAGCCCGAATGATAGGTGCAAGTACTGAGAGTGCTGCTATCCTGTAGACAAACATAGGAACGTAGCTCAATGAGGCTAGTTCAGTGAAGTGGCTTCCGCTATGGTTCGGACCATTTCAACCTCACCAACACAAATCGGAAAAGGAAGGGTTACTTACACTGAGATAAAACAAAATAAAAAATATGTAAAAATTCCTTCCAGTAGCACCTTAGAGACCAACTAAGTTTGTTCTTGGTATGAGCTTTCATGTGCATGCACACTTCTTCAGATACACTGAAATAGAAGTCACCAGACCCTTATATATAGTGAGAGAGTGGGGAGGGGTGTGTGTGTGTATATATATACATGTATATGTATGTGTATGTATGTGTATATATATATGTGTGTGTGTGTGTGTGTGTGTGTATATATATATATATATATATATACATATATATACATATATATATATATATATATGGGTATGGTGACTTCTATTTCAGTGTATCTGAAGAAGTGTGCATGCACACGAAAGCTCATACCAAGAACAAACTTAGTTGGTCTCTAAGGTGCTACTGGAAGGAATTTTTTATATTTTTTATTTTGTTTTGACTATGGCAGACCAACACGGCTACCTACCTATAACTTACACTGAGATAGTTGGGCATGCTCAAACCTCACGAGAGTCATGTCCTCCTACAACTGATATCTACCAGTAGGAACCTAGCCTAGACATCCTCTGCGTATTTCCCAACCCGACAAACTAGGAAATGGAGCAAAATAATGGAAAATCTCAACTTTTTTCCTTCCTGGTTAAAGAAAATTAAGGTTCTACCCCGTCACTGTGCAGCACAGTCTTTAAGCTATAAAATCAGTGTCAGATAAAGGGGGTGCTCGTGTATTTTCACTGTATAGAAGTTGTGCAAGTGACAATAAAGTATAAAATATAAAATCCAGAGAGGTTTACAGGAGACACCCAATGAGGAAGCTACTGCCAGTAGCTCTGAAGGCTGCACATTTCGTGCCCAGGAAGAAACACATCACCCCTTACTGCAAAAGATTCACTTGAGAATGGGCCCCATATGGAGGGCTGGTCATTTCCAGCCCCTGGCTATTAGGGCTGTGTTCTGGATTTGAACGAGGCCAGAGTCAAATCAGGCATAGGTGTCAGTCCTTAGGCGCTGGAAAAGTCATGTAAAGAAAGCCACAATTTCCACAGGTCAGGTTGGATTGGCCCAGAGTGATCTGTGGTTGGCAGGAGAGAAGACCTCAGGCAGGAGAAACAGGCAGGTTGGGCACAAAGCCACCTGAAAGAGGCCAGGACCTACACTGGTTAAGCTGGGCCCAGCACCACAACTCTCCTTCCTACCTGACATGACCCCATCCCCACCTATGCAAGGTCAATGCCTCTGTTCAACAGTTGTTGGATGCAGGCATAGATCCTGTGTGGTTCAGGTGCTGCATAGCAAGAGCCTTTCCTGTAGGAAAGCAGTTTATGAAGCAGCAGCAATCACACAGAATCGGATCCTCCCGCTTAACAGCTGTTAAGGGTAGGATCTGATCCTCCCAGATCCAGTCCTGTACGGTGCCGTGCGCCACCAATCTTTTAAAAGGTTCCTTGTGGGATTAAAAACCCATAGTCCTACCCCCATCCCCAAATTGCTTGGGGATGATTCTAGGGTGGGAGGTGGGGCTCCTGGGGTGGGGCAAATCACCCTGATCCAGGAGCCAGAGGGCAGATTGCTATTAACGGCCTGGAGAAGAATGGTATCAACATAACCTGGAGCTGAGAAGTTGGGGGATTGTTGCATGACACACACTTTCTATTTAAATAGAATTTTGTCCCGTTGCTCTGCTGCAGCTGAGGGGAAAAAAAGACAACTTCTCTTTTGGTGTCAAAACTAAGTGGAAAGTCAAAACAGGAAAGAGTCTTGTGGCACCTTAAAGACTTAACAAATATTCATGCATATTTTTATTTTATAATATATATATTATACACACAAACATCTGCTGAAGTGAATTGTAGTCCATGAAAACTCTCGCTGTAATAAAATTTGTTTACAGTGCCCAAAAGCACTCTGTTGCTTAAGCTGCAACAGCCTAACACAGCCACCCCTCTGGGTAAGTTCACTTGGGGGAGGGAGGAGAGTACAGGTTAATACATGGGGGAGGGTGGCAGAACCCAAACACAAAATAAATCAACAAAAACGGAAGTGATGTTTTTATTAATAAAGGATGAGCATGAGAGAATAAAGGAGGAATGAAGGTGAATCAAATCATAATGGTAATCAAAATAAACTCACAAAAGCCACTGTGTTTTGTAGACATTTATTTTTTTCCATTTACAACTATAGCATTAAAAAAAACACAACATGATACCACACTGATAGTTCTATCTGCAACCACTATTTTCTATTCCTCACCATCATGAATTAAGGGCAGCCTTAATTTGACTATACCAAGATCAAAAGGTTTCCCATTCCAACAGGCAAAGTAAAGAGATCAAAATTAATACCCAAAATGGAACATTAGGGGCGGGAAGGGGAATACGAGGTGCAAAAGTGCCACCTCTCGCTAATGGGAAGCATTATTACCTTTGGTCTCTTGAGTCGCCACTCTCCTTTGAGGAGGAAGTTGGCAAGGAGGAATTCTTTTTCTTCTCGTCACTCTTATCCTCTGAGGCATCTGAATGTGGGGGGGAAAGGAGCAATGGCAAAGGAAGCAAGAAGTAGAAAAAGTTAAATCAAGAGGAACTGCAATCTTCTCTGCATGGCACAGCATATGCCCAAGGCTGCCTGGCGCTTGATCACCCTTAAGGGATCTTCTCTAGTGGCCTGGCCCTATATAGTTCTAAAGCAACTGTTCCCAGGACAGTGTGACTACTTGATGTGGCCACAAATCGGATCGCCCTTCCCCTTCTGCTCCAGGACCAGTCATCTGTCACGTGACCCTGCTAAACAAAGCAGCTGCTAAGACCTCAGACCTCTGCTCCCATGTTTCCTCACGAGATGGCACACTCAGAAAACAGCTTTAAATTTTAAGAGCAGGGCAAATGCTGTGACTCAGCTTACACACTGAACTAGTGCAATTATGTTCTATCAGCTTTCCCACTGCTTTTGCTGAGGGCACAAAGGTAGTTTTGTCACTAAAGCAGGCAGAGGGAGCCCCAATCCCCAGCTACATGCTCCTTTCAGCAACCTATGAGCCTTTGAGAATCAACCATGAGTACAAGCAAAAAAGGAGAGGAGTGAGCTGTTGCTTTTTCCCCCCTTGGCAGCTGATTGACCACTAATGGCCACAGATAACTGGGGTAGACAAATTCTTGCTCCAGTCTAGGAGGGCTTATCTTACATTCTTGTGAATCTATTCAAACATGCTTATTCCCTCACCAAGGAGTTTCTTCCAGGCCTTGATAAGCGATTTGGCAAGTGCAATCACATCTTCGTCTGTGCTTTGCTTCCGGAGTGCATTCACAGACATCCCAATGCGAGTGGACTGCAGATCATGAAGGAAGAAATCACCAGTTCATCATATGACCAGCTAGACAAGAAATCTCCACAACAAGGAAACTAGTGCCCAAAAAAGTCGAAGCAGCAATAATGAAAGGCTAAGGCCAAATCTCAGGCAGGTTGCACTAGCTTTACTCCACGAAACAATAGTTGTAATGCTGTGTGCTTTATAACCATTATATCACTCATCAAGAATTCTCCCCTCCCCTCCTTACCGCATAGGACCTTGATTTTGTTCTCCACGACTCTGGGACATCAAGGACTTCTTGCAACTAGAGACAGGACACTGTACGGCATAGTCCAAACACTGAAGCCCAGAGAGTCATGCAATTGAACTGATAAGCAGCAGGGTTGAGACAAAAGAAAATAAGCACTCCTTCATGCAATTGCTAGTTCAGTTAAGGAATTCATGGCCACAGGATGAAAACTAGGATGTAACTTTTTTTCTATACGGCTCAGGAAAAAAAGAGAAGTCTAGTATTGGCTTCTATAAGGACAGTTTCCATGATCAGAGGTGGGATTCTGAGAGAAAGGGGGGTATCATATCAGAGCCTCCCGCTCCTCCTCATTAAATCCAATGTCTAGGTAGGGAGCAGCTGAGCACCTTGCCAACTACATTTTCTTTTTTCTTTTTGTTCAATCTACCAAAATTGGGAGAAGATCTGTGGGGGGGACCATATTAGGCCCCTGGGTCACACACCTGGAGATGGGAGTGCTTGAACTTGGGATCTTTTGCATGCTCTGCCACTGAGCTATGGTATTCCAATATATGACCGTGCAGCCTACATGAAACAGACTAGCAGGTGTCAAGGGAGAATTCACGCTGGCAGCAAGGTAAAAGACAAATGGCAATCCATCAGCATGAATTACCTGCAGCAAATCCAGAGTTATTGGCATACTTTTCAGCTCCTTCAGCAAATCCATTGCCCCTTCCTGGAAGGAAAAGGAATTCAACAAATTAACAGAAACTGACAAGCGAATTAAGTCTAAATTGCTTCTATGTGACCATCAGAAAACAGGCACAGCAAATTAAGAACGGAATTCCTCAAACAGGTCAGTTGCGTCTAAAATCCTTTCTCAAAAAGGAAGATGCCCAGCCGAACCAGCAATTTTTGCTGCAGATGATTGCAGCTCCAAACTGTGTAACATTTCACAAATCAAGATAGATTCCAACTTTTTCCACTGTGAGGGGATTTTCACTCTGGCATGGATCAGTATGTGGCTGAAAATGCAGCCATTGCAGCATAGGAGAAAAGCATGTTTGAGATATTCATTACATGTATATAATTTAGAAAATATTTCTGCACCAGCAAAACAAGCTGGAGTTTCCAAACCCAAAGACTTTTGCATCTGTCTGGATGAGGAGAGAATCACCAATGCCAGCCAAATGGAAGGCTGGATCCACAAAAAGGGCAGGGTCGGGGTTCACAAATACCAAACAAAGCAGACTTCATGAGCTGGTGGGGCTACAGGGAATTTTAAAAAAAAGCCCTCAAATGATTTATAGAAATTTAGAAAATGAAGTTAAATAAAACCAGCGATTTTAAATTATCTTTCATAAAGCAGTGGCACCTGGTACCCTTGAATCTGTTCCTCTGCCTCTCAATTGATGAAGGAATCTGCACAGGCTGATTTTTTTTTTTGCAGTGATAACCATACACACATCAGCCTGGAATCTATCAAGATTGGTCAGCAGCTCATCTGCCCGTTCCATTAGACAGGGGCTGACTTGCTCAGTTCAAAGAGTAAATATTCTGGACTCCTAGAAAAAGCAAGCTCTCTAGTGACCAACTGCAGAGGCAGAGAAAGAGGCCTAACCCAACAGACTCACTGGCTTTTGATCTCTTACTCTCCATAAAGAGTCTGTTTCATCTCTGAAAGGGATACAATTGCCAGAACAATCTGACAAGGAAAGAGGCCATGGAGAACTCGATCTGAGCAAAGCTGCAAGGCCCAGGAACTACAGCAATATCCAGAATAAACAATCTGCTCTTTAACAAAGCTCAGTCCCTTTGCAGGTTTCTGAAAATCCATTCGGGCCAGGCCTCCCAGAAAAAACACAGGGAGGGCCAATTTCTGCTTTCACTGAAGGGTATTTAATCGCTTCTTTGAATGGCAGTATGGCCAAAGTAACAGCAATATCCAAGAATGGGCTTTATCCATTCACCATGGGCCATTTTGACCCCACAGAAGGCAATCCAAAAGACAAAGCCTTTTTTTGGCAACAGAAATTAGGCCAGTGAAAGATATATTGGAGCTCATGTGCTATTTTAGGCTAAGCATCTTTGCGAAATACAACATGTATTGCAAGAAAATGAAAACTTATTGTGACTGTTTGTATTTAATAGTTGAAAACATTTATTTTGTACACTGCCCTTGAATCAAGCCTGATGAAGAGTGGTATATGAAAATCATTTAAATAAACCAAGCCAAACAAAAACAACTCAGTCTGATTGCTAGCAAGGCAGCAGGAGGACTCTCTGCTGCTCTCAAGGAGGTGGGAAAGACTGGGAACAATTAGTGCTGGAACAGTACGCATTCCTTGTATAAAGCAGTTGTCTGGGAGGGGGGGAAATCCGCATTCTGCTCTCTGCATGGGAAGGAAGGAAATTCTAAAAAGTGGGGAACCCAGAGGAATATGACAAGAGAAAATGGGGTGTCCTGTTCACTTTTAGTTCTGGGTCCTGGCTTCAGTACTTTCCTGCCCAGCCCGCCACTTGTTACCTTGAGGGTCTAGGGCCCTCGACAGAAAAAAGGCTCCACAACCTTAGTCTGGCTGTTTTAAGAAAAAGCTAGTGCACATTTGAAGCACCTACACTCACCGCCAAATCTATACTGTTACGTTTCTTTTCTCATTCATAAATGACTGCCAATTGTATAAATCAACCAACTTTGGAATGAGCAGTGCTGTCCAATCAATCCCATAGGCCTGGAGTCTAGACACCCAGATGCAGCCCCTTACATCTAGAAACAGCTCTTTGCCAAACCTGCTAAAAAGTATGCCTTATTACTTGAAGAATGGGTTCAAGTGGAAAGCAACTGCTGAGAAGAGAGAAATGTTGGTGTCCAGAGATGGGCATGTATGGATTAAGGTAACTTACCTCAGGCAGCTCGATCTGCCATTACTCATCTATGAAGACGTACAGGTCGTATTTCAGAAAGCGCATCATATGCACAAATCTTTTTCAGTCTGTACCTGAAAGTCAGTCTCTGCTTCAAGGCATGCATTAAAGGGCTGAAAGAGATCTGTGTATCCTTTCTCTCTTTACAAGCAGGATTGTGCACTATAAGGTGAAGAAGTGGGATTGCAGAGGTGGTGAGAGCAGACGCAGCAGCCCTCACCCTCTATGTACTCCTTTAAATCAACAGGAGGAGCCTGTGGCCCCTTGACATGTCCTGTGACTACAGTTCGCATCTGCCCAAGCAGCACGGTCAGTGGCCAGGGATGATGGGAGATGTAGTTCAGGAGACCAGAGGATAGCACTGTCTCCTTTTTTAAGAGTAGTGCATAGGGGCCTCAGGCACTCTCCCAACATCAGGAACCTTGGAAAGAGAAAGGGGGTGGGATTTTCTAGGTGGAGCTTACAGCTGAGCAGAGCTGTACCACTTCAGCTGGGGGTGGCGCTCACCTCAGTGAAAGCTCACCTATAAAAATTCCATGTGCTTAAAACCAACACATAAGCAAATCCTAGCACTGCCTATACAAATTAATTTATGTTTGTACCAGTAGAGTGTTCCATCTCAGGAGCCCTCCCCCCCGCACACGCCCGAAGTGGTACAGCCCACACTCCCTGACCTCTCTCTCTTAGCGTGACCTACCTCGCAGGGTTATCGCAAGGAGGAAAAATTGCACAACAGCCAAGGATGGGCAGGATACAAATGGAAAAGGCCAGCATAAAATGAAACGAAATGAGCATATGCAAATGAGCACTGCCATTATTGAGGAAGAGGGGGAGGGCAACCCTTTCCAAGGGAGGGGGCGTGGCTAAAAGCAGCATGCAGAGCAGGAGGCGGGCGCGAGGACCGCGTGGGCGGAGCCAACTGTCGAAGAGCGCGGGAAGCGGTGGGCGGAGCCTTCAGTTCCTGAAGAGGGGCAAATGGCGATGCAGGCTTCGGCCGGCGGGGAGGAGCTAAAGGCTGGGAAGAAAGCGAGGGAGCGTCGGGGAGGCGACACGGGCGGGGTTACGTCTCCGAGGGGTGGGCGGGGCTAACTCCCTCAGGGCCGCGAGGGGAACGTTGTGGGCGGGGTTAAAAAGCTGAGGGGTGTGGAAAGCCGCGGGGGGAGGGAAATGCAGAGCGCGGAGGGACTGGTGGGCGGGGCCAATCCTTCACGAGACGCGAGTGGACGGTCGTCAAGGAGACCAAAGCGGGAGGGGCAGGGCGCCCGCTCGTTGGTCTACGGCTAAAAAAAAAAAACGGCGGGGGGAGAGAAACGTTACGAAGGCGGGGCTTTTTTGAAAAAGGCAACGGGAGCGCGCGCGCGACCCACCGAGGGGCGGGGCCACGATGCTGTGTGTATTTGGGGGGAATCTTTCAGTCAGCGCCAAGCACCAGAAGAGGCTCACTCACCGCGCTTTTCTTGGCGACCATCTTGTCCAGTCGCTTAGCGATGCGCACGACCTCCTCCTCCCCGCCCATGGCCGCCGGCTGCTCGGCTCGCCTAGGGCGCGTCGCGATGCGGCTGAGGGAGCCGTGCCGCAGTCCGGCGGGCCGCGGTGAGGAGCCGACGAGCTCGCACGCCGCCGCCGCCTGATTCCGCCGTGCGCGCCGGCCCGAGGCACGACGGGATACGTAGTCCCGTCGCGCCCCTCGGGCCGCTTCAAGAGCGTGGCTCGGCGCGGGCCAGCTGCACTACTGCTCCCAGAAGATAGCGCGCGCGGCACTGTTTTGGTCCGTGAAGCATTGTGGGAGGTGTAGTTGGGCGCTGCCCGGTCGCCCGTAGTCGGCGGCTGGGAGGAGGACTACAAGCCCCATCAGGCTCCTCGGCGCAGCGGCAGTTCCGAGCGGGTTGCGCGAGACTGAGGGGAATAGGAGATGGAAATATTTCGGGCGAAGACGACGCTGCTGTGTTTAATTTATGTTGTGTGGCTTTCTACGATATGTTATAGCACAACCAATAAAATTATTATTATTTTAAAGGAGAAAGGGGGGGGGAGAAGAAGCACAGGGGGAGGGGTATGGGAACGAAGCGCCCGTGAGGAGATAAAAACGTGAAACTCAGCCCACAAAGAAAACACGAAAAGGCATGAAAGAAAAGCTGCATGGGAAAAGGTGGTCGAGGGCCGCTCAACCTGACGGAGTTTTTTATTTCTTTTCGTAAAATGTAAATACCGCTTGTATATTGTTAAAAAACATAAAATGATTAGTAAAAACCCATTAAGACATTCAGAAAATTAAAATCGGCAGTAAGCCAAAAAGGCATTTATCCTCCATTCTCAAAGCATTTTGAGCACTCGGGGGAATTCAGCGCATTGTGAAGACGCAACAACAGTGAGGAGTTTCAGGGGTGCCTGTTGCCAGCCAGAGCCGGGTCCTTCCGGCGAAGCTGTGTTGGAAGAGGAGCCCTTTTGAGAGGCACCAGAGGAGCCTGGCTACAGGATCAGGCCACCATCATGTCCTCTCAGTGGCCAACCAAATGCCTGTGAGGCGCCCACAGCGCTATTCCAACGCTCATGGTGTTCAGGTGGAATACTAGGGCCGGCCCACCCATGAGGCGAAGTGAGGCAACTGCCTCAGGCGGCAAAATCACCAGGACAATGGATCGCCGTGTCAACCTTTCTTCCCCTCTTGTTCCTGATGTAGGTCTTCCCTCACCCCTTCTTCCCAGGCGGGGGAAGGGATGCCATTTTGGGGTCCGCCTCAAGTGCCCAAATGCATTGGGCCAGCCCTGAGGTAAAATGTACCCATTGTGGCTGGTAGCCATCAATCACCCCATCCATGAATTTGTCTAATCCTCTTTTAAAGCCATCCAAGCTGGTGGCTATCCCCACCCATCCTGAATCTTCCAACGTTCGGCTCCCCCTCCAAGGGGGGGGGGGAATACCTTCGTCCATGAAGTTCCCTACATCACGCTTTTCTTGAATAACCTAATGGGACGTTTATTCCCCTACCAAATATTTCAGAAACTGACATGGGCAGTTTTGGGGGACATTTTGCTACCACCAGCCAAATCCCAATATGTCTTGGAATAACAAAATGTCCTAAAACCGTGTGCATTGTATCAGAAGATGAGCACTTCTCTGCTTCCTTGGGGCATTTTTGTTTGTTTGCAAAACCAGATGACTCGTGGGAGAAGGAGGATAATAATCATTTATGGGATATTTTTGCCTCCTACAGTTTTTATTTACAGTATGAAAACCACATGGTAAGAGGCTAAAATTTGGGAACATTGTCCTCCACTGTGATGGTTTCATTTTGTTAGAGGGAAGTAGACAATATTACCCTTTTGATATCCTGTTGTCGTGACCTGGTGGGGGGGCGGAGTGGCAGGCTAAAGAGTCAGCAAACTAAAGAGAGGGTCATGGCTGATTTCTGTTTAAATCCAGAGCTGCCTCTATGGGGGAAGCAAGACCCTCTTTGAGTGTTAATGCTATGAGCCTCTCCATCGTACGTTCGGGTTGTATGTGAATAAACCATATATCATAAAGACACCCCAATCTCCTGTTTAAGCATGCCTGGAACCCCTGGAATATCACACCGCTCAGAGATTGGGGTGGCGTGCACAATATGTTCCCTTACCTTTTGGACAGCCCTGTACCCTTAAACAAGTCTCTTGTCCTTTTTCACAGTGCATACTTTGTATTTGGAAATGGTGGCAGGAAAAATCAGCCCTATTTATGTATCTCCCCAGTGATTCCCATTATATATCACCCTGCCATCTACAATAGGGATAAGGAAGAAACGTTTAGGCCATGGAAGAAGATGGTCCTATACTGAATTTCTTTCGTGCAACTAGATCTGTCACTAACGACCAACTTTAACTTGAGCAGAAATCAGAACAAATTGGTTACAGCACAACCAGATGCTTAACTTAATAAACCAGGAATTTGTTGAAAGTACTTCATACCATAACCAGTTTTGAAATCCTGGTTTACAACACAGGAAAAGGTGCCAAGGGATTAGTGTCTACAATATATGCGGCATTGCCAGATGCCCCCCCCCCGCCTACTCTTAAAATAACCTGGGAGGCAGATATCAGGATAGAGAGATTTGTTAAGAGCTGGAATACTGTTTGGGACACAGTCTCAGTATATGTTAAAGAAAATTTCTTGAAAGCCACCCACAGTTATCGCACATGTTCCAGAGTGTTAGTCCTGTTAGCTGCAGGGGTTGTAGGTCTACGTCAGGAAGCAGGAGTCTGTGGTCCTTCAGATGTTGCTGTACTACAAATCCCATCATCCCTGACTATAGACCATGCTGGCTGGGACTGATGGAAGTTGAAGTCTCTGAACGGTCACAGGTTCCCCATAGACTTATGGGAGACATAGATCCACCTTTTATGGGAACATGAATTTGTTGCTTGGTTTTGGGAAATCATTAATTGTGAAATTTTAAACATATTACATGAAAATGTGTCACTGGTGCCACAGTTGATGTTCTTGAACATATTTGATGAGGGCAATGCAAGTATTCAAATGAAATAACTGACCTTTATCTATGGTTTTAACTGCCTGTCTCACCGAAGCTCATCACTGGAAAACAGGATTCACTCTCCATGGAAGATAGCCGTGCCTGAGAAAATAACTGAAGGTCAGGATAAACTGGACTCATTTTATACAGTTTGGTACCCTTTGAAACTATACTGTACATCTCAAGAAGCTTTTACAAAAGAGCCTTTTACATGCTGCAGTCAAATCTGACAGAGCTTTTGTTATTTGTCCCACCTGATGGAAGTCTTTTGGTGGACTCCCTATGATTTTGTCCTTATTCACTAATGATTTTGTTAATATACAGAAGTGTGGCACTTGTTCACTTGCTGGCATAATGTGCTTTGGACCCAGTGGAAGTGGGGAAAGCAGAAAAATGATGAGCAGTACCTACCCTTGCCTGGGCCTCACTTATATATTATGTTTACTTGAGTTCTATATGTTTCCTATTTTGTTTACTACATCAAATCATTGTTATTGAAACAAACAGGGATGCTTGTTTGTGTTAGCAGCCAGGAATTAGTGCATATATATTATTAGGCATTTGCAGACATCTCGAGTTCTTCCATTTCTCAATCCCATAAGCAATCTCCTGCCAATAAGGGGAGGGATGGAAGAACGTGCCAATTTTGGTTCCAGTTTCTCATTTTTCCAATCTTAAATTCAGTTCACCCCATTTCGGCATCAGTTTCTAATTTTAAAAAACCACATGAAAATCAGTATGCATTTTCATAGCCATTTTCCTTAATGTACAATGCATTTTTGTACATTCCTTTTCCCAATATACTTTCTTCTTCTTCATAGCTTTCCCTAATTTATGCACTGTTGTGCAAATTTATTGGTTGGTGAACTCCATCACAAAATTCAGAGAGGTGTGAATTTTGAAGGTTTTCTGCATTTTGGATTTATTGGTACATATTGAGCTGGACAGAGTGAATTGGGTGCGTTTATATTAAAATGCAAACTGAAATGAATTTCTCCTCCATTCCTAAATTTATACCACACACTCATCAGTTTACACCCCCACCAGTCAAGCAAAGCTAAAGGAGTTCTACAATGTGCTAATTGATTTGAGCACTTTGGTAACAGTAGCATCTCTAAGACAGTTCAACACCAAGTTTGCACTCCTAGACCTGTTTTCTAAGGAATAAGTCCCACTGAACTCAGCAGAACTGGCTTCTCAAGAAACATACTTAGGCTTGCCATGTTAAATCCTTAGATGTATAATCAAAGAAATAAAGCTGTCAATTTTCCTGATTCTCTCCAAGAGCAACATTACTCAAGAAGTCTCTGCAGGTGGCAATGTTGAGCTTTGTGATGAGTATTTGGGTACAGTCAACTGGTGTGGTCACTTTTGATCTTGCAGGAGAAGCTTTTCTCATACTACACTTTTCAATTTCAGTCTTGTAATATATTGGCCTTGCAGAACAAACAGTTGTGACAGCTGGGGATTAGCTATGCTCCTGTTTGCCCCTGTCCTTAATCAGGAAAAGAAAAAAAATCTGGTTATATGCCTCTTCTAAGCAGTGCCTTTTTGCTATATAGATAAACAAATAAAAATCACGAGATGCTGGTACTTATGTAAAAGTGGCATCCAGGTGTTGTGGGTGCCAGCACAAAATGGCTGCCATGGGCAGCCCAAAAAGCAGAGTGCTGTTGCTCCATACTGGTGAACACTATCTCTCTCACACACACAAAGTCCTGCTTCTGGTACAGAAAAGGCGATGTTTAGTTTTCATAGGAAATTGATTACTTGCCATGCCCTTGCTTGCTTCCCCTATGGGCCTCCCCAGGCAGAAAATGAAGGCAGAAACTGAAGCATAAGGGTATTGGGAATTGGAATCCTTTAGCATGTTTCCCCTTCTGAGTGTATCTGCGATGAAAGTGAGTGTGGTCCTCGTGGATGGAATAATGGGGTGCAGAAACAGAGCAAATGAGGCCTGTATGCAAGGCAGCAATCGTTGAAGAGAGCAGAACAGGAAGCAGGCAAGAACACTACAGTCCCTGGGATCAGGTACTGAGTCGCTGAATAAGGCACATCCCCGGCAACTGGCAAAACAGGTCACCAGCAGAACATTCAGCCAGTGTGGGCTGTTCAGAGGCAGGAAGTTTATGTAGGGCTCCTGGCCAATCTGGAAGCTGGGCTTGGAAGCCAATCAGGGTTTCAAAAAATGCACAAAAGGCAAAAAGACAAAAGGGATGAGACTCTGCTTCTTGTCCAACTGGCTAAGGATTCTGGGCTCTTTCTGCAGGACTGGTGACCAGATCAGGACAGCTTCTCTGAGCAAATCTGTCCCCTCCCACCCCCATCCCCCGACACTTCTTCTAGACAGAGAACAGAAAATGATGGCTGTGTGGCCACATCAATATATGTTCACCCTGCATCAGCCACAATCGTGGTGTGGGGTGATGAGAGTTTTAAAAACTTTCCTCCC
The DNA here is from genome assembly GCF_009819535.1 of Lacerta agilis. Classification (NCBI taxonomy): domain Eukaryota; kingdom Metazoa; phylum Chordata; class Lepidosauria; order Squamata; family Lacertidae; genus Lacerta; species Lacerta agilis. The sequence continues at coordinate 89,126,643 of NC_046317.1, forward strand.
CAATTTTGACCACGTAATATGTGGATTTCAAGATACATCGGTTTTTTAAAGAACAGAATTAAAGGTCAACCTTGAAACCTTAGCTGCATACATTCTCATTAGAGGATGTGTGTGTGCACACACAGGCATGAGATTCTTCCAGGGATCCCAGAACAATGAGCTTCAGTGTAGTACAGATTAGGCAATGGTCCAGACCAGAATCTGGAAACAGTACAGTACTTGGCAATGTTCCACCCCATGGCAAAATCCAGGCTCTATAGAAAGCCACACTTTAGCGCACAGGGAGCCAAAGGCCTCTAAGCAAGAGAGCAGATTGAGAATAGGTGTGAGCTGATTGGGTTCAAGACACTTCACGGCCACCCCTAGAAGCCCTTGTCTACACAAAGGATGTTCTGCTGCCGCAGGGGCTGTAAAATGTGCTTTGTATAATCTGAGCTCCAACATGGCTTGTAACCACAGACACTGCCTGGGATGTTTCCCACATTCCAGGGTGCTCATTCACTCCGAGGACTTACGATCCACACTCCATCTTTTAGAAATGTGGACTTTAATCTGAGTAGATAATTGCAGCCCCCTCACTCAAGCTCACTGCTTTTAGGGTTTGGGGTTTTCCCCCCATGTGCCATGTCTAGTGTGGGGTTAAGAGTATATGGTAAGGGGTCCCTCATTTAAGAAGAAGAAGAGTTTGGATTTGATATCCCGCTTAAAGCGGCTCACATTCTCCTTTCCCTTCCTCCCCCACAACAAACACTCTGTGAGGTGAGTGGGGCTGAGAGACTTCAAAGAAGTGTGACTAGCCCAAGGTCACCCAGCAGCTGCATGTGGAGGAGTGGAGACACGAACCCGGTTCCCCAGATTACGAGTCTACCGCTCTTAACCACTACACCACACTGGCTCTTGTTCACTAAGACTAGACTACACTCCTGTATATATGTACCAGGGATAACTAGTGGTATGCCAAAAGCTGTCCTCTAGTTTCCCAAAAGTCTTCTTCCCCTGTGGAATAGGCTTCTGATTTTCTGATGTGCAGTGTCTCTCTTCAATCACAAGGCTACTCCTGCCCAGAGTTAGAAAATGTAGGGAAATAATAAAATTGAACTGCTCAATTGAAACCAAATAATTTTATTTATTTATTTATTTATTTCCCCTTTTATACATAACTATCAAAGCAGTTCACATAAAAAGCTGACAGGCTCCACATTTCCATGCTGGCCTGTAAATTAATTGTGAATTTCTCCGAATATATCCATCTTTGCATGCAATTTTGCCTAAGTTTCTGTTATATAATGCTTTTTGATGCACACTTTACCCTAGTATATGCATTTCAGTACATGCTATTTGGCTGGAGAACTGCATTGCAAAATTCTGAGAAATGCAGATTTCGAAGGATGGTTGTGTTTTGATATACGTATTGTTTCAAAAAAAAAAATGAACAGTTGGGTAGGTCTGCCTATAAATGCCAACTCAACCAAACATCTCCCCCATCCCTAGCCTGATCCAGTCAAGATTCTAGTTGAAGGCAGGATATAAATCCAAAAATAAACAAAGGCTGCTCAATAGCTAACTGGCAACCACTACAGCTCTTTTAGCACTGTTGTTATATGTGTGTTATATGAAGCCCTGCAAAGTCAGCCAGACCAACACATTCTGCACTCCCTGCAGCTTCCAAGCTAGTAGTAAGGGCAGCTCCTGATAAACAATGTTGCAGTAAAACATCATAACCAGACACTGGAGAGACCTGTCACGAGTAAGCATGGACCAATGATACCAAGTAGTATGGGAAACAACCCTACTAGAAAAACTAACCAGTAAGCTGAAACTGTCACGGGGACAAATTGAAGAAGACGCCCTTTCATCACACACACAGCCCAACAAGACAATGACAGAAATCTACCGGCAGCGTACAAATCAATATGGCTAACCTGATCAAAAACACTCACCCACACCACTCACACAGGAAACCAATGATCACCACAGCCAACCACAAATGAACAAGCACACCCTACGCCAACCCCGACCTCTCACCACCAAACGAGCACAGGCGAACAACAGAGAACCTGCGCAAACTGCTGACACCAAACCCTACATATATTAAGTGAAATAGAAACATCATCACCCCAACCCACCCGTCTCCCCATCCCGCCCACCTCTTTCCCCCTTTTCTTCTTAATGCCTCAACGAACGAAACTGACTTGTAAAAGTGTTACATACGAGAGAGACATTGCACACACCTTTGTAAATCAAGAAAATCTTTAATAAAAAAAATACTTTAAAAAAATATGTTGCAGTAATCCAATCTGGAGGAGAAAGCCACCAATAGCTCTGCCTCCATGGTTGGGAGGTAGTAATGCTTCTTAATACCAGTTGCTGGAAACCACTGGAGGGGAGAGTGTTCTTGTGCTTGGATCCTGCTTCTGTGTTTCCCACAGGTATCCAGTTGACCACTGCGAGAACAGGATTCTGGACTAGATGGGCAACTGGCCTGATCAAGCAGGCTCCTCTTATGTTCTTACATTCCAAAGAAGCTTGCATCAAACTGCAGCCATAAATATTGCTTCACTTTTGCTAAGTTGTGCCCATAAGATTTAAAGCAGTTGTTTAAGACATAGACCACTGTAACCAATCCTGGTCTTTTCTTGGATATTTTGAGATTTACCGGTATGTATGCTGCTGTGGCTTGCTGATGGTTACTTGCTATGAACTGTTTTAATGGCTTTATTTTTGTGTGTTGAGCATTCTTGGGAAATGTTTGTGCTTTTAATTTAGAGTGTTGCCTGGGGCATCTTGCATAAAAATGCAAAAAAACAAAAACAAAAAAACCCATATAAGCAAAACATAAAAATGTTAATGCACAGTGTGATTTATCTGCTCTTGGGGATGATAAAAAGACATTGGGATGTTGAGTGCAACACTTATGCATGTGTCTTGATGCCATCAACTTTGAGGATCAAGAGTCAAGGCAACTAGAAACCAGGAGCTGCCTGCAGTTACTCAATGAGGGATAGGAACTTGGTGCATCTTCCAAGGTGTAGCTCCCCCCACACCCAACAAATCTTTAAGGAGCACATAGTTAAGCTTATTAAATTCGCTCCTACAGGCAGTAGCTATGACCTCCAACTTAGATGACTTCAAATGGGGGTTAGAAAGATTAATGGAAGATAAGGCTATTAGAAGGTTGGCGGTTCGAATCCCTGTGACGGGGCGAGCTCCCGTTGCTCTGTTCCAGCTCCTGCCCACCTAGCAGTTCGAAAGCACGTCAAAAGTGCAAGTAGATAAATAGGTACCGCTCCGGCGGGAAGGTAAACGGCGTTTCCGTGCGCTGCTCTGGTTCGCCAGAAGCAGCTTAGTCATGCTGGCCACATGACCCGGAAGCTGTACGCTGGCTCCCTCGGCCAGTAACGCGAGATGAGCGCCGCAACCCCAGAGTCAGACATGACTGGACCTAATGGTCAGGGGTCCCTTTACCTTTACCTTTAACCATGATGGCTGTGTTCTCCCTCCTCTGTCAAAGAAACCATAGTTCTGAATACCAGCTGCTGGGAATCACAAATGGGAAGAGTGCTGTTGCACACATAACCTGGTTGTGGGCTTCCCAGAGGCATCTAGTAGATTCCTGTGAGAACAGGATGTTGGACTAAATGGGATTTGGGGCTTTTATTAGGTTCTTATGACATAGTTCTGATACTTTGAACAAACTTTTGGTCTAAGCTGTGCCTCAAAATTAATATTACATTGTATATATAAGGTATTGCAAGTGTTCAAAGGTTTTTTCATAATGATCTCAGCAATCTTTACAACAGCCCTATGCAGTATGACCATATTCTTTCCTGCATATTGCAGATGGATGGCTAAGAGACAATGGCTGGACTTCATAGCTGGGGGAGGGGGAGGTATGAGCTAGAGATCTCCCAGCTCCCAGCTCATAGTCTTACCCCACTCCATGCTGCCAGGTCCCCCCCAAACGGTCCTTCCTTCCGACCTTCAGCACAGAATGACTTCCCAGGCTAGGGAGAGTCAGCTTCACCCAGGACTGTCTGGAAGGTCCAGCAACATTTGGATGCCCTCAACCATGAATCAGCTGCCGTGGCGTCGTCCGGCTCTGCCCCCTGAATACAGAAGGTCCCTGCCAGCAAATCTGGGTGGAGGCGGAGGGAGAGGAAACCCCACCTCCACAAGAGCTGACCTGTTGCAGGAGGAGCAGCTATTTCCAGGAAGATGAGAGAGAGAGGTTCCCGCTCATTTGGCAGGAAGGACCTTTTGGCTTCTATCAAACCTGGCGGCCTATGTGTGCATGGGAAAGAGCTACAGCTAGAACATGTTACTTTATTCATTCGTTTATATCCCACCTCTTCCTCCAAGGAGCTTAAGGTGGTGTGCATGGTTTCCCGCTCCCCATTTTATCCTCACACCAACTCTGCGCGGTAGGTTAGGCTCAGAGGAAGTAACTGGCCTAAGCTCACCCAGTGGTAATTTGAATCCTAGTTTCCCAGGTCACAGTCAAACACCACTACACCACATTAGCTCTTTAGGAGTGATGTGTAGCCCAGACCACGTTAGGGTCCCTCCCCAGTGTCAGTATTTTCTGGGAGATATTCAAGGATAATGGTTACTGGCCATGATAGTAACTCTGCCTCCAGTTGCTGGAAACCACAGGAGCAAAGATTGGTCTTGTGGTCTGGTCCAGCTTGCATTTCCCAAAGGCAACTGTTCGGCCACTGTGATGACAGGATGCTGGATTGGATGGACCATCGACCTGATCCAGCAGGAATTTCTTATGTTCTTATGTTTCTGGAAGTTAAGGTTTTGCACAATTGAGTTAAAGTCTAATGCAACAAATTAACTTTTTTTTTTTAAAGACCTTTTGCTGTTTGAAAAGTAACAGGGAAATGCACAAGGAATTATTAACAGGAAGATGTGTAAACACCCCACCAAAAAATCAGAATGTTTCATTGTCATATAACTGCCCCATAATCAAATCAGAGCAGGACTTCCGACGAGGTCGCCATCGCGGGCGGTCGCTGGGTTGCCTCGGCTGCGAGGCCACCCAGTCCAGCCCGGGGGTTGGAGCCCTGCCACCGCTACGCGGGGCTCCGGTGAGGCCGGGAAGAGCGTCCCGTGCCTCGGGCTCCCCGGCGGGCCCGCTAAGCTACGTGCCCTTCCCTCGCTCCCCCTGTAAAGGGGGAGTGGGGGTGAAGGGAATGCGGAGCTGGGCCATTAGGGGAAATGCCCCAACCGGGCGGAAAAGCGGCGAGAACTGGCCGTGGTGAGCGAGACGTTCTACCTGAAAGAGATGAAAGGAAAAGAAGCTGGAGGTCGTAAGTACTTAATTGGATTAACTGCTGAGTTTAAAGACTTAACGACTTAACGACCCTGGAGGCTTTAGATAAAGGCAGACTGCCTGTCTCTCTTCGGAGCTGAGAAGAATAACAGATTGTGATGCTGTTGCTATTGGATGGATATATTGTTAAGACTTTTTGAGGAGTGAGACTTTATAGATCTCCCTTGGGGGAGGAAGAGGATGGAAAATATTCCTTTTGAAAGTTTTAGTCTTTGCGTCCCGGTTTCAGAGAAAATGGCCGCGAAAACTTTGAACCGAAGTGGAAAAGTACTGCTACATGATGAACAACACTGAAATAGAAACTGAAATTTGATACCTATGCCCATCCTCACCATGCTGGGCTTTGTTTTTGAAACTGTTTTGGACTCTGAACTAACTGATGAAGAAAGGATTATTATACTGAAACTGGAACTGATTAATCGGAAATTGAAGGTTTTGAGTGGGGACTTGAAGGAAAATCTATTTCCCACAGAGGAGACCTTCCAGATACTCGATACTATGGAAGAATGTCTGGGCAAAGAGCTGAAGGAGTTGTTTGAAAAATTGAGTGAGTTGGCATGGCGATCCCCAGAAAAAGGAGCGTTTCTCGGTGGTGGCAGCTCGAGAACGGCTAGGAATGTTATATCCAGCCCCCGAGGTGTGAGCTCGGGAGCGATGGTCAAGAAACTAAGATATTTACAAATAGAAGAATGCAGCATTGAATGGGAGAAGCCGAGAGATGAACAGTGTATCCTGATGCTCGATGCAAGGATGGTTGGGGACGGTGTCTGGCTGGTCTGGTCCTGTGGACGTATAAGAAAAGAGGACAATCTGAGGAGCGGTTCCGGTGAAAGACGGAGAAGGACATTGGACAGAGGGGGGATAGGGTGAACTATATTAAGTATAAAATATAAATGCTTTGTTATGGTAATCTGAAATCGGAGGGTTAAGACAGTAAGCTTTATTTTAATTTTTAATAAGAAAAGGGATATTTTGAAATTTCTTGATATTAGCAGCAGTTTAAGGGAAGAAGAATAGTTTAGATTTTATATAAGAGTAATTTGTTAAGATCCAAAGAATTGTTATTAAGATTGTGGTTTAAGGTTCGAATTTTATTAAGTGAATAAAATTTTTAGAGAAAGGATGTTATTAAAGTAGAATATGGATATAAAACCGAAGGAGAGAGGGTGGGGGAAGTCAATTGTTAAGATTTGGAACTAGAAGATTTTCTTAAGTGAGTAAACAAGAAGAATTGTATTTGTGTTTGTATTTGATTTATATATGTGGGTGTGGGTGTGGGTTTATGTTTTGTTATGAAAATGCCAATAAATTCTTATTAAAAAATAATAATAATAAAAAAACATAATCAAATCAGAGCAAATGCTCAGTGAAGACTGGGCATAGTCTAACTACTGTGTAAGCTTTGTGCAAGTAAATTAGGATGAATGATGAATAAACATCATCTGGAAGAGCCTTTAGATCACGGGAAGATGTCTAGTTCAGTTTTGTCTAAACAGGCCTTCCTCAGCTTGGTATCCCTCAGATGTTTTGAATTACAGTTGTGTTTACAGTCCTGTTTGACGCGGGTGGCGCTGTGGTCTAAACCACAGAGCCTAGGGCTTGCCGATCAGAAGGTCGGCGGTTTGAATCCCCGCAGTGGGGTGAGCTCCCATTGCTCTGTCCCTGCTCCTTCCAACCTAGCAGTTTGAAAGCACGTCAAGTGCAAGTAGATAAATAGGTACCACTTCAGTGGGAAGGTAAACGGTGTTTCCATGTGCTGTTCTGGTTCATCAGAAGCGGCTTAGTCATGCTGGCCACATTACCCGGAAGCTGTATGCCGACTCCCTCGGCCAGTAAAGCAAGGTGAGCGCCGCAACCCTAGAATCGTCCGCAACTGGACCTAATGGTTAGGGGTCCCTTTACCTTTACAGTCCTGTTCACTGTGCACACACTGCATTTCAGTGCTCAGTTTTTAATCTGTGTTCACATAGCATTGTCCGAAATGGGTATGTATCCTGTACTTTGCTATAAAATACTACTCTTCGATGCATTGTTTCTCAAAGCAACTTCACACAAATTGGATTCCTTAAGCCCTTCTTAATTCAGCTTTAGCTAAGGTGTGAACACTTTTGTATAGGGTAAAGATGCCCAGTGGCAAAGCATGGAGGGCGCACAGGGGTGGTTGCCCTGGGCGCAAAATTGTTAGCAGAGCAAAATTTCAACACCAGGTGCTGCCTCAATGCAAATGCATTGCTTTCATTGCTGGGCTCTTTTGAAAATGGCTTCTCCATGAGAACCAGGAGGTGACCTCTCCAGACAACGGAACAACTCTTCTCCTTACCTCTGCAGCTGCGATCTCCTGGGTGACGTGAATGCCATTAGGATGTTGAATGGGCAGGCATACTCCATTCGTTTCCCTCCCTCCCATCCTTGGCTGCTGGCAATCCATGTTATGCCACTGAAGATGTTCCAGCACTAGGGGGCAAACCTCACTACACTCTAAGGGGGTGATGTAAAAAAACAACAACCCCTCTACATCTCCCATTAGCCCCAGTCAGCACAGCTCTCGGGTACTTCCACACTTTGCCAGAACTACCAAACCTAGGAGGGCCCATAGCTTAGTGGTAAAGCACATGCATTACATGCAGATGGACCCAGGTTCGATTTCCAGATAAGACTGTGAAACCCTGGAGAGCTGCTGCTGGTTAATGTAGACCAGAGTGCTAGTGGCAAGTGTGTGTGTGGGGGGGGGGGGAACGGTATATAAAAGGAGAATTCCCTGGCTGCCAAGATTCAGGTTTGGGGCAAGTACTCTTTGGTTAGAGAACCCCAGGGGCTGTCTGCAGTTGCTCAATAAGGGAAAATCAGTTTGCAACACCATTAACTCAGAAATTCACAAGAGTTTGGTGTTGCATTTTTTTTCTGTGGTTTTCCCAATCACACCATTGCCAGTCACATGATGAAATTTGGGGTGGTATCTTGGTATACTTTTCTTTCCTACAATCTAAAACAACATGGTGATATATTGATCAAAAAGCCCCAGTTCCATAATGCAACGGCTACTGCAGTGTAAAAGGAATATCAGAAATAGGAACAGAAGCATAATACCCCACCCATCTGGCTGGGTTTCCCCACTAGCATTATATGCAGTAAAACTAACACATTAAACCTGAATGCATTTTCCAGACTGAAGTGCTGTTCTCCACATTTCCAGATTGGTTTGCAATTTTTGAAAAATATCATGAAAATTCACCAGCATTTTAGTGCTAATTTCTCCTAATAGGCTTATTTTTCCTGTGGAATTTTACCTAATATTCACAGTTTTGCAAAGCAATTGTGGTTTTTTTGTATGTTAATATCACTAATATATGCACTCATATGCACACTTAATACCCCACTAATATGCATGTTTGTAGGCATTACTTGGTAGGAGTACTGCACTGCAAATTTCAGAGAAGTGTGAATTTTCAAGGGTTGCTGTGTTTTGGAAGGTATGAATTAGGTAAATTTGCCTTGAAGTGTAAACAGAATCAAATTTATCCGCCACCCTCTACTCTCTCGGTGAAGTGGGTGGATTGCAAACTTGTGGCCCACAGCAGAGGGCTGTACATGCACAAAACATATGCCCACATTTATGCATCAGCCCGGCTATTATTTTGTGCAGAGCTGATGTCTTCCTTTTGCCTAGCTGCACCCATAGAAAGTGCGGGTCGTGCCATTGCTATTTGTGTTCCTCATCGGTTGTGCCCCTCCCTTCCCCTCCCTGCAGCCTTTCTCTTCTCTCTCCGTTTGGCGTCCTTGACCCAGAGAAGCCCGGCGTTCATATACTTCCCTTTGGGCCTCTGCCGAAACCCTCCTTGCATCGGCGCCACTGCAAAGCTGGCTGTGGGAAGGTGGGGGCTCCTGAACTCTCACAAAGGGCTTTCCCATTTAATGCTTCCTATACCACACCACACACACACACTTCCCAGAGACATCAGCAAAGCAGGAACAGAGAAGTGGGAAGCGGGCAGTCAGTGTGGTCACAGATTCATCTAAGCCCTTGGCTTTCAGGTTTTCAAGTCTGGGAACATGGGAGACTTTATTTTTTACCTGTGTGCATATATCTACTATACATTTTTGAAGATGGCTTATCTGTCTCTCCATCCTTTTGTCTGTATTTGGACACTTCTTAAGATATCTTCACCAAACCCAACACACGGGTTCCTGTGGTGGAGCAAGCAATCTTCAACAATTTTTAGATGCCAAGCATCACCTGACTAGCAAAAGCCTTTTGCTAGTGGGACTTCTGCAATGGCAATGGGTCTTTCCTCCCCTCTTCTACCCCTGGCCACCCCACCCCCCACCAAATTGGCTCTGATACATCTTTGGGAACTAATGCTATTCTAGGCTGCATCCACAGAAATGTAGTGTCCAGATCAAGGGAAGTAATAGTATCACTCTATTCTGCCTTGGTCAGACCACACCTGGAATATTGTGTCCAGTTCTGGACACCACAATTTAGGAAGGATGTTGACAAGCTGGAATGTGTTCTGAGGTGGGCAGCTAAGATGATCAGTGATCTAGAACTCAAGCCTTATGAGGAATGGTTGAAGGAGCTGGGTCTGTTTAGCCTGGAAAAAGGAGATATGATAGCCATCTTCAGATATCTCAAGTCCTGTCACATGGAAGAGGGAACAAGTTTTTTTTCTTAGGCTCTGGAGGGTAGGACTCAAGCCAATGGCTTCAAGTTACAAGAAAGGAGATTCTGACTACAAATCAGGAAAAACTTTCTGACAGTAAGAGCTGTTTGACAGTGGAATGGTCTCCCTCGGGAGGTTGTGGACTCTCCTTCCTTGGAGGTTTTCAAGCAGAGTTTGGAAGGCCACCTGTCATGGATGCTTTAGCTGAGATTCCTACATTGCAGGGGGTTGGACAAGAGGACCCTTCCAGCTCTTCAATTCTATGATTCTATTATTACACCCCTTGCATATATTTATGTAAAGGCATTTTGGAGTTCAATATACTTGAAACCTTTTTTTTTCTTGATCAATGTAAATTTTAAGTCTAAGAAAATGTTCCTTATAGATTCTATAGTGAGTTTCCATTGTTTAGGTTGTATAACACATTCTGATTCCCTATTCCACTCCTCTCTAAGCTCCTGAACTTCTACTTTAAACCTCTTGATGCCCATAGGTATGAGTTGCATGAACACTTAATTCCCAGAATCCATTGTCAGAGTCATGTTAGGGAAGTTGTGATGGGCATACAGGAGTTTGAGGTGAAAATTTTGACAAAGCATCGCTTAGACGAAAAAGAAATCAGCCCAGAAAGAAACCTTCACTAGAATCCACGGTTTTAGATGTGGGAGAATTCAGCTCTAAGTGGATGCAGATACTGAAATTCCCTTTGTGTGTGTGTTCTCTGTGTTTAGAAATGGAATTCCTTGAAGTGAATGCAATTTGCATTCATTCACAGTAAGTTGTTTTAAGTCTGCAAAATATATGTATTTAATTATATATATATATTTGATGCATCCCTTTGTTTGACATTTCCTAATGTTGTTATCATGAAGTGCAAAGAGGTTTAGAACCCTCTGGGGAAATGGCTAATTGATGGGCCATTAGCTGCTTCATATACTATGAAAGCTAACACATAGGGAAGTGAAAAAATAAGGTATTTGCTTTTGGCTAACAGGTGCCTCTTTTTCTTTTCTTATTTCTGAAGTGCTGCTTGTTGCCAGAGGCAGCATATATGCACTAAAGCTGCAATCCCAGCTTTGTCTACTCAGAAGTAAATCACATTGAATTCAGTGAGGCTTACTCACAGACAAGTGGGTTTAAAATTTCAGCCTTAATCTACTTCCTATTCTGAATTATATATAAAAAGGGAAAGAATTGCTATTTATTGTTCTTTTCACATGGAAATAAATAATATCTCTTGTTACCTATGGATTTTATCTGTGCTCCTCCATTAAAGTCCCAACCTCTGTGTGAAAGTGGGAAGAACCATTTGGATTTGACTGCCCATTTTTACCTCTCTACATATATGTGTTTTACAGGTAACAATGAATTTAAAATTCCTCCTCCCCCCACCCCAGCTTTATTGACATAACTAAATTGCGCTCCCTGATGCTCAAGTGAGGGAAATGAGATAAAATGACAATTTCATACTGAATTGTGAAATCAAGCTAGTGTTGTTGTTGTTGTTCAGTCGTTCAGTTGTGTCTGACTCTTTGTGACCCCATGGACCAGAGCATGCCAGGCACCCCTATCCTCCACTGCCTCCCACAGTTTGGCCAAACTCATGCCAGTTGCTTTGAGAACACTGTCCAACCATCTCATCCTCTGTCATCCCCTTCTCCTTGTGCCCTCCATCTTTCCCAACATCAGGGTCTTTTCCAGGGAGTCCTCTCTTCTCATGAGGTGGCCAAATTACTGGAGCCTCAACTTCAGGATCTGTCCTTCCAGTGAGCACTCAGGGCTGATTTCTTTAAGGATGGATAAGTTTGATCTTTCTGCAGTCCATGAGACTCTCAAGAGTCTCCTCCAGCACCATAATTCAAAAGCATCAATTCTTCGGCGATCAGTCTTCTTTATGGTCCAGCTCTCACTTCCATACATTACTACTGGGAAAACCATAGCTTTAACTATACGGACCTTTGTCGGCAAGGTGATGTCTCTGCTTTTTAAGATGCTGTCTAGGTTTGTCATTGCTTTCCTACCAAGAAGCAGGCATCTTTTAATCTCGTGACTGCTGTCACCATCTGCAGTGATCATGGAGCCCAAGAAAGTAAAATCTCTCACTGCCTCCATTTCTTCCCCTTCTATTTGCCAGGAGGTGATGGGGCCAGTGGCCATGATCTTAGTTTTTTTTGATGTTGAGCTGGAGTGGCTGTAATCCTAATGTCGTTTACCTGGGAGTAAGTCCCAATGAAGTCATAAATGAGTAGGCGTGGTTAGATTTGCAACGTGGATCTTTATTTAGGACTGACTCACCCACGAGGCAAGGTGAGGCGACTGCCTCAGACGGCAAGAGATTCCAATGTACATCTATCTTTCCCCCTTGTTCCTGATGTAGCTCTTCCCTGGCGGGGAGCGGGGCACAATTTTGGGGTCCGCCTCGGGTGCCAAAACATATTGGATCAGCCAAGCACCTGAACACCTGAGGGAGAGACTATGAGTGGGAGGGAAATTAGGCTAGTGAGGCGCCCTTCTGCTCCCTGAGGCCGGTCAGGTTAAGCACTGGCGGGGGGCTAACCTTTTTCATCCCAAGGGGGATGATAGCATTCACACATTAGAAGCAAAAAATCTGAAACTGAACCAGCACTGAAGACCCAGTTGTGACCACTGTTATTATAACTGTCAGAAGTTTCCCCTCTGACAGCCCAGACATCTCCATCTCTGCTCCTAGCCAAGGAGAGATCTCAAGAAGCCTGATGCACGCTTGTAGCTTGAACAATGACGGCCTCTTTCCCTGACCCGCACAATTCCCAGAAATGCACAGCCTCCTGCTAACATCTCCCTTGGGAGGCGCATGCCAGCCAGCTGGCCTTGCCGGCACCATTGCAAAAGAAAACTCCCTTCCACCTAATGGCAAAGGAAGCCTGCAGTGGTCCTGAACAAGGGAGGCCTTTGGGGTTTCTCACAGCAGCTGCAAAACGGGGAGTCTGGAGGGATGGCGGCGGGGAGGGCGTTTGGTAAGAATGATGGGAAGAGCGACTGTTGGCATTCTAGCTGGGAAGTTGATAAGTATATGATCTGCTGCATGATTTTGCCCACACCCACTGTGCTCTCCCAACTTGCGACTCCTCTAACCATTGGTACTCAGAAGCATTACCACCTCCAACAGTGGAGGCAGAACATAGCCATCATGGTTATTAGCCACTGATAGACCCAACCTTCATGAATCTCTCTTATTTTTCATCCACGTTAGCAGCCATTACTACCTCCAGGGGGAGCGAACAATTGATCAACGGGAAAACTTATAAACACCATGCAAAGAAATCAGGACAAATGCTCTCTTTTCCTAGCCATTCAGAAAGCATCCATGAGCCATTTCACCTGCAGTCGGGCCTGGGAATCAAACTTGAACCACTTTAAGTTTAAGAAGCCCTTCTGGGCTCTGTTAAACCTCTCCTGTCCAACAATATAATCCCCCAACTATCTGAAGTGCAGTTCTACCATGGCCATACAATATGATTATTCTGAATCAGCCCCTCTCTGCTATAGAGAATGTATCTATATTTTTGTTCATCTTGACATTTATTAGAGTTTGGAGTCAATTTTTATTGTCTGTGGTAGATTTCATCCTTTGAAGTCTGCGTGTGTTTAGGAAAGCTTGAGTGTCTGTCCCCAAATGCTGGTTTGGAATCAAATTACATTTTCAAAGCACCAGAAATTTTGGAGATTGAATGGATTCCTAACATAGGAATTCCAATTCAGCTGCAATTATTTACCCTTTCAAGAAACCCTTCTTTTCCCTCTTTAACACCTGCATGCACAAAGCCAATTTGAATGAGAACTAGCACCTTGGCAAGTCCAGCTACTTGCCAAAGCTGGCTGGCAACAGAGGTTTATTTTTAGCGCACAAATGACAGCAACTATAAACTCTTTTTAATGTAGACAAAAGCCTGATGCTTTAGTACTATTGGCTCTGAACCATTCCCAAAGTACGACTTTTTCCTTTGGGAACAACCCCCCCTCCCCCCCCAAAAAAGAAAAAAAAAAGCCACGCTCCAGAAATCTGCCATCCCCTGTTTTTGATTTTGACAGCATCTTCCTGGCTTGGAATCGCCTGCGGTGTGCCTCGCAGACCGCCCACAGCTCACGGGCTCCTTCTCCCATCATTGTTGACTCCACAATGAAGACTGTTTGTATTGTTCCTTCCCAGAAGCCTTGCCAATTGCACATGTGTCTCCAGCTGATAGCAAGAAGCTTTGGCAAGGCTCACGCTCCATCAGATAAGCTCTCAGGACTTTATTCCTTCACCTCTAGCATATCCCAGGTCCAGAGGGCAGGGAGTCGGACTTTACATTTATTTATTTTTCTCTTCTCTTTAAAAAAAACCAACAACCAGCACTGAAGATATTCAACCACATATGATGGGCACATTTCTCCTCTTCCATTGTGAATCCCATAGACTTTGTATCAGGTCATGAAAATCCAGGAACACCGCCTCACACCCAAGTTCACCTACTGCAGTACACCAAACATTTCAGTTGGTTAAAGTGCGGTGCTAATAATGCCAAGGTTGCAGGTTCGAGCCCCGCATGGGACGGCTGCATATACCTGCATTGCAGGGGGTTGGACTAGATGATCTTCAGGGTCCATTCCAACTCTAAAATTCTATGATTCTGTGATCCCCAACCTGGTGCCCTCTAGATGTTGTTGGACTGCAGCTCCCATCATCTGCGTTCTCCCCCTAAAAAGGTTCCAATTCTGCAGTTGGGGAGAGCTCATTGATCCAGCTCTGTTTCTGTTTGCCCAAGCAGCACCTGTGCATCTTTCACCTGCTAAGGTTGGTGTATTTCCTCAATGGAGATAACCTGGCCCAGGTTATCAGTGTTCTAGTCATTTTGAGATTAGGCAGCTGCAATGCATTGTTTGTGCTGCTGCCTTTGCAGACTGCTCATAAATGGCTGCTTGTCCCACATGTAGCTGCAAGATGACCAACTGGGATTAACAGATGGAGAGGGCGGATTGCCAGGGCTCCATACCCAGCCTAGCATCCCATCCTCATCGCCCATGAAGTGTAGGTGGGTGTCCACGAGGCAAGACACAGTGGTAACAGCAAGAACCTTTATTGAACTACATAACTGGGAAACAGGGGCAAAGCAACTGCTTATATACATTCCTGAAAGCCGGGGCCACTCCCACTCCCAATGTGATTGGCTATCTAAACTTCCAAGCTGCGAATAACAGCTCAGAGTTCAAGGGCCAATGGCAGAGGCCCAAATCCTGAAATGTCCTGTGATTGGACATCATGTATCGAATCAGAACACAGGAGCTCAGAATCCTTAGTCCAGACTCAAGCTCAGGCAAACACAGACCACTGAATACATAACAGGGATATCTTGCCAGGACTCAAAAAACCGCACTGGTTGCTGGTCTGTTTCCAAGCAGAATACAATGTACCTTAAAGACTTAAAACAGTTTAGAGACTGGGTACCCAAAGGGCAATGTCTCCTCTATGTCTCCTGCCACCTGAGATCAGGTGAGTGGTGACCAATAAGATGGCCTTCTCAGTGGTGGCCCCACAACTCTAGCATTCCTGCCCTGGGGGGCTGGCCTGGAACTGACCTTGGCATCTTTCTGGTGCCAGGCAAATATCCCAGGATGACACAGCTATTGTGTAACCAAAGCTGGTTTTAATCCAACAATTTTGTGAGTTTCGCTGTTTCAACAATCTTTTTTTTTTAATTGTTCTTCTAATTTAACTTATCATTTGGCGCTTCCAGATGTTTACTGAGCTTTCATCTTCATTTGTTTATTATTATTATTATTATTATTATTATTATTATTATTATTTATTAAATTTGTTGGCAAGGAGACCAGAAGCCGTTGGCTATTCAGCAAGCGTTCACTCTGATTCGTTTTGCAGGGAGGTTAGATGATGTTGCCTCAAAGTCTTATTCTACACTTTCCATGGCATTTCTCCCTCACTTTCCTTATTGCAAATAGTCTGTTCATTTGTGGAAGTTGGTTTTGTCAAGCAAGACCACCCAATGAACCTGAATTTGCCAGTCTGTGATTGAATCGCACCTGAAAATAGCAACAGTCTGAAAGCGCCTGTTGGCTTTATTTTCTAATTGCTCTGTTTTTATCTGTTTGGTTCCCTGGGGATTTTGCAAACTTAAGAGTGGGATATAAAAGCCATAGATAGACACATAGATACCAGATAGACAGATGATGGATAGATAGGGAGAGGGAGAGAGATAGCTAGATAGATATTTGCCTAACCTACAGTGGTGTAGTCACAGGTAGGTAGCCGTATTGGTCTGCCATAGTCAAGATTAAAATAAAATAAAATAAAATAAAATACTACAGTGGTGTAGTAAAGATTGCTGAGATAGCGTTCATGAACACTCAAAGAGCATAGCATATGTGCTGTTTGTGATGGATTGGGCAGCATCACACCAACATCATGGAGCCCAATTTTGCATATGGCCCTGCCTACTACTTGCATGCGGCCCCTGAAAAGTTGCCCAGAAAGGAATGTAACCCCCAGGCTGGAAAAGATTCCCCACCTCTGCAATAGGACAGGGGGGGCATTGAGAACTCTTCTTGGGCCTGCATAACTCATCCTGCATTTTTTAATGCTCCGCCATCCTCATCAGCCAGCAAGTCCACAGACTTCCAGTTTCTCTCAGCCTCAGTCTTCATTCTGCTCCAGTCTGTATTATGGGCATAAGACTACTGGCCTGTCATACAAGGCTGTTTTTGAATTATTGAAAGAAGGGATGTGAGAAGGACTTTGAGTCCTTAAGAAAAATGCGACATGCATGCGATCGCAAGCATATTGCATACAAGCTATTGTCAGTCCATCAGTCTCCTTTATTGGCATGCAGAGAATACAAAAATACATGGGTCAAAGCATAAAATTGGCACTTGTTCATAAAAGGAGATACTTTAAGATAAAACTATACAGATACAATAAAGTTAAAAGGCACCTCTCAGGTGTTTTAATGACGTAGCTTCATGGCAGCACTTGGAAATTTTGCTGCGTTCTCCATACTAATATGGTATTAGTTGT
Organism: Lacerta agilis; assembly: GCF_009819535.1. Taxonomy (NCBI): domain Eukaryota; kingdom Metazoa; phylum Chordata; class Lepidosauria; order Squamata; family Lacertidae; genus Lacerta; species Lacerta agilis. The sequence continues at coordinate 89,143,693 of NC_046317.1, forward strand.
GAGGGTGAGCCCATTCACACATGCCCACCTGTAACTTTGTGAAGAGATGCCCTGCATGTCTGAATGGGCCTGGAGAGACCTGACACCAAAGACAGGACTTTTGCTTTGCCTCCAACACAATTCTTTCCTTCAACCGACTCTGTCCACATTTAGGGCACAAGCCCTAAAGCCCTGAGCAAACCGAGTTCATGTACAAACTGTCCCCAAACACGCAAATGCCCTGTGGGAATTCTGGGCTTTTGAAATAAAGGGATCTGCGTTATCTCATCTGCGTATGTGTCGCTGTGCCCACACCCAGACCACAGCGCCTGTGGAAAGGAAAAGTGTTTTCTCTGCAAGAACCTTTCTCTGAAGGCTTCTGCCAAGGTCCAAAAATAAAAGGAAAGAGAGGGCTTTGGTTTCAAAGCAATCTCACCCGGAAAAAAGAGAGCCTTGTTTCTCTTTAAGCCGGAAAGACACACTCTATCAAAATGGCCCTGACACACATCCTGCTCCTTGGACGAGTGTTATTTATAAAGAGGCGACAAGACCTGGTGTGATGGCCTCCCCGTTGCTCTGTCCATCTTCCAGCCACATTCTCAGACCAGAAACTCCTCAACAGTGTTCCCCAACCTGGTGCCCTCATAAGAAGAGCCTCCTGGGTAACACATCAAGAGTGTGGCATTAGCCCTCTTCCCAAGGATGCTGGATTAATCGGACAGGACTGAAAAATGAGTCAAAATAGACTTTCCAGTGGGGCTCCATCTTCTGATTTATATTGCGCCCTGTTGCTTAATTTTAACTATATAAATTGCAATCATTTATTATTTTGTGATATATATTTGTTCAATACAGTACTGTTTTCATGTTTCAGGTCTTTATGTTGCTTATGCGCCTTGGAGACTGCCATGCAACATGTGTTTTTATTGGGTTGCAGCTCCACTGAGCAGGACCTGTTGGATTGATTTTGTTTGCTGTTGTATTCACACACACACACACACACACACACAATATGCCTTACCTTTTGGGCCCAGAATGGGATCCCTCCAAGGCAACTGTCATTCCAAAAAAAATGGCTAATCATAAAATAATAGCAGACTGAATTTTGAAAAGCCACAATGTAACATCTGCAGAAAGAGGGGGGAAGGGGGTCAATCTGAATGCAGTGCACAAATACACAGTGAAATTACAAGGTTTTCAGTTGTTGCCAAAGGCCACAGGGAGCTGAGGTGTGGAAAAATTCAATTTTGTTGGCGTTTTAACAAGAAACTCCCAGATCTTAGAATCATAAAGATGACCACTAGCATCATCTAGTCCAACTCCCTGCAGTGCAGGAATTTCTTGCCCAGCATGGTACTTGGACCCACAACCCTGAGTCTTGAATCACTGGGCGAACCAAACTACAGCTGTCCTTCAAAGTTCACACTGCTGTTCTTCAATTATCATACCTGTATTAGAGGAAATCATGCATTAGAATGCACCTGTTTGTGAAAATAACATGCAGTAATGCATTATGTTAGGGCAGGCGTAGGCAAACTCGGCCCACCAAATGTTTTGGGACTACAACTCCCATCATCCCTGACCACTGGTCCTGTTAGCTAGGGATGATGGGAGTTGTAGTCCCAAAACATCTGGAGGGCCGAGTTTGCCTACGCCTGCGTTAGGGGGAATTGCTTGCAGAAATGTGAGTTTTCTGTCAAAACTGAACACATGGTAGGGGAAATTCGCACTAAAATGCTAGTGAATTTTCATGAGTTTTTATTTATTTATTTAAAGAATCATATGCCCATGACTGTGGAATTGTGGAGAACGAAAAATGAGAAACCTACATTGGCAGATCCTTCCATCCATAATGGAGGGAGGGGCCAACCAAATCCCAAAACAGACATACCCTGTTTCTCCTAAAATAAGACATGGCCATAAAATAAGCCATAGCAGGATTTCTATGCATTTGCAAAATATAAGCCGTTCCCCGAAAATAAGCCATACCCCGAAAATAAGCCATAGTGATGCGGCACCTCCCATTAAAACAGCCTGGAGAGGCGTGGCTATGCAGCGTACTGATGCGATGCGGTTAAAATAAGACATCCCCTGAAAATAAGCCATACTGTGTTTTGTTGAGGGAAAAAAAATATAAGATGGTGTCTTATTTTAGGAGAAACACGGTAGAGTTCCAAAGCCTAGAGAAGACCCTCTTCCATGTTCTCGCCAATTCTGCCTCAGGTGAGGCTGCAGAACATGGAGCAGCAACTTCCCTGAAGCGTCAACTCAAACCAGTAGGTGCATCTGAGAGGAAGCAGACCTTGAGATAACTGCGACACACTGCTTTTTTCCCTTTAAGCCGTTATGGGGTGCTCTAGGAGTCCTGAGACCGGGTGAAAATCAGAATAAACTCTGTATACATAACATTGCATTTGCTCACATTTATCCCTTGTTAAATTTGCCCCTCACCCCAGCAGTCATCAGGGCCAGGAATCAGGGATGATGGGAGCTGGAGTCCAGCAACAGCTGGAGGACCAGAGGTTTCCTAGCCCTGTGTTAGCAAATGAATGTCTTGGGACAAGGGTCTGGGGAGAACCACAGTGTCACTCTAAACTCCATGAATAAGGGATGTGGTTGATTTTTAAAAATGCAATATTAATAAATATACTTAGTCTACATACTGTTACTACTACTATAACGACTAATAATAATAATAATAATAATAATAATAATAATAATACAGTAATACTTTTGATCCAATCTTAGTCATCCTTGGAGTAGACCTATTGAAATGAATGGGACTTCCTGTTCAGTCGAGTGTCTTTTATCTTGGACCCCAGTAGTCTGAAGCAATGGGTCAGTACATTTGGCTGCTAACCAGAAGGTTGGTGGTTCGAGCCCACCCAGGACAGATGTGGGCAGGATTCCTGCATTGCAGGGGGTTGGACTAGATGATCCTCAAGGTCCCTTCCAGCTCTACAATCCTATGTTTCTATGACTCTCAGTATGACAAAATGTGGATGAGGATTCAGTACGGTGAGGCAGATTTCCTTCGATGGAAACACTGCATCCATGCAGCTGGTGGGATATAGATTGAAGGGTATCAGAATAAAATATGCTTTCATTAAAGCCCTCATTGTGGCAAATCCCTTGAATTGCAGGGGGTTGGACTGGATGTCCCTTGAAGTCCCTTCCAACTCTACAGTTCTATGATTCCATAACCTCTGATCTATCCTTTATCATGAGCATCAACTCCCTACGACGTTACAGAGAGCATTATTCATCTGCAGAGGGGTTCGACTAATCTTAAACCTACAGAACATTTTGCTTTTTTGTTTGGTGGGAAGATTCCCCCCACCCTGCTCCCATATGAAGGAGGTTTTTGCATTTCAATGGATTTTCCTCCCTAAAGCGAACATCGAAAGAACTGACAAAATATAAACCCGTCCTCCCAGTTTAATATTTCTAATTAATGACTCTGCTGTTCCTGAAAGAGGGAAGCAATATGATCCGGATATACGAAACGTCAGCAAGATCCTTGGTTCCATCACATCCTTATGAGTCAGACAAAACTTGGGAGAAGACAGGGTTGCGGGGAGGCAAAATTAAAGAATTAAGCCCCCTCCACCCAAAAAATGAGTTTGATGAAAGGGATGTAAGAGCCAGCCATCGTAGAATAAAGGTTTTCAGACTGCAGCCATCTGCAGTGAACCAGTGAGGTAATGGTCTGTTATAAGTTATAACACATCAAGGACCTCAAGCACTGGGGAGGAACAGAAAACCTTTCCCAGATGGAGGCATCGCAGATTATTTAGATCACACACATCTGAACAGAGGGGAGAGCTCTCCCATTCTTTCCCCCTGCAATCCTGGCTCCATTCAAACAGTGCTCCAGGCAGATGGACGACCTCCCTTTTGGCATTATTATTATTTTTTTGGTCAGGCTGTTGTATTTCCAAGAAAACCAATGACATGGGCACTTCTTCTTTTCTTAATACGTGCATGCATTTTGCGCATTTCATCCAAGTTGCACGACTCTTTGTTCCATACCGAGTGGTTTGCTTGCTTTTAGCAAAATTTAGAAGGGTTTCTACCTTGGTGGGTTTTGCAAAGAGTGGTTGCAGGAAGAGTGACGATGACTTTGAGAACAGCAGAAGCAGCTGGGAAGGGAGAAGAGGAGTTCGGGGTTGTTTTTTTTTTAATATAAGTTGTGTCTCCTTGTTTCTCAGTTTGATGCTTTTGCATGGTTTTGCATGGTTTGTGGCATTTTATGCATTGTGCCTTGCTGTTATTTTTATTGATTGTAGTTTATTAATATTTTATTGTAATTGATGTGTTAACTGTTTAATTATTATTTGCTGATATTTAATCTTACTGTTTCCTATTGTATTGTAATGGGTTATTGAATATTGCTTTATTTGATATGAGTTATTTACTTTAAAATTATTGCGACTTTCTTGTATTGGATCAGATTGCTATTACGTGTATGATCTTTGCTGTCTATTTTGTCGTTTCTTCAGCTTGTATACGACCTTGTGCATAGTAAGATAGAAAGGTGGTACACAAATTAAAAGTGAAATGAAATGATGAAGGTTTACACAAAGGGTGTTGGCAGGAACAGTGGCATAGCGTGGGGGGCTGTGGTTTTTTTGAGAGGGCTCCATCAGACGCCCCAACAACAGACTCCCTCTCTGAGGTCAGAGCCACGGGGAGGGAACCCACGCCTTCGGGGCCTAGCTCTGGTGCCCGAGGGAACTTCGGAGGCAGGTTACTCATGCAACGGACCAACGCTGCCAGCTAGCCACAGCTCCCCTCTCCTCTGCTGGGCTCCCGCCCACGAGGGTCTGAGTGTGCCCTTGAAGCAGTGGCCAAAAAAATACATCTTGTACATTATTTTCACTGGTACACACATTCCTATGCTGTATGCGATTTAAGCATCGCTGCACACATTCCCTTGGCTGGAGAACTGTGCTGCAAACTGCAGAGAAGTGTGAATGTCAAAGGAAGGCTGTGTTTCAGACCACAGATTGTTTCAGAAAGTGCAGATTGCGTAGATTCGCCTTTCAATGTGAACCGAATCAAATTGCTTCCACGCCCCTTGGTCCCACCAATAAGAATAGGACAAAGAACGGGTGTGGGGAGGGGAAGAGAGGGTTGTGGGGGAGCCCTGTTGCGGGATTACAAGAGTAGAATCATAGAACTGTAGAGCTGAAAGAGGAACGCGGGTGGCGCTGTGGTCTAAACCACTGAGCCTCTTGGGCTTTCCGATCGAAAGGTTGGCAGTTCGAATCTGCACGACGGGGTGAGCTCCTGTTGCATTGTCTCAGCTTCTGCAGTTCGAAATCACACCAGCGCAAGGAGATAAATAGGTGCTGCGGCGGCAGGAAGGTAAATGGTGTTTCCATGTGCTCTAGCATTCGTCATGGTGTTCTGTTACGCCAGAAGCGGTTTAGTCATGCTGGCCACATGACCCAGAAAGCTGTCTGTGGACAAATGGTGGCTCCCTCGGCCTGAAAAGCGAGACAAGTGCTGCACCCCATAGTCACCTTTGACTGGACTTAACGTCCAACCTTTAGAGTTGGAATGCACCCAAGGGTCATCCAATCCAGCCCCCTGCAATGCAGGAATCTCAACACGTGGTCCCACATCCAATTTGAAGGCATTCCAGACCCTGCTGTACAAGCAGAAGTGCTTGTGTGGACTTCCACTGACGGAACTCAATCCTTGAATCCTTCCCATCTTCTGGAAGCGACCAAATCCCTGACTTCCTGACAGTAAGAACTTCCTGACAGTGAGAACTGTTGGACAGTGGAGTTTGCTGCCAAGGAGTGTGGTGGAGTCTCCTTCTTTGGAGGTCTTTAAGCGGAGGCTTGACAGCCATCTGTCAGGAACGCTTTGATGGTGTTTCCTGCTTGGCAGGGGGTTGGACTGAATGGCCCTTGTGGCCTCATCCAACTCTATGATTCTATGATTCAAATTCCTAATAAGATGGTGAAAATGAACCCCATTTCTACCAATATAGTCCAGGGGTGCGCCTGAATCCATCTCTGTCACTAAAGGCCCAGTGACCTCAGTGGCTAGCTGTGCATTTTGCCAGCTTTGGCCAGCAGTAAAAACCACTTTTGTGCACACGTGGGTAACTTTCAGGCTGCAGTAGTGCATTGCTCTCTGTATCACTCTGTGCATTGCATTCTGGCCCTTGACATTGGTGCAAAATGCATACCTTCCAACACAACATGGCCCAAATCTAAGACTCCATCTTCTGGGTCTGAAAACCTGCCTGAGTTGTGTGACCTGCATGAGACTGTGGACCCGGAAAAAGCATGTTGCCCAAAAACATACATTTTGGGACACCATGCAAGATCACAGACTGAGATCTCGGCAGGAAATTGCACAAGAGCAAGGTGTCCCAAATGGCCACCATATTCTTGTATGAGAAAACAAGATGTGCCAGTTTTTCAGGGGCAGTTGACGGGTATGAAAATGCAGCCGCTTGATTGCTTCCTGGAGCAGACTCAGGGGCGTCGCTAGGGGGGTGCGGTGGGGGCGGTACGCCCCCGGGCGACAGGGGCAAGAAGCGGCGGGTGGGGGCGACAAGCGGCGTGTGGGGGCGACAAGCGGCGCCCCTCCCGCCACTCCCCAGGCAACGGCGGTCACCCCGGGAGCAGCAGCGCTGCACAGACGGGGTGCTCCCTCGGCCGTGCGCTGTTGCTCCCGGGGCGACCGGAGCGAGCGGCGGCGCATGGGGGTGACAAGCGGCAGCCCCTCCCGCCATTCCCAAGCGCTGCCGCTCCCTCCGTCACCCCAGGAGCAACAGCGCACGGCCGAGGGAGCACCCCGTCCGTGCAGCGCTGCTGCTCCCGGGGTGACCGGCAGCGTGGGGAGTGGTAGGAGGGGCCGGCGCTTGTCAGCCCCACGCGCTGCCGCTGGCTCCGTCCCCCCGGGAGCAGCAGCGCACGGTGTGTGCGGTGCTGCTGCTCCTGGGACAACGGAGCGAACGGCGGCACGTGGGGGGGACAAGAGGCAGCCCCTCCCACCATTCCCACGTGCTGCCGCTCCCTCCGTCACCCTGGGAGCGGCAGCGCACGGCCCGACAAGGGATTGGAGTAAATTTATTGAAATAATAATAATAATAATAATATCTTTATTACGGTCCAGAGACCCAACAATTCATTATAAAACAGTACACAGTTTCGACAGCCCGCCTTCAGGTTATATAAACATTATGTACAGACTTAGGAATAGAGATCATTGGTTCTTGCCACCACCGATGGAAACTTCGCCACTGCTAATGTTCTATCATTTATCTGGTCTTCCAGTAGGAACCTGACATAGTAAGCCTCTGATTTTCCCGGGAAAAGTCTTAACAGGGGTAATATCAGTTCAGCCCTGGCTTGCTCGAATTTCACACAGTGCAGCAAAATATGCTTTACAGAGTCAATGTCTTGGGCACACGAGCACAGTCTATCCTGGTAAGGAACTCCTCTCAATCTGCCATCCAACACTGCAGAAGGGAAGACGTTAAGTCTGGCCTTTGTAAATAGCCTTCGGTAATTAGGGACTGTCAGATTTTTAATAGAAGCTGTCATCCTAAAGGCATGCCCATACTGCATTCCCACTGCCAGCGGACTACAGACTGTGTGAGCGACACTGCAGATCACTGTAGAAGTTTGAAGACACTAGCAAGACTGAAATAAACCCTACGACACGGACTCAATAAATAAGATGAAACTGTGAGATGTAGATTGGAAAAGAAAACCTGTTGGCGGGAGGGAGGGAAGTCATAGCTCGGCAGGGCCATGGGAAAGGAATTGTGTAAAAGAAAGTCGAAATTTACTGTTTTTTGTTTAAAGTGAAAATTTAATAAAAATGTTTATTTTTATTTTTTTAAGCCATCCAAGTTGCTGGCCATCACTGCCTCATGTGGGAGTGAGTTCCACAGTTTAACAATGAATGAGTGTCCACAAGTTCTATTGCTATGATAGAGAAAATTATTGCTCTACCCACTTTTATAAGGTTCTATTGTGTCTCCTCCTCCTCACTTATTCTCAAGGGAGCATCAGTGGTTCTTTGCCAGGTTTTGAGAAACTTTCTGAGTTCCAATATTCTAGAAGGCCAAGGACACGGAGTTGAAGATTGCCTGCATGCTTTCAACGAGGGATGCAAAGAGGCACATTGGGGGCTGCCCACGTTTTGAGCACGCAGAAGCAGCCAGAGCCTTTGTGGATCGATTCCTGCAGAGTAAAGCTCTCCCAGACCCCCTGGCAACATCTCTGCCTCAGGTTTGCATCTCAAAGGACTCGGTTTCCGCTGGAGGAAGCTTGAAGAGTCATAAAGCGGTGAGGTCAGTGTTAAAATGTCCTGACATTGTGTACGTTTCCTGAATGACCCTCCGACAATGCCGGCCGTGAGAGACCCCTCTTCTGCTGCTGCCAGGAAGAGAGCAGAGCGCTTCATGGGACAGACTCGGCAGAGGACAAAGGTTATGCTGATGCCACCAGAAATTGTCCACAGAGAGCTTTGCATCTGGCCAAGAGGTCTAGTGCATCTGGCCCTTTAGCAGAAGTAAGGAAAGCATCCATTGGAAACCAGGGGGAATTAAAACATGGCACTGAAAGGATAACCATGTCAGCAGCAGTGGGGCAGCCCTGCGCAGAACATCCTAATCTAGGGTGCCACTACTGGGAAGTCCCTGCGTCCAGTGGCATGAGAAGTTATTTCCAGGGGCGTAGGAAGGGAGGGGCAGAGGGGGCGGTACTCCCAGTGTTCCACTCTGGGAGGGGTGACAAGATGGCTCCTGCCTCCCCCCAGGTGTAGAGTGGCTGAGGGCACGCAATCGCATGGTGTCCATACAGGCTGCCACTCTCTCACGCCATCCGTATGGGCGTTTGTACGGGATGCTGCTCTCGCGGCAGCCTATACGGTCGTCGTGCAAGTGGCAGGTACAGACTGCGCATGTGCGGTGACCGTACGGGATGCTGCACATGCGCAGTTCGTACAGGCTGCGCCGCCCCGGGTGCCGGAGAGGGTTCCTCCAGCACTGCAAATAAGCCAGGGATAAAAGGTTTGGGGGGGTGCAAACAGGCATCTCCTCTCTGCTGTGCTTCCAGCCAGCCACCCTTCCCTCTCCTCCTGAGCTCCAGCAGACATTCACTTAGCAAGGAAATGCTCTTGAACATAGAGCTATAATCAAGACAATAAATTGCGTACTGAAGCCAGCTGCTTTCCTCAGCACGGCCGGTTGAGCAGTCCTGTTCATGCCTTTGGCACGCAGGCCGCATTGCGTTGAGGTAATTCCTTAATGCTGAAACCAACAACAACAACCAAAAAAGAAAACATGCTTCTGGGCATCTGGAAATGGTTGCTGGGAGTGTAACACTCTCCTCTGGAAATGATGTGTTGTCACTGCCGTAAATCCTCTCGAGCCTTGCAATAAACAGCAAGAAAACAGGCTGGTTGAAAAGCAGGCTGATGCACACATCCAAGGCTGCCTGATACCTCCCACAGTCACGTAGAAGTGACTCCGTCCAAACCACACACACATACACGCACCAAACACCCTGGGTCTATTTTTCAAAGAGGTGGTAAATCTGTGTCTGGATTGTACCATTCCAGAGTGCACATGAGGGGGCGGGGGGAGAGGAACAACATGGCCGACAGGTCCTCCATGCAAAAAGATCCCTTCACATGGAAAGGTAGCTTGGGAGAAGGGCTTGAGCCTAGCCCTTGCTTGAGATGCCAGGCATTTCCAGACTGTCGCTATTTCTGAGTTGGATTCAACTGCAAAACTGGCAAATCCAGGATGTGCAACTAAAGTTTATTTTGAGGCCTTGTGCAACAAATCAACTCCCACCCCTCCCAGACTTTTTGCAATAAGGGAAGGGATGGTGAAAGGCACTAGAAAGCATGAGATAACGTTTGCTTGATGCAACGTCACCTAATTTTCGCACGAACAAATCAGGATGAACGTTCAATAGAAAACCGGTGCTGTCTAATATCCCCACAAACTTTTTGCAGACAAATCAGGATGTACACTCAAGAAACATTTTGTCTGGGAATCGGGATGCAAGATGGCATCGTTTTCCATTCTGCCCTGTCATATGCAGTATTGTTTCCTTCCACTTCAGCTTGTTTTCTTCACTTTATTTCACAGGATCTATATACATCATAATCATCGATAACCCCTGAACAGTTTCCTTCCTCCCTCACTTTCATTTGTGTACCTCCAAGCTTCTTCCCATGTCCCATCTTCCCTTAGTTTATGTTGATTGTTGAAAAAGGGATGCAAGACTTTCTGTCACCATCTCCCAATCACTTTCCATGTGAGACACTGCAATAGCAGCATGCCAGGTACAAGGAGGCCCGGGAAATGAAATCTTCCTAGTTCTACTGACATTTGTCGGTAGCACTGGGGAAATTGTATTTTCCCAGGGCTCCTTGAGCCTGCCGTGCAACTGTAGGGGAGTTGGGAAATAGAGCTTACTTTCTGATAAACTCATTTGAACATCCCAGAGCTCAGCCCAGCGAGAAGTTCTCCTGAGCATGCGCTATCAAAGGAAATGCGCGGATGCCACAAAGTCCCACTTAAACTACAAGCAATCCTTCATACGAAACCATCTGGTCCTGTTTATCATTTTATTTTCAACGACACATAAAGCTTTCCTCTAAAACATGACCTCAAATAGCTCACAATCGTTATTTTTGAAACTCATTTATAAAACAACCACCCAGAAAAAAAATGGAAGCAACGTTGCTTACGGGGGGCTCCGTTGCCCTTGTGCTTAAAATATCTTGAACCTTGAGGCCAGAGCAGCCATCTGGCTGGGATGAAGGCTGCCTGGCAGCGGCTGTGTTGTACTTTTATTTCCTTTCTTGCTTGCTTCTTTTCCTTCCTTTCATTTTGTCCAAGAGCCACAGCCCATGGCTTGTGCGCCGTTTTCATAAGCTACACAGAAGGCCGCACAACACACAACCTCAGCAAATGCAAACATGAATGCGGTGTCTGGGGCATTTTCAGGGACAGTCGGCCAGTTGATGAGCGAAGGAAGGGATACATTTATGTTTTTACCCACCCAGAAATCCCCCTCCACGACACTTCTCTGCAAGCCGTTCCTCACCCCAGGCTTACTTCAGGCATTAGAGCCCAGATCAGCCACACAGAGAGTGTATGGTGTCGTGGTTAAAGTGCTGAACTAGGACCTTTGGTAGGGTTGCCAAACGTCCAGATTATCCTGGACGTACCTGGAATACTGCAGTCGGAAACAGCGTCCAGGCAGAAATCAGGGGAAATGTCCGGGAAAATCCGGGTGTATGGCAGCCCATGTCGGCAATGCCATTTTTGCCGTTTTCCACTGTTTCAAATATGGCAACCCTAGCAGTTCGAAAGCACGACAAGTGCAAATAGATAAATAGGTACCGCTCCAGCGGGAAGGTAAACGGCGTTTCCGTGTGCTGCTCTGGTTCGCCAGAAGCAGCTTAGTCATGCTGGCCACATGATCCAGAAGCTGTCTGTGGACAAATGCCGGCTCCCTTGGCCTATAGAGCAAGATGAGTGCGCAACCCCAGAGTTGTCCGCGACTGGATCTAGGTCAGGGGTACCTTTACCTTTACCTTAGGACACCAGGGTTCAAATCCCCCATTTGGTCATGAAGGTCACTAATAGGGTGTGGATAAAACAGAGAGGGGGGGGGGCTATGCCTGTCACCTTGAGCTCCTTGCAGGAAAGGTGAGACATCCTAGAATCATTGAGTTGTAGAGTTGGAAGGACTGCCTCGGGTCATGTAGTCCAACCCCCTGCAACGTAGGAATCTCAGCTACAGCATCCTCAACAAATGGCCAGCCAACCTCTGCTGGAAGAAGAGTCCATCACCTCCCGATGGAGACTGTTCCACTGTCAAACAGCTCTTAGTGTCAGAAAGTTTTTCTGTATGCTTTCGTCAGAATCTCTTTTCTTGCATCTATTAATCAGTGTGATTAATAAAAATAATATTATTTAGACTCTTTTTTTTTTTAAGGGCCATTCTATATAGTTCATTGCAAGCAGTTCTATTATGCTTCTCTTTCCAACTTCTTTCTAATCCAAAGTGGCCACAACTGAGCAGAATAACTAACCAGGATTTAAAAAAATCATTTATTAGATGTTATTATTTTGCCGTTTCTCGTGCCCTGACTCAGCCACCTTGAGAAACAATCCGGAGCTCAGGAGAGATGGGGGAGAAGGGGCCAAGTTGTGTGTGTGTGTGTGTGTGTGAGAGAGAGAGAGAGAGAGAGAGAGAGAACCGCACCATAAAGCATTTTGTGTTTCAAAGAGCGCTAAGCCGTCGAGTCTACCTCCTGGGCAGCCACATTTCCTTTCTCCAAGGCGTGGCCCTGGCTCTCAGAGACACAAGAGTCTATAAAGAGAAACGCGGTGTGCGCTCATGGAGCGTTTGTGTGGAGGGGGGGGGGGAGAAAGAAAGGCAAAGTGGGATCGGCGACTCCAATAAAAACCTGTGTATATTATGCAGATTGAGAGAGGGAGAGCAAGCAGGCCCCTGGGCGGCCATCCAGCTTGCCAGACGCCAGCTCTGCTGAGGAGGGTGATGGGAGAGGTCACCCAGATGGCTTTTACAGCGATCTTATCTCTGCCCAGGGATATCCAACATTTCCTCCCTCTGTGCAACGCTGCAAATACAAAGGGTGAGAAGCTCGAGGTCAGAGGCAGCCGGCCCGCTTCCCTGCCCCCAACGCTTCCATGTGTCCCGTCCTCCTCCACCGCCGCCAGCTTTCGCCGCCCGTCTGCCTTTTCTCGCTCTCGCCCACCTGCCCGTCAGGCCTGTCTTTGTTCACTGGCTTCCCTTTGTCCAAAGCGGACTCCCAGTGTGTGTGTGTGTGGACAGGATCGAGCGCGGCTTGTGTGTCTAGACATTGGGGGTTGGAGTGGAGCGCAGCAGAGCTCTTTTCAGTCCCCAGTGAAAGTTAAGAGGTCGGCCCGCTGAGCTAATTGTTAAGACACGGGCTGTGTGTTTATGTCACGCCCCGAGCTCACTGTCCGAGAAACTTGGACCGCTTTCTCTCTCTCTCGGGGCGGAAGGCCGCATCGGACAAGGGCGGAGGCCGGTTCGGGTGCCATTCACGTAGCCAGCCCCATTGGGCTAAACAATCAGTGACCTTTTGACCTGCGGCTATTTTGGCTCATTTGGGTGGGCCTGAGATAGTCACTTAGGGTGGTCAAAGGCCTGAAAACGCTCAGGTTTGCATAAATGCGAGTTTATGTGGTGCAAGCACATCACAATTTCATTGAGATCCAGCGCTCAGTGCTTTCAGGCGGAGGGAGCCTGCGTTTGTCCGCAGACAGCTTTTCCGGGTCATGTGGCAGCACACAAATAATAAAATTATTATTATTATTATTAACCGAGGGTATGCACCAGGAAAGGGGAAACGACTTCCGAAATGCTGTTGCACCAGGACCTGATGGAAGACAAAGATTCATAGAATTGTAAAGTTGGAAGGGATCTCAAGAGTCCTCCAGTCCAACTCCCTGCAATGCAGGAAATTTAGCTAAAGCATCCATGGCAGATGGCCATCCAACTTCAGCTCAAAAACCTCCAAGGAAGGAGAGTCCACAACCTCCCGAGGGAGACTCTTCCACTGGTGAACAGCTCTTACTGTCAGAAAGTTCTTCCTGACGTCTATTTGGAATCTCCCTTCTTGTAAAACCATTGGTTTGAGTCCTACCCTGCAGAGCAGGAGAAAACAAGCTTGTTCCTCCTTCCATGTGACAGCCCTTCAGATATTTGAAGATGGCTATCATCTCTTCCCCCTGCCCCACTTCCTGTTGCGTACCCTCCAACACTTGGGTCATATAGAACTGATGCGTTTTCACACCATATAAGCTTGAGTTCCCAAACACAAGCATTTTCTGACCTTCGACAGTTGACCCTGTTTATATTACATATAAACCTGGTGCAAAAAAAATAAAATGCATTAAGGTCTCCACCTTGCCTGCATTCAACTTGCACGTTCCAAGCAGCAGCCTTCAAGCAGGCATGGTTGACAGTGTGCACATTAAATGCCCATAAGATGCAGTCCCACTGTATGCATGAGAAGCTATCATTAACAGCCTTCAGTTTCTGGAACAGACCCCACCAAAATGGCCAGATTCAAGATCTGACCCTCAAAATTGGTTCACTTTAACCAGAACCTAGGAAACCACCCCCAACCCCCAGTGAACCAGAAGCAGCCTCAGCAATTATAGATCTGCACAGTTATAGTTAAAGGTCCGTATAGTTAAAGCTATGGTTTTCCCAGTAGTAATGTACGGAAGTGAGAGCTGGACCATAAAGAAGGCTGATCGCCGAAGAATTGATGCTTTTGAATTATGGTGCTGGAGGAGACTCTTGAGAGTCCCATGGACTGCAAGAAGATCAAACCTATCCATTCTCAAAGAAATCAGACCTGAGTGCTCACTAGAAGGACAGATCCTGAAGTTGAGGCTCCAGTACTTTGGCCACCTCATGAGAAGAGAAGACTCCCTGGAAAAGACCCTGATGTTGGGAAAAATGGAGGGCACAAGGAGAAGGGGACAACAGAGGATGAGATGGTTGGACAGTGTTCTTGAAGCTACTAACATGAGTTTGGCCAAACTGCGAGAGGCAGTGAAGGATAGGCGTGCCTGGCGTGCTCTGGTCCATGGGGTCACGAAGAGTCGGACACGACTGAACGACTGAACAACAACAACATATTCCATATAAACCTGGCGCAAATAATAATAATAATAATAATAATAATAATAATAATAATAATAATAATGCGTTAAGGTCTCCACCTTGCCTGCATTCAACTTGCACGTTCCAAGCAGCAGCCTTCAAGCAGGCATGGTTGACAGTGTGCACATTAAATGCCCATAAGATGCAGTCCCACTGTATGCATGAGAAGCTATCATTAACAGCCTTCAGTTTCTGGAACAGACCCCACCAAAATGGCCAGATTCAAGATCTGACCCTCGAAATTGGTTCACTTTAACCAGAACCTGGGAAACCACCCTCAACCCCCAGTGAACCAGAATCCACCAGCAGCATCAGCAATTATAGATCTGCGCAGTTATAGAAGTCTACATATTGGAGATTTGGGCACCCAATGGAAATAAAGGGAAGTAAACTGGGGGTCAATGCGGTACAATGTACTGGTTGGCACAAAGATGGGAAACTTGCAACCCTCAAAACTTTGTCAGACTCCAGCTCCCATCGCCCCCAGCCAGCATAGGCAATGGTGAGGGGTGATGGGGGTTGTGGTCTAGCAATGTCTGGAAAATCACAGACGAGGCCCAAACATAAAATCCTAACTCAGCCACAAAGCTGACATAGTGGCTTTGTGTCGGTCATTATGTCTTAGCTAATATGGTGCCCTCTCAAGGTTACTGGACTCCAACTCCCATCATCCCTCAGCATTGGCCATGTTGGCTGGGGATGATGGGAGTTGTAGTCCGACAGCATCTGGAGAACACCGCATAGACTACTCCTATCTTAGTCCAAACTACCCCACAGGGTTGTTGTGCTAGGATAAAATTGGGGATGGAGGGAGAATATTGTGTGCTGCTTTGAATTCTTTGGTGGAAATGCAGGATGTATATGCAATTAACAAAAACTAAAGTAGGGCAGAGATATCTTTGGATCTGAATGTATGCATCACATTCCCAGGGACTGGCAACTGTCCCATCTTCATGTGGTTTGCAACATTCCTCTCGGTGACTCAGATTATTATTATTTTCCCTTTGGAGGGATCTGCCAGATATCTGTGACATTCAGTGGACAGAGCGTGATTCAGTCTGCTTTTTACACTCACTCGTGTTCTGGAGCTGTCTAAATCATCTCCTTGCTGAAATAGGAGAGGCCCCATCAGTATTGGCATTCAGCCGGCTCTCAAAAAATGCTATTTAGACAAGCATTCCCCTGTTCTCTAGACTTGAACCTCCTGTTTTAATTGCTGTTTTAATTGTTGCGCTGCATTAATGGGCTTGTTTTATTGTACATTGTGGGTATTTATTTTAACATTTCAATAAAATGGTTTTATTGGGTATTTTAATTGTATGCATTTCTGGGAATTGCTTGTTTTTAATCTGTGATATGTATTTTAATATTTGTTGGAAGCCGCCCAGAGTGGCTGGGTACAAACGATAAATTATTATTATTATTAAAAACAAAATAAAATAAAAAATTCCTTCCAGTAGCACCTTAGAGGTCAACTAAGTTTGTTCTTGTTATGAGCTTTCGTGTGCATGCACACTTACCAAGAACAAAATTAGTTGGTCTCTAAGGTGCTACTGGAAGGAATTTTTTTTAATTTTTAAATTTTTTTTTACTATGGCTGACCAACACAGCTACCTACCTGTTGTTGTTGTTGTTGTTGTTGTTGTTGTTGTTGTTGTTGTTGATGTTGTTGTTGTTGTTGTTGTTGTTGTTATTTTCTTAATTATTCTTAATATACTACTTACTTTGGCAAATAAGCAATATATTAAGAATAATAAGAACAATAACAACAATTTTGCCTTATGTTCAGTATTATGATATAATTCTATTGTCGTGTTCTGTGTAAGGTTTATTTTTATGTAAACTGCTTAGAAATGCTAATGATTAAGTGGTACTTTGGCCACCTCATGAGAAGAGAAGACTCCCTAGAAAAGACCCTGATGTTGGGAAAGATGGAGGGCACAAGGAGAAGGGGACGACAGAGGATGAGATGGTTGGACAGTGTTCTCGAAGTGACTGTCATGAGTTTGGCCAAACTGCGAGAGGCAGTGAAAGATAAGCGTGCCTGGCGTGCTCTGGTCCATGGGGTCATGAAGAGTCGGACACGACTGAATGACTGAACAAAAATTCTTTAAATCTAATAAATAAATAGCAGTCTCTTACCGTGGTTCTCTGTGGCAGCTCCAGAGTCTGTGGTCTGCTGTTCCTATCCCAGACATCGGCCTCATAGTGTCTCTCTGCAGTCACCTAATCATTTACCTTCCATGCTCCCATCAAGGCACTGTCTTTTCAGAAGTCTTGCAACACAGTGAAACATAGAAGCTGACCATCTCCATGAGAAAACTTCAGCATGGTAGAGCTTTTCGTTATTAAATATGGTGTGGTCTTGAGTTTCCTTCATTCCTTCTCCCCATCTTGGAAAGTAACATGATTTACTGATTCCCTGCCCTTCACCAGCAGGTCCCAGGGAGGTTTACAACAACTTAAAATTCAGAATTAAAAACCATTAGAACAGTTGGCAGTCACAAGAATAGGGTGGGCTTTGAAAATACACATCTCAGGGGCCAAAGGACAGAAAAATAAATGCCTCATCAGCATTTCCTGAAAACTGTAGGCCTACCAGGATGAAGCCAGATGCTCCTCTGTGGAGAGGAAGTTCCACAAAGCTAGCTTTCTAGAGAGCTGAGTCCGGTAGAGCGTGAGACTCAATCTCAGGGCTACGGGTTCAAGCCTCACCTTGGGCAAAAGATTCCTGCATTACAGGGAGTTGGACTAAATGACCCTTGTGGTCCCTTCCAACTCTACAGTTCTACAGTTCAGAACTTAGGTTCTTCCAGAGAAAATATCCTCTCTGGGGCAACCACTACATGAACTTGGTGAAACCACCAAGAGAGTCCCCAGAAAGATCTGTAGGGAAGGAGTCAGTCTTTCAGTTATTTGGGATCTAAGTCATTGGCTAGACCAGGAGTAGTCAACCTTTTTATACCTACCTCCCACTAATGCATCTTTCTTGGTGGGAAAATTTCCTTACCACCCACCAGTGCTCGATGGAAGGAGGATTCAGCTTGTGCCCACCTAGAATCCTGAAACACCCACTAGTGGGCGGCAGGGACCAGGTTGACAACCCCTGGGGTAGACCTACCCAAGTGGGCATAGTTCTCTTCCATCATCCTTTGGGGGCAGAATTTCCCTGCCTATCCACATCGGCTACCATTTTTTATTGCTCTCCAGATCTCACAAGGAAAAGCACAGCTACAACTTTTACTGGAGCAGCACAACTGCATAAGCTCATGATGGTGAATGCGTGGCACTCCCACCCCCAGAGGTGAACCCTCGGGGGGTCTTTTCCTGTCCCATTTTCTAAATTTGCAAAAAGACATCCTGCTTTTATCGGCATAGACCTTCAGCTGCGATTAAACAAGTGGAATGAGACAGATATAAACATTCCCATGAAATGGCCTTTGCATATGCCGCCGTGCCTCATCTGCAAGGTTTCCCTCTCAAATCTACATCTTTCTATATTTATACCACCTTGTCCCTTGGTCAGCAAAAAACACTTCCATGGCGTGGAAAGGAAGTAAGGAGCCGATAGGAGATTAGAGTTCTCTGCTCTTCAGGGATGAATCGCCACCTAGAGGCACGAAAATTGACTACCAGTTCTTGGAGACCTCACTCAACGCAGATGGCTGACTTCTAGTGTTTTTTCCCTACATACAGAGAATGAATGAATCAGCAAATTAATATTTATTGTGCCTATAATTTATTAAGCCCTGCATTCTATACAGTCATGTGGCTTACAATCAAAAATACACTGTGCAAAAGGAAACGGGGAGGAGGAGGGGAGAGGAAAGCAAGTAAAACAACGTTGGTGTAGGTAAAGACACACACAAACCCAAGAACACATCTAAATGCAATCATTTTGATTATTGTAGTGCTGTGCCAATTTCTGCTGCAAAAGATGCCCATCTGAAATGATATCTTTTGCTCTCTTGCTCTCCCTTCTTGAATCAAAATTGAGCTGCACAGAGGCTTGTTCTCTTTAAAGTAGGACAGCTTGGATCCACCTAGTTCAGAACTGCCTACAATGACTGGCAGCTGCTGTCTGGACATTTCCAGCCCTACCTGGAGATGCTGAGGATTGAACCTGGGACCTTCTGCATGCGAAACAGATTCTCTGCCACTCAATCACAAGAGGCCCCCTTTTCCAACACTGACACTTGAAGTCATAGAACCAGGCAGAGGTCCTTCTCAGTGGTGGCACCCGCCCTGTGGAACGCCCACCCATCAGCTGTCAAGGAAATAAACAACTACCTGACTTTTAGAAGACATCTGAAGGCAATCCTGTTTGGGGAAGTTTTTAATGTTTGATGTTTTGTTCTATTTTTAATCTGTTGGGAGCCGTCCAGAGTGGCTGGGGAAACCCAGCCAGATGGACGGGGTATAAATATATTATTATTATTATTATTATTATTATTATTATTATTATTATTATTATTGAATGATAGAATTGTAAGGTTTGGAAGGGACCCAAGGGTCATCTAGTCCAACCTCCCGCAATGCAGTAATTACAGCTAAAGAATCCCTGACACAGGGGCATAGCAAAGGGGGGGCGTAGGGGGCGGTTCGCCCCATGTTCCATAATGCATGGGGTGACGAATTAGCAAGGAACAATTACTGCCCTACTAGGGTGGTTCCTAAAAAACTTTTTTTTCAAAAAAAATGCCTGCTCCAAAGGTTTGATCTTACTAGACAAGGGATTATATAGCTATATATGAAATTTCATGCATACCGGTTAATATCTTGACCCTCCTCCACTAAAATAGCTGTTTACTTGGCTGTTTTCCTATGTCGTGAAGGCTGAAATTTCATTTCAGTGGAGCACTTACTGTTCCCAACCCTAACCCTGTGGAAAGCCATCTAATTAGACTTTAATTTGATTTTGAGGTGTTTTTAGGAGGTAATTTAATTATTGTTTGATTTTATACCAATGTTATGTATCTGATGTTAGCCACCCTGAGCCCGACTTTGACCGGGGAGGGCGGGATATAAATAAAAGTTTTTTTATTATTCTTACTTGTTATTATTCCTTTGTCAGAAAATATGAAATAACATAAAACCATTTTTACGGGGGGGATCAATGGGGGGGGACAAGAATTTTCCACACTGGGTAACACCTGACCTCCCTATGCCTCTGGGGGGGGTTTGACAAACCCCCCCCCCCGGGTAGCAATTTACCTTGCTATGTCCCTGCCCTGACAGATGGACATCCAACCTCTGCTTTGGAAGGTCCTTTTAAGCAGCAATACTAAGGACTGAACCACCAACCTTGTGTATGCAAACGTGCTCTACATCTCCCTACGGACCAGATAGGATCTGAAGCAGGAGAGGGAGAGCGCATTGTGTGTGCTCTAATCAACATTTAGAACTCCCAAGACAGCAAAGAAATGCAGCTCAAAGCGCCCGCTGTTTTCGTCTGGAGGAAGAGTAAACCAAAGAGAGAGAGGGAAGGACTATTGTTTTGTTTAGGGTTAAACGCAGATCGGATTTTCCAAAATCAGTTCCAGACATAACACACACTCGCGCTCCCCAAACCATAGCGTGCAATCTCCCCACCGCCAGTCTCTTGCACAACCCAGTGCCCCCATTCCAGCCAATGCAAAGTTTCAGATTTCAAGCTGGGATCTGGGGTGTGTTTGCAGACATTGGTGGTGGGGGGGTGGAAGCTATTTTTTGGAAGGAACTGGAGAAGAGAACCTTTGCTTGCGAAAGGCATCCTTTGGCTGCCTCTCCGAAGGGAAACTCCAAGGCAATGCAGATTTAACCCATTCCCTTGCAGTCTGGAACAAGAGAAGAAGAGTTTGGGATTTGATATCCCACTTTATCACTCCCCTTAAGGAGTCTCAAAGCGGCTCACATTCTCCTTTCCCTTCCTCCCCCCCACAACAAACACTCTGTGAGGTGAGTGGGGCTGAGAGACTTCAGAGAAGTGTGACTAGCAGCTGCATGTGGAGGAGCGGAGACACGAACCCGGTTCCCCAGATTACGAGTCTACCGCTCTTAATCACTACACCACACTGACTCTCTGGAGGTGAACCGCAGCAATGACTGCAATAATAACACCCCGCTCTTCAAAAATCCCAGATGCGTTTCCTTCCACACCATTCCCTTGCTATCGGCGAGGGTGACTTCTGAGTAAACACGCTCAAAAACATCCCTTGCTGAACTGCCATACATTGTTATAATGGCAAATAATTGCCACACCTGATTAGTTTTTATGCTACCAGCTCTTTTGGGTAGACCTGTTTATCTGATCAGGCCATTTCCACAGGGCAAAAGAGATCTGAAGAACCCAAGCTGGGACAGGCTAGATCAGATCAGCCCAGCCTTCGGCATCCTGTTTTGAAGAGTGTGCAGCCAGATGCTTCTGGGAACCCGCAACTAGAGCATGAAAGCGGCAAAAAAAAACCTCCCCGTCGTTTGCTCCCCTGCAGCTGCAATTCAGAGTTATGTTGCTTCTGGAGTTGGGGCTCCATTTAGCTAGAATTCATTTAGCTCCATGACTTTGGCTCCCTTTAAAAGCCATCTAAATTCTGTAAGGGACGTGGGTGGCGCTGTGGTCTAAACCACAGAGCCTAGGGCTTGCCAATCAGAAGGTTGGCGGTTCGAATCCCCGCGACAGGGTGAGCTCCCGTTGTTCAGTCCCTGCTCCTGCCAACCTAGCAGTTCGAAAGCACATCAAAGTGCAAGTAGATAAATAGGTACCGCTCCAGCAGGAAGGTAAATGGCATTTCTGTGTGCTGCTCTGGTTCGCCAGAAGCGGCTTAGTCATGCTGGCCACATGACCCAGAAGCTATCTGCAGACAAACGCCGGCTCCCTTAGCCTATAGAGCGAGATAAGCGCCACAACCCCAGAGTCATCTGCGACTGGACCTAACAGTCGGGGGTACCTTTTTAAATTCTGTAAAACCATCACAATCTATGCCAGAAGATATCTCTACACACTCTTATCACCGGGAGCACCCGCCCACCCGCCCAAAGCTAATTTTTTCTGCCTTTCACAAGAGCAATTGTGTTTGGAAAGTTTAAGCAGCACATTACTTGATTTTTAATCTAATCAGGGGATCTTGTTTCACTTTTAATCCTAGGCATGTAGGGAGGGAGATTGTGAGGAGGGACACACTGAATCTTTGATGCATAAGGAGTAGAATCACAGAACCATAAAACTATAGAGTTGGAAAGGATCAGAAGGGTTATCTAGTCCAATCCCCTGCAATGCAGGGTTTTTTTCCCCCAGTGTAGAACTTGAACCCACAACTGTGAGATTATCAAGCTCTACCAACTAAACTACTACAAGCTTTTTTAAAAAATAATAATAATAAAGCTTTGTAGTTTGAATTCTGTGCACTTCCTGGCTTCCAATGGAAACACAACACATAGTCAGAGACATGAGTGCCAGCTTGGCCCCACGACTGTTGGTGCCCCTGGCTGTGGATGCCATGCAATGTGCATGGCCCTAGCACCATAATCTGTGGGTGCCCGGCTCCTTCTTGGGGAATTTTGTGGGTGCTCAGGACCCCAGGGAGCTGGCACCCTTGGTCAGAGAAAATGTGGTAAAGGAGGCAGCAAGAGCTATTGCACTACACAAATGGCATCTCTCCTGTCATTTGGCAGTGAGGGAAAGGCATTCCGCACATGCCCAGATGCACATTGTTATGATCAAGGCTGCAACCTTTAATTGATTACTTGGTTAAGCAGTTTCCAAATTTATTTCTGAATCAACTGAAAATTCATCCCCCCAAAACAGGAAGAGTGGTTTTGTTTTGTTTCGTTTAAAAAAGGTTCTTTTTAATATAAACTTTTAAAAATTGCAGGTGGCAAGCACTTTTGCAGAAAAGGCACCATTCTCTCTCTCTCTCCCCCCCCCCTTCACTCTGACACAGGAGGTGATGCCTCTACCGAAGGCAGCTCCAGCTGCAACATAAACCTGGGCCATTTAAAACCAAGAACAGCAACACCTTTTTCTGTCAATGCAATTTGAGGCAAACGTATCTAGTTGATTAAGCAATTGACTTTAATTTCTGTATCTGGGCCCAGAGCCCTGATCAAACATGGCTGCATGATGGGATCAAGAAATAGGATTCCCATGCAGTCATTGCACTTTAGCTTCTTCCTTTTGATCTCTGGGTGTCAGCAGCCATCCTGCGCTCCCTTCTTGCAGGCACAATCTGATGCACATTTATTCCGAAGTGGGTCCTGTTGAATTCAGTGGGGCTTGCTTCCAGGGAAGCGTGCATTCCAAGGGTTCCCGTGCAGATGAGCGCAAGCACCATCAAGACCCACCAAGATTTAAAAGGTGCTTTTGGCCCCGACCTCAAGTGGAGGCAGGCAGCTTCCTGCAGCACACTTCAACCGATAAGGATGTCCTGGCTTCTTTTTCTCTGTCCTGAAACAGCAATCAATTTCCAGAACAAGGGGCCCAGAGGTGAAAGTCGGGAAAAGGGCCATACCTCTGGGGCAGAACACCAGCTGGGCATGCAGGAGGTCCCATGTCCAGGACCCCACCCCCACCCCCCGTGTCCCTATTTTCCAGGGATGTCCCTGATTTAAAGAAGCCATCCCAGTTTCTCATTTGATCCCGGAATGTTCCACTTGGCCTTAGGATGTCCCTATTTTCATTGGAGAAATTTTGGAGGCTATGGAGTCATCTGACCCCTGAGCCGTCTGAAGGCAATCTTGTACATGTACAGGGAAGGTGTGTGTGTGTGTGTGTGTGTGTGTGTGTGAATGTTTCATTTGCCCATTAGGGGAAATAGGAAGCCCTGAACATATATATTTTTAGATACAGGTGGGTAGCCGTGTTGGTCTGCCATAGTCAAAACAAAATCGAAAATTCTTTCTAGTAGCACCTTAGAGACCAACTGAGTTTGTTCCTGGTATGAGCTTTCGTGTGCATGCACACTTCTTCAGATACACTGAAACAGAAGTCACCAGATCCTTAAATATAGTGAGGGAGTGGGGAGGGGTATTGCTCCTACAGACAGCCACCCAATCTCAAACAGCTCCTCACCCACAATAATACTACAACAGGACTCAACATGGACACTGGTACCAGAGCCTGCAATAAACCCAGATGCCAACTTTGCTGCCACATAAACCCGGACAACACCATTACTGGTCCCAACAACATCAAACATACCATCTCAGGACTATTTAATTGCTCATCTTCCAACATTGTGTATGCAATCAAATGCCAACAGTGCCCTTCAGCTCTCTATATTGGACAAACAGGCCAAACCCTACGCCAAAGGATAAATGGACATAAATCTGATATCAGGAATCACAAGACAGAGAAACCAGTAGGAGAACACTTCAATCTCCCAGGACATTCTATAAAAGATCTCAAAGTAGCTGTCTTAATACAAAGAAATTTCAGAAATAGACTGGAAAGAGAAGTGGCTGAATTACAACTAATCACCAAACTTAAAACCACGGAGAAACCTGGTCTGAACAAAGACATTGGATTCTTATCTCATTATACATAACAAAGCTATCTTTAGCCATCTCACCACTTGCCTTTCCCTGCTAGACTAATTACAGCCATTAAGAGTCGTCAACAGGTTTTCCACCCCTATCAGCTGATCACCCATTCCCACCACCCTTCTGAGCAATACCCCTCCCCACTCCCTCACTATATTTAAGGATCTGGTGACTTCTGTTTCAGTGTATCTGAAGAAGTGTGCATGCACACGAAAGCTCATACCAGGAACAAACTCAGTTGGTCTCTAAGGTGCTACTAGAAAGAATTTTCGATATTTTTAGATGTCCTTTTTAAGCTGAGATTCGTAGAGAAACCATCGACCCTTTGCTGAAGAGGCCAATCTTTCAGACAAGTCTCAACTAAATTATCTCCTCCTAGGCAAAGATCAAAAGATGACCTGGCTAGTAGCCAGATTCTGTGCCCAGATTTGTAGGCACAGATCATCCTCTAGAATAAAATAGCTTACTAGGGGAAAGCTGAAGTCCCTTCTTGGGGCGCCTTAGGATCAATTTTTATGGTAGCCCAAATCTCAGTCATATGGATGTATGTATATATTTCAGTTTTAACTCATGAGCTATTGCTGCAATCTATTCTAATTGTATATTTTATTTTTATGAATGCTGTCACTATTGTGTTATGCAAGGTGGTCTTTGACCGTAATAAATTATTATCTTATCTTATCTTATGTTTTATAATGTTTTTATATATGTTGGAAGCTGCCCAGAGTGGCTGGGGCAACCCAGTGAGATGTTCCAGTTACAGGTGGGTACCCTTCTGAGTAATACCCCTCCCCACTCCCCCACTATATTTAAGGATCTGGTGACTTCTGTTTCAGTGTATCTGAAGAAGTGTGCATGCACACGAAAGCTCATACCAGGAACAAACTCAGTTGGTCTCTAAGGTGCTACTAGAAAGAATTTTCGATTTTGTTTTGCCAGTGAGATGTGTGGAGTATAAATAATAAAAATATTATTATGGGATGGGCCGTCCCTATTTTCCTCAGAGGGTATGCGGGTCCAACCCTCAGCATCTGTGGAACTCCCTGCCTGTTGACAGGCAGGCGTCATCGCTGTGTCCGTTTAGACAGCTGCTGAAAACTTCCTTGTTTCAGCAGGCCTATCCAGACATGTGATTTGGTTACATCTGCTTAAAAAAAGGAAATTGAGTGTTTTATTGTGTTTCTGTTTGTTTTAAACACACTTTTATTTTTAATTATTTGTAATCAAAGATGTGCATGGGCTATACATTTAATACAGGTGTCCCCAAACTAAGGCCCAAGGGCCAGATGTGGCCCAATCGCCTTCTAAATGTGGCCCGCGGACGGTCTGGGAATCAGTGTGCTTTTACATGAGTAGAATGTGTGCTTTTATTTAAAATGCAACTCTGGGTTATTTGTGGGGCATAGGAATTCGTTCATATTTTTTTTCAAAATATAGTCCAGCCCCCCAGAAGGTCTGAGGGACAGTGGACCGGCCCCCTGCTGAAAAAGTTTGCTGACCCCTGATTTAATAGTAATAAGAGAGTGCTAAGGGAGTACCAGTGTAAGATAGCCAGTATAGAATGCTGGACTAGCACTTGGGAGATCAGGGTTCAAATCCCCACTTGTCCAGTCACCATCTCTCAGCCTAGCCTACCTCACAGGGTTGCTGTGAAGATATAATGCGGAGACAAAGAACTGTGTACACCAACTTGAGCTGCTTGGAGGAAATATGGGATATAAATATAAATATTATATAATGGGATAGGAATATCCCTTGCTGGTCCATGTAGCCAGCACTGAATGGTATAAATATACAGGATAATGCAGCTTCCTGTGCTCTCTCCTGTACACCCCCCCCCCAACTCTTAACCTGGAAGCCCTTCTCCTTTAATTCACCAGCTGCACACCAATTTTCTGGCAGTCTCTGACATTTGCAGGCGCACTGCCTTCAACAGTGGAAGCAGAACAAGCCATTGTGTCTAGTTGCCAATGATAGCCTTACCCTGCTTGAACTTGTCCAATCCTCTTTCAAAGACATCCAAGTTGGTGGCCATCACCAAATCATGTGGGAGCGAGTTCCATGGTTTCACCGTGTCCTGGGTTTTGAGGGACTGCAATGCTGGAAGGAGGAACATTCTGACCAAGGGATGAAAGACTATAGAGAAACTCCAGGGAGAACATCACTCAAAGGAGGAAAACCAGCTTGGCCTCATCCATCGACCGGAGGATCAGGGGCTGCAGGCTTGCACATCTCAGAGCATTCCTGCAATCTGGTGTAAACTGAGCTCGGAATCATTTGACTGAAAGGCGGGATATAAATCAATAAATGCAATAATTAAATAATAATAATAATAATAAAGTGGGGGTTGGGGGTATAGGGTTGTTGTTTATATTTTGATTGTATATTTTGTGGTTTTATATTTTGATTTTGTTACGTGAGCCACCCTGAGATCTCCGGGTATAGGGCGGCATATAAATCCAATCAATCAATAAACCAATCAGTTCCAGATAGAGCTTCACCCAACAGCTCCGGAAATTGACAGTACAGTCCTGAGCATCTCCAGGAAAGGAAAGGGGGAGCAGCCCCCCCCAAAAAAGATTGTGAGATTCCCAGTTTTCTTTTTTTTAGTGTTTTTAGCATTTGTAGTACCTGAGACACCAGATAGATTGTTCAGGTACTATTCTTCTCACTTTGGGGGGGGGAGGCAGAAACTAGCTTGCTGTCTTTTCTTCCCGTTTTATTTTGACACCTATCAGCACAAACCTAAAGCAAGTCCCACTCTCACTTAGTAGGTGCATTAAGACCCATTTCTCCCCTTGTAAAGGTGCACTGAATTGTAGCGTAAGCGTCCCTTGCATGTACAGTGCAAGGACTATCCATCAGCACTTAACGCGATTTGCTTTACAGTGGGGAACATCAGGCCCCTCCCCCTCCCGAGGCCACAACTCCCACCAGCCCCTCCCCCTCCTTGGCTAGCATTCGCCCTTGATCTGTGACACAGCCTCTCGCTTGTCTGGATGGAGGGGTGTGTCTGTGTACAAAACGAACCTACCATACAAAGGTAACATTTATATTCGTGGTGGCCACGCCCACTTTTGCCTCTGGCTCCGCCCACCACTCGAATGTGGCCCCCTCCAGAAGGAAATGCGGCCCTCGTGCCGGAAAGAAAAGATTCTGCAGCCCTGCTTTCCAGCCTAACGGACCTGCCCCGAAGAGTTTACAATCTAACTTTCCTTCTAGCAAGGACCCGCGTGTGCGCGCACTGAAGCCCCCTGAAAAGGCAGCATCACTCCCACCCAAACGAGTCTTCCTCCCCGAAAAGGGACCTCTCCCGACGCTCTCCTGCAGCTTTTCCTAGACCACGTGCACCTTAGGAGCCAACTTTATTTGGCTGCGGCTTTTCTTCTTTTCCAAAGGGGTGTGTGTGCAGAAAGGGATTATACACATAAAAAAGAGGGGTGTGTGTGTGTTAGGAAATCAAAGCAAGGCTAAACAAACCACCCCCTCTCTCCCCACCCCCCGGCCAGCGGCACCCAAAAAAATCACTTCGCGGGGGGACATTTGCGTCTGGCTAGCTCGGAGGAGGCGCTGCTGCGCGCCTGACTGAGGTTTGCGCAAACGGAATTGCCTCCCCGCGACTTAATCCGACAGGAGGGAGAGGAAAGTCGGGGGAGGGGGGGAGCAATTTCCCCGATTTCCTTTGCCGGGAGGGGGGAGCGCAGAATGAAACCGCGCGTCCATCGCCCTCCTCCGTCGGGGGTGTTCCTAACGGGCCCGTCTAACCCCTCCTCTTTTCCCGTCGCCCTCCCTCGGATGGGGAACGCAGCCTTTATAATGTGGCCCCTCCGACGGGAGCATCCTTTCCAGCGCGTGCTTCTTGTCCTCCTTTTTTTGGAGGGGGCGAACCAAGCCAGCCCTTAGCTCGGGCCGAATCCTGCCTTCTTCTCTGGTTCCTTTGCGCATTTCGATCCGCTGATTCCTTTGCTAGCGTTTTCTTCTTTCCTTGGAGAAGGGAACCCGATTCTCTTCTTGTTGTCCGTGTTTTTTCTTTTTCTGCTCGCCTTGTGATCCCAAAAGGTCCGTCTAGCTGGAATGAATATATCTGAGCCTAGTTTCTGTAGAGAGGAGATACCCCAAGCCAGAGGCGACTTTTCATGGGGAGCCGTCGCGGGAGCAGCCGCTGCGCCACCGCCGCCTCCGCCTCCGCCGCCTCCACCTCCTCCCGCCGCCGCTGCCTCTGATCCCGGGCGCGCCTTCGCCCAGCACAGCCGGGCCGCGGAGCCCGCCGTCTCCAGCCGGACCCCCAGCCCGGAGCCGGCCTTCGGATTTCGCCCAGGCGCAGCGGCGTCCATCAGGGGAGGCGACCCCGGCGGCGCGCTCTTGGGCACCTCGGCTGCGTCGAGCCGTTCTCCCAGCCCCGACGCCGGCTATGGCTACGGCGCCGTCTCGGGCCGTCCGTCCGACGGCAAGAGCGCTGAGGATTCCCGCATCCGGCGCCCCATGAACGCCTTCATGGTGTGGGCCAAGGACGAGAGGAAGCGGCTGGCCCAGCAGAATCCGGACCTGCACAACGCGGTGCTGAGCAAGATGCTGGGTAAGCGGTGTGTGTGAGTGCACTGTGGGACTCATTGCCACCAGATGATGACCACCAGGAGCTAAGGTGGCTTTGGACACATCCATAGGGAAGCGAAAGTCAAGCATGGGCGTAGCCAGCATCTATTTTAGCGGGGCAGGCTTTATGTTGGGGGGGCAGAACCTCAGTTAGTTAAGTATTTTTATTGATTTAGGGGGGCAGCCTTCCCCTGCCTTAGTCATGCTCATGCTTGAAAGGCTTCTCCCTCCCTCTGAGAACACACTCAGGTGCTGAAGGGAGACCTGGGGTTTGCAGAAATCCGTTTTAGCAACCTATAATGGGGGCCCTCCAGAAAAGACCCTGTGAAGACCAAGCATGCTCAGTAGCAATGGGATGCTGAGGGTTTTGGGGTGGGGGGGTTGACAACTGGAGTGGGAACTATCCTAGAGGAAGGCATAACTAGCAATCTAGACTCCTGAGCAGAGGCACACCCCTCTCTCTCTCACACACACACACACTGCAAAATTTTGTTGTAGGTCCCACATGTTAGCTATACCTGAGAAATGGAACTTGCATGTTCTAAGGCAGTTTACCTCAGAGTAAGAATGGAGGCTGGGGGCAAACAGGAATGGAGGTGGCCGCTGCCTTTTTGTACTGCTGGTGGGCTCCGTGGGGGCATCTGTCTGAACAGTGCAGTTCTTACAAGGGTCGAAAAGGAGTTTGGGAGAGGGGAGAGGAGCAGCCATGAGGAAGGAAGCTCTCTCTCTCTCTCTCTCTCTCTCTCTTTAAATTTATTTTGAGGAAGCTCTCCTCTTATGGTGCAACCTTTCTCATCAGCCCCTCTCTGCAGGTCATTCACAGTACAATCCTGCACATTTGTACCCAGAAGTAAATTGCAGCGTGGCTCATTCCCAGATAAAGGGGTATAGGATTGTGACTTTAACCCAGATAATTTACCCATCCGTTGCACCTACCACAGCAGGGGAGTGCTAGGGCAGATCATTTCGCTCTTGCACTATTACTGCACACGCTTGCAAATGTTTCTCACAAAGCTGAGAAAGCTGCCAAAGAAAGTCTTTTTTTAAAATCAAATGTGCATTCTGGCTAAGCGTGCGGTTTTAAAACTGAACTGCAGGGAAATGCATTGGGTGTTATTCTGCGATACGTTACTCTCAGTCCCCTCTTCTCCCGAAAGGATACAGTTCAAAGACTAGGAGAACGTTTTCCCCTACACTCTCTTACTAATTTCACTTCTTCGGGATAAAAGGATCCACAGTCAATGAGTAATAGGAGACCCTGAAAGATGAACACATTTATAAGCTTTTCGGCTTCTGTCGCTTCATCTGATGATGCAGGACATTTCATCTTCAATTGGGAGGTGTGTATGGGAAGGGATGCAGGGACACACACATAAAGCAGAGGGTGGGAGGAAGATTGCCCCAACAAAACCCCGAGATACAAAAGGTAACTATTGGTCTATCACATTTCTATCACAAACCCAAATTTATACAACGTAGGAAGCTGCCGCATCCTGAATCATTGGTCCATCTAGCTCAGTACTGTCTACACTGACTGGCAGCTGCTCTCCAGGACTTTGGGTGGGAGGTGTGTCTCTCCCAGCCCTATCTGGAAATGCCAGGGATTGAGCCTGGGACATTCTGCATGCAAGGCAGATGCTCTATCATTGAGCTGTGTCCCCCCCCCCACCCCTTATTGCAAGGTAAGAGCAAAGTGACTCATTCACAACAACAAACCACAAGCTTCTTGTGCCAATTTTATTGAAGGATAGGCTATTAGGAGGAATAGAGAGATGGTGCAGCATTAATGTGTCAGCATACATTTGTTTGACTTGGTTGAAATGAAATATCTAGAGGGACGCAAAAGTGCTGTAGGGTTCGTAGGGTTCCTAATCATCCTAGCCTCCGGGGCATAGAGAGCCATCTCATAAGTCTTTATGCACCCTTACTTTTCTGCAGTGTGAATCTTGATTAAGTCCAAATTCAGTATTATCAAATTTGCAACAAACAGAATAGGAAGGGGTTGAGTAACTTGTTCCATTTGTGCAAGGATGTATGCTTTCACAATGGAACTTCCTCCCTCAAATTTGTTTTGGGGGTTCTCCCAATCCACTGGGGCAGATTTGGAGAGGGCACAGGATGTGCACTGAGGGGACAAGATAGGGAAGTTCTGTTGCACAAGCGAAAATCCTTGCACTAACAGAGTAAGCACATTGGATCCCGCCCAGACAAAATGCCATTTCCCCTTGTCCTTGGAAGCTGTCAAGGAAAAAAGAACTCATTAGTTCTCTTATTCCCCCCACCCTTTCCTGAGCACCTATCTAGAAATGAGAGACACAGGCTCCTAAATAAGAATTTCATATATAGCTTAGCTACCCACCCCCTTGCAAAGTGTCCAGGGTCCTCTCTATCCATACATGCAATGTATGGATGTTAATTACTATGGGGCGTTTCTAAAATGAAAGCCTATTGTTCGGCAATGTGGATATCGCATTTGCATTTCAGAGTAGACAAGAGAAATACAAAAACCACTTGCAAGGAAGCTGACATCATTGTGGTTGTGTGAAAGCACCATAATGCACTCTTATCAAAAATCTGCACTTTGGTTTCCCCTCTCTTTAACTACCTTGTGATAGT
Organism: Lacerta agilis; assembly: GCF_009819535.1. Lineage (NCBI taxonomy): Eukaryota > Metazoa > Chordata > Lepidosauria > Squamata > Lacertidae > Lacerta > Lacerta agilis. The sequence continues at coordinate 89,175,126 of NC_046317.1, forward strand.
GTGTGTGTGTGTGTGTGTGTGTGTGTGTGCAAGTAAGGAAGAGCAGGGGGGGAGAGAGATGTTTCTAGTCGAAGTGGAATCTCCATCATATCAAAAATCACAGCAGGGTAGTAACTTTATCAGAACCCATGAAAACGTTCCAAAATAGTGAATGTACTCTCAGGTTCTCTAAAACTCTCCATCGAACTGGATGATAAACCTGATCTCCTTCCCCACACCCTATTTTACTTGGCATCCAGAATGATGAGATAGCTCACCATCTTGTGACATCTTGGGGTTGTTCTCATGGGTCATACCAAGAGATCATGAACCTATCAGGGACTTGGAGCCATGATCTCCCAGAGGATCTATTGTACCTTCTTGGCATAGTCTGTCTGTCTGTCTGTCTGTCTGTCTGTCTCTCTCTCTCTCTCTCGTCTGGCATGGTTAAGACACATGGTGAAAAAACTGGAATCTAATGTCCCCAAGGTAGACAGGGGCTGACGAGATGACCTTTTGGTGATTGGACTTGTATGGTTTAAAAACAACAACAGCTTCCTACTTCCCAATGTGAAACACGTTAATGCAAGTACTGCCTATTGTTTAATGGCCTTTGTATGCTGCAATTATTACATGAGCAATAGTCTGGGCTTTCTGAAGCAGGTGAAGGACTCAAACCCTTGATCTGCTGGAGCCCTTAATTCTCCCCCATTTCTGCTGTAGCTTCACGCCTGTGTTTTTCCTTTTCGGACCCCCTCCAGGCCAGTCGTGGAAAGCGCTCAGCGCCAACGACAAGCGCCCCTTTGTGGAAGAGGCGGAGAGGCTGAGGATCCAGCACCTGCAGGACCACCCCAACTACAAGTACCGCCCCAGGAGGAAGAAGCAAGCCAAGAAGATCAAGAGGATGGAGCCCAACATCCTCTTGCACAATCTCTCCCAGCCTTGTGGCGACGGCTTTGCCATGAACCACCGGGCTGGTGGCGCCATCGGGCACCCGGGCCATTCCCAGCCTCCTCCGCTCAACCACTTCAGAGAACTCCGCTCGGTGAGCTCTGATATGGAGAACTACGGCTTGCCGACCCCTGAGATGTCTCCTCTGGACGTCTTGGAGCAGACGGAGCCGGCCTTTTTCCCTCCGCACATGCAGGACGACTGCAGTGTGATGTCCTTCCGAGGCTACCACCACCACCCTCCTCCTCCTCCTCCACCTCCCCAGATGGAGTTTACCCCGGAGAAAAACCTGGGGAGGAACATGCCCATGGGCTACCCGCAGAACCCACCTCACCTGGCTGATGCCATGAGGACTCCCCACCCACCTGGTATGTACTACAACCAAATATGCGCCGGAGCCGCCAACGGGCTTTCAGCCCACCTGGGCCAGCTCTCCCCGCCGCCCGAATCTCACCACCTAGACGGCGTGGAGCACTTGAACCCCAACGAGCTCTGGACAGAAGTGGACCGCAACGAGTTTGACCAGTATTTGAATATGAGCAGGACTCGTCCCGATCCTTCGGGGTTTGCCTACCATGTCTCCGTGTCCAAAGTGACTCCTCGAAGCCTCTCCTGCGAGGAGAGCAGCTTGATATCGGCCTTGTCCGATGCCAGCAGCGCTGTCTATTACAGCACCTGTATCACTGGGTAGGGCTGTGCATATGTGTTCAGCAAGGGGAGAGAGGTTCAAGGCTGAGCAGCCCGGTTTAACCGTCATTTCTCTTCCCCCGGGGAACCCTGGGAACATGCAAGGGGGAACCTTGGGATCTTGTACCTGAATTCCGCCTCCTGACCACAATTCCCAGGATCCTTTGAGTGAAGCTGTGCCAGTTAAACCGGTGTGAATTTGACGGAAGCTCAGAACCTACACGTACCCTTAGGAAAGGCATGATGCTCAGGTGCTAACCTCTTTTTTATTTTTTGCTCCAAATGAGAGCAGCTTGGTTTCCCATCCCATTGTCCTTCTAACAAATTTATTCTTACCTTCTGAGAGGCAGCCCAGCTCAGCTAATGTGCCCGTCCTTTGAGAAACAAGTGCCAATCTGCCGAGGAGTGAGCGAAAAATACCTGCAGGAACTTTGAAACTGTTGCTGCGGAGAATTACTGCAGAGAAACTATTTGCCCTTCTACTGTTGCGTCCCAAGCAGTGCTTGGGAACCTCACCCCTGAAGCCTGTGGAGTTTTCTGCATTTAAGGGCCTCTTCACACTTAAACAGATTTTTTATTTTTTATTTTTAGTGTCCACTGAAGGTCGTTCAGCATAAACCCATGAGTGTCGCTGTCAGGATTTTCATTCTCTCCCGTGCTGCGGAGCGTGTGCGACTACTAGTCACGTGTGCGTGTCACAAATGTGTTTGCAGAGCAGACACGTGTGCATCGTACTCATCTGGGAGCAAGGGACTGGATGTGGCAGGCTCGACTTTGCTCTTGTCTAATGTGTGAAAGAGCCCATAGATCCCCTGCCTTGCGCATTTTTAGCTGAAGCATTGGGTTGGGGGGGCAAAAACACGGGACCCTGCACCCTTCCTTGTTCAGCGTAATGTGCAAATCATCTCAGATGCCAGACCCGACATTCATCTAGCTGAGATGCCCACCTTTATCCCCACAAGTGCCTTTCTGTGCATCAGCCTTCCAAACCCTCTCCCCTTGCCTGTGAACATTGCAATATTTAGATTATCTCATTAAATGCATTGCTTGGTTTTTTTTAATAAATAATAATAATAATAATGCTGAACCACTGATATACTGTATTGCTATGTAGCACAACGAGATAGACTGTTGCTAAGCAGAAGGAAACTGAATTCATAGGGTGCCGAAATGTGTGAGGGCGGACAGTTTTTCTGGACCTTTTATGCCCCAGAGGGAATTATAGTGGGTGCAGCTTTTCTTCGCACCTGCAGCATTATAACACGACAAGCCACAAGATGCTGAAATCCTTTCCCTCTGGATTGCTGGGAAAAGTTCAGGAGCCTGGTTCTCCGGTGCATTTGATCTCTTCCAGTGTTTAAGATGTCTGTACTGTAAGTCTGCGTAACTGGGGAAGCAGGGTGGGGAGGCCGTGGCTCTCGACATCTGGGGGTTTGTTTTCAGCAGTGAAGTGAGGTTTGTCGTTCTTCAAAAGCAGGCTAGCCGACTGACCCAGAGCTGAATTGCAGAAGCATCACCCAAGTCCTAGAACATGCTGGGATCAGGTGGCGAGGGTGCCGTCTGCAACCCAACAGAGCACATGGCAAAAAAAAAAAAAAAAAAAATTCCTTTCACTGTCATGCCTCTGCTTTGCATGCCGAGGGCACTGTCGTGGGGTAAAGCTATATTCATGCCTAAAACAGGTTGGATTGAACTGGCTTGTGCAGGAGGGGAAGCACTGACTGCAGTGGGGGTTGAGACCTTCCATAAAAGGGGTTGGGCCATCAAGGAAGGGAAATAGAAATAACTGTGACGAGGGGGGGGGGGTTAAGACTGGTTAAAGTGGTATGAAGTGTGATGAAGGGAAAGGGTTGAAAAAAGCCGTTAAAATAAAATTGACAGATGGTCCTTTTAGGCTGGCATAGCTTTACCCAGATTGTGCCCGTTCACTTCAAAGCCAGCCCACTGATTTCAGTAGCTTCCAAATGATTTAGAAATCCATTCCCCCCCCCCCAATGCCTCTTCATATAAGGCTGTAATTTCTAAACATCCCTATCGGAAAGCTGACCGAACCTGCTTCGACTCAACTTCCCTGTGAACCTCTACGTAAATCCCATTGAAGCAGCTCTGCTAAGCTTTGCCCGTGTAAACCAATGCTCTTTGTAATCACACTGATGGAAGCATGGGGGGGGGAGAGGTGCATTTGAAGCTGCCATGTGAGATCTGAGCCACTGCTGTCTCCTCCGACTGGTGGCCGTAATTCAAGGGCTCAGGGCAAGAATCTTTTCCCCACTCCTCTGGGATCCTGTGAGCTGGTGGCGCCCAGCACTGAAACTGGGACCATCGTCGTGCAAAGCAGATGTTCTGCCACTGGCCTACGGCCCTTCCCGAAATGTAGGCAGCTCCTTCAGCCCAAGTCAGACCACTGGCCCAACTCACTCAGTATTGTCCATGATGTTGACTGGGTTTCAGAGGGGTGAGTCTCTCCCTGCTCTGCCTGGGAATACAGGCAATTACACCCGAGCCACAGCAGCCCCTGTTTTTGGGATGGAGGTGTAACGCCCAGCCTTCCACTTTCCCCAAAGTCTGCGCCATGCCTTGAGAACCAGCATTTTCAGAGTTGGGCTATTAAGACTAAAGGAGAAGTGAGTCAGGGCTCATCCACACTGACCTGTGCTTCGCATTCCTAGGCAGAGGTCCACACTTTCCAGGTCTGTGTCCAACAGCTTTTTATTAATATTATTTTTGCTTTCCCTGCAAAAAAACAAACAAACGCTCTTTACCACCGAATTAGTGGTAAATTCAGGTAAATTCAGGTCTTCTGCAAATTGCCATTTGCTCCTAATCAGCAGTATGGATCCAATTTTCTTGGGGAAAGCAAATGGGAGAAAAAGAAAGAAAGAAAGAAAAGTGCTCTGAAATGGACTGGGAAAGTGTGACCCTATGCTTAGAAAGCGTGGGGTGGGGAGGTGAGTAAGGAGGACCCCTAATAAGGTGTTCAAAACCGGGAGTGATTCTTTTGCAATGATTGTTATGGGACAGGGACTAGTTTAGTGGTGCCAAACAGGCACATTTTTCACTGTATCAAGATTATTATCTTTCATTTGAACCATAGGACTATATTTTTATTAAGTCTTTTTATATCTATCAATCTATCTATCTATAAATGATATTTAATTTGTTCATGCATTTTATACTACCGAATCTCTTTTCTGTCTCTTTTGGTAATAAATTAAAGGGTATCCGTGTCACGGAAAGCATTTATGTAGCAACTGAATTAAAACAAATATAAAGAACAGAGGAGAGGGGGGGCAGTTTTAAGTCGTAAAATCGTGTGCGACCATTTTCTGGAATTTTTTTTGGGGGGGGGAATAAGGAGAGCATTTTCGATCGCCACAATCAGTGCAGAGACCAAGGAGACTCGACCCCACGGTTGGGGGGGGGGGAGAGATCTGTATAAAACCCCGTTGAAATGAATTGGCAGCTACACAAGGACCCTGCTAGAGTTTGTGCAGAAGACCGTCCCAAAAAATGTTGCTGGCTGGTTAATTGTTAAGACATATTTTCCTAATTCCTTGGCTCTCATGTGCTTGCTATGTGAACACATGTTTCTCCCCCCAATAAATGTTGTCCCCAACCATTTCCAGATTTCTCTGGCAGTCGATTCCTGTTTAGACTGCGCATTGGTTTCAAGGGAACACCTCCCACTAAGCACTGGGCAACGGTGCGTTTGTGTGAGAGAGGAAAGGCCTTCTCTATACGAAAGATGGGAGAGAGTGGGTTTGATCCAGGCTCAGTTGCCAATGCAATCCAGCGTACGTGCCTGTTTTTCCAATGTTGTGTAAGCTGTCAATGTGTTTGGTCGGACGTGCCATCTGTTCTCAGATTTGAGGGGGGGGGAAACAACCCTCAGCCCTCTAATAAAACGACGTGATATCCTTTTCTTGACATGTCTGTGTGTGGTTTTTTTGGGTTTCGTTAACACTACCGCGCACAATCTGTGCTAAAGGGGCTCTGCATTTGCACGTCGGAAATTGGAAATAATATTAAAGCCTGCTTGGATCTGTTGATTTCGCGATGCTAATGTGGCTCCTTGCATGTGTTCTGATGCTTTGTTTACAGCCCGACACATAAGACGGTGACGTCAAATGGCTTGGGTCAGAGCCAATTGGTTTCCCACCCACCCTCTTCCCTGTCCTAAACATTATTGTGATTGTTTGCAGCGCTAGCTTAAGATCTCATCACATCATCTTTTGTTATGTTGCTAATGCACTGGAGGAAGCAAGTCCCGTCCCCCCGTTTTGAGCGCATTGTTTCTCTGGCACAGAAATGTCTTTGAGCATTTCTTCTTTATTTATTTTGCACCAGGAATGCCTTTCAGTCTCCTGTGCTTCGCTTGCTCATCATCACTGCTAATGCTGTATATGGAGAAAAAAGCTGTTTTTGAAAAGAAAAAAAATCAGTTGTACATTCTTGGTTCATGCGGTGCTTTCATCCAGTTTCCAAAGACAGGAAATTCAAGGGACACTGCTTGCTGTCGCCCATGAAAACACTCTGGGGAATGGGCAATTAAGTTCCGACTTAATTCCATAGCAATGCAAACTTAATTTCACTTGGGCTATGCTGTCTTTGAGGTTGCAAGATGTTTCCCAAGACAGCTGTCTGTCGCCTGATGGGCGGTTTGCCTGGCAGCTTTCTTTTGGCGCTTCCATTGGGCAAAGCGGTTAGCCGTTTTTACCTTGTGAATTTTTCACAATGACCTTATTAGTTATTACCAATCCTCTCTGTTCTCTCCATCCGTATTTCTGCTGTGTTTTTTGTACACAATGTATGCTAAAAGAAGGCTGATCGCCGAAGAATTGATGCTTTTGAATGATGGTGCTGGAGGAGACTCTTGAGAGTCCCATGGACTGCAAGAAGATCAAACCTATCCATTCTCAAAGAAATCAGACCTGAGTGCTCACTAGAAGGACAGATCCTGAAGTTGAGGCTCCAGTACTTTGGCCACCTCATGAGAAGAGAAGACTCCCTAGAAAAGACCCTGATGTTGGGAAAGATGGAGGGCACAAGGAGAAGGGGACGACAGAGGATGAGATGGTTGGACAGTGTTCTCAAAGCTACCAACATGAGTTTGATCAAACTGCAGGAGGCAGTGGAAGACAGGAGTGCCTGGCGTGCTCTGGTCCATGGGGTCACAAAGAGTCGGACGCGACTTAACGACTCAACAACAACATGCTAAAACTCTGGTTCCAAAACAGCCCCTTGAAGTAGATTTTCTTTCTTTCTTCTTTTGCCCGAAATATTTCCACTCCTCCTTTGTCATATTTTAACCCCATCCAATTAATCAAGCTACACATTGTCTTTTCTTTCTTTTTTTAAAGGGATCCCCGTGAATGTGCTTTTGAATATATCTAGAAAGGAAAATGTCCGTCCATTGCAGAAAAATGCTAATGACATCTGTTCATTGAATGATGACGATGATTTAAAACAGATTTTTTTTTCTTCGCCAGGGAAGGTTTTTATTTTATTTTTTTATGAGTCCCTTTTCTTTCTCTTTCTCTCTTATTGTTGCTGTTGGCAAAAAGATGTTGAGTGGTGGGGGGCGGCGGCGGGGGGTGATCTTTAAACCAACCATACTCACTTTAGAGAAGTTTTGAAAGGGAAACTCCATTGGTGTAAAAGATTGGGTTCTCAACACTCGCAAAGCAGTTTTAAAACACTGATTTGGAGGCACGTTCCAGTCAAAATGACGGGTGACAAATTTCGTTTCCATTTGCAGCCCGTTAACAAGGCCAAGGGAGGTAAAAGGACTGAGAAGGGAAAAGTGACATCACCAACAAAACAGGAGGTCTGGCCCTCTGCCATGGTTGGGGCATCCAATTGGAGCCAGAATGGTTGGCGTTTGCTCGCCACCGCCCCCCCCCCCATCCCCAACTTTGTAAAGAAATAGGAAACATCCTGTGTATATCCCTGCAAATGGCTATGTCAGGAAATGGCCTTATAAAGGCCGAATGACATTATAGTCCCCAGGAACAAATCTGGAAGGAAGGAGGTGGGTTTGGGGACGGGGGGGGGGTGGGGAGAGAGAGAGACCAGCTCTTGACTTCTCTTGCAGGTTACTGCTATGCGATCACTTCCTGAGATACAAAGGAGAAGCTGAAACACACACACATGTCGTCCATTCTTTCCCCTTCTCGGCCACCAACAGGAAAACGTGCCACTGGTCACTTTCGGGAACTAGAATTCCCAGCCCCGTTAGGTGGGTTCCTGGGAGAAGGAGAAGCAACTGGGCTCTCTCTCCGCTTTGCGGGGAAGCCACACCCTGGAACCAGAAGCCCCGCCCTCTCCAATACGTATTACAGATGCCTGTGGCCACTGCCGGGGCCTCCTTGAGCCTTGCTCTCATGTATGTCAAGTTGCCAACTTCCCAGAGGGAAAGGAAGTTGATTACTGGCATGCCTCCATTGGCATGTAATTACATTTAAAAATCAAGAGTGGGACGCCAAACTCCTGTACAGCCTAATGGACTTCTTGGCGGTTTGTCAAGTCCTGCATATGTATTTTTTTTCTCTTGGGCCAGCTGCAGAACTGAGCAACCTGCCTTTATCCTGGCTCTGTTCCTGCCCATCTGGCTGGCACCATGCAGTATATATGTTTGTGTGTGTGTGTGTGTGTGTATGTAGAGAGAGAGAGAGAGAGAGCGCCACTGAGTGAGATCATCTAGTGATATGGAGAACAAAGTGTCATCAATATAAGGCAGATGAGTTGGTCCGTGTTTCCAAACTCCAACATCCAACACCTCTATTGGAAGCAACCAAAATGTTGCAAAATAGCGTACAAGTTTTTCAGATCTCCAGAACACTTCATGAGATGAGATGTCTGCTGGTGAAGAGCTTTGGAGCTCTCTAGGTGGCTCAGAACTCAGTCTAGAAGCTCTAGATCAGGGGTCGGCAACCTAAGGCCCATGGGGGTCGTTTAACCGGCCCATGGACCCCAATCGCCTGCTCAGGGACCCCTGCCGCCTGCTCGGTCGGTTCCCATGCGCCGCGCTAAACTGGCATGGAGCAGAGCAGAGACCGCCTTCCACGATGCTGGCGAGCTTCCCATTGGTTGTAGGAAGCTCCTGCAGCCAATGGGAAGCTGCGCATGCCTCCTCCGCGCCTGAAGAAGCGCCGGAAATAGCGTTTGCACATGCAGGTGCGCGCACACACACAATATGGCCCACCGCAGCGTCTGCGGGACCATGAACCTGCCCAAGCCACAAAAACTTTGCCGACCCCTGCTCTAGATGGCTGAAGACTCAGAAACCTAAAGGACCTTCTGCTTCCTTATATACCTGCCTGGCCTTGGAGAGCACCAGAGGGTGACTTCTCATGAGTAGGGATGGGCAACTCATACCATTTTGGTTCCTCTCAGCTCCTCATTGTTTCCAGTATTAAGTTTGGTTCTTAACATCAGTTTGCATTCTTCTCCCCCCCCCCCAAGTCCTCATATAAATTTAGCAGCGTTTTGGTGCAAATCTGTCATCCTATCACATTTTTCAATCCGCATTTGCCCAAAGTGCACCTTTTGGCAAAGCAATTTCTCTCTGTTTTCTCGTATTTTCATTAATCGGTGCGTATTTATGCAGGCTTTGCCCTGGCACATGCATTTTTCTATACGTTATTTGGCTGGGAAATGGCATCGCAACACGTAGAGAAGTGCGGATTTTGAAGGATGGGTGTGTTTCAGTTCCCTGTATTGTTTCGGAAAGCACAAATCAGGCAGGTTCGCCTTTCAGTGCAAACGGAACCGAATTTCTCCTCCTGCATCTCTGCTCCTGATCCACAGTCCTCTGAGTTAAGGTATGTGGCAAATGTGACACTCTGGCACTGTATTTGCCCACCCCACTCTCAGGTGCAAAGAGCACTGGCATAGATAGAGTTTCGACACCAGGTGAAAATGGCTGCTCATTCCATGCATTTGCAAAAAAAAAACACCTGGTCCCCTCGCCTGATTGACGCATATTATCTGTTTTTATTATAAATTGCTCTTTAAAGATCCCTTTATTGTATTTTAATGCCGAACCTTGGTCTGGAAAGCATGACCAATGAAGAGCAGGTTTTAAATAATTTCAAACACACATAAAACTCGGAAAGTATTTGCATCGTGATTTTGCAACTTTTGGGTTGGCTCTGATAAAGTCAGTACTGTAAATGACACCAGTGGCTTTTGGAGAAGGAAATTCCTGAATCACAGAGCCAATCTCATCTAAATCCACTCACTTGGACAGCTGTAAGAAGATTAGATAAATTCATGGAGGATAAAGCTATCATTGGCTGCTGAACATGCTGGCTCTATTGTCCCCTCCAGGCTCTGAAGCATACAGGTGAAACACGAAAAATTAGAATATCATGGAAAAGTCCATTTATGTAAGCAATTGTTTTCATTAGCTACTGGAGTTTACTATATGAGATAGACTCATGACATGCAAAGCGAGATACGTCAAGCCTTTGCTTGTTATAATTGTGATGTTTATGGTGCACAGCTGATGAAAACGCCAAAGTTGAAATTGTTAATTTGGGGTTCTCATCAGCTGTACGGCATAATCATCACAATTATAACAAAGAAAGGCTTGACATATCTTGCTTTGCATGCCATGAGTCTATCTCATATATTAGTTTCACCTTTTAAGTTGAATTACTGAAAGAAATGAACTTTTCCACGATATTCTAATATTTTGAGTTTCACCTGTATGCCACTAAACTACCAGCTTCCTGAATCTATCTCCATATCTGAATTTTAGTTCTTGCAGGAAAAAAAATAACACGCAAGTTATGGGTCTCTAAGGGGCAATGCAATTCCAATCATTTCTATTCAGTATGGTGGGATTTTATTTCATACAGCATAGTTCCAAATTTACAAGTATCTCTCCCCATGTCACCTACAGAAATTTAATAGAATCATAGGATTGTAGATTTGGAAGGGATCCCCAAGGGTAATCTAGTCCAACTCCCTGCAATGCAGGAGTCTTTTGCCCAACATGGGACTCGAACCCACAACCCTAAGATTAAGAAGCTCATGCTCTACCGACTAGGTTTTGCATGCCCTGTTTTGCATGGACATGTTATTGAATTTTTGTTATTGTTTACTTATCTCTGTGATTTTATAGTCATTTAAAAACTAATAAAAATAAAATTTTAAAAACCTGCTAGCTTCCTGAAGCTATCTAGTTGGTAGATGCTTTGCAGGGGGCTGGACTAAATGAACCTTGGGGTCCCTTCTGTCATAAATTCTTAGGGTGCGCAGCACACATAGCAAACATACACTCCACAGAAAATCAATCCTTCGCACTTCGAGATTTGGGAAATATTCCCTGAGAAAATTACACATTATTTTAGCACACAGAACAATCCCGAAAGCCATCTTGGATTTTCTAATTACTCTAAATATTTCCTCTGCAGAAGGCGATGATATCTTGGAGAAACCTTTCCCAGTAACTCTTTTCACTTACAAATCTTTCCAATCCTGTTTTAAGGGCATATTTGTGTATGAATAGGGTGGGCCTGGGACCTTTATCCAAGAACTAAAGTATTTACCATCTCAAAAGAAGGGACAGACTGCCCAGGTAATGCAATCAGTAAAACATTATCAGGCATCTTGGCAGACAGGAGAGAAGCCACACTCAAATTTCTGATATAGACCACCTCTTGCGATGTATAGATGACTGCTTTTAGGCTGGTCTTTGGGAAAGGGGTTGGGGAATGTCAAAAGTCTTTAAGGGGGCCCTGCTCTGGGTCTCTCTTACCTCCTTGCAACAGAAAAATAAAGACCTGCCTTGCTTTTCATGGAATCCTGCCTCCATCCATTCTTCTCTGACCGATCATGGACTCAGGGACTTATGTTCTCCATCCAGTCTCTCGCCACTGATAGACGGATGAGAAAAGGCCCCGCTCTCTGTTTTTGCCTTTAAGTCTCTTGTCTCAAGTTAGCAAACCCTCCACCAGATCTTGTGTTGCATGCATGAGGGGCAATTCTGAGTCTCTTATCTTGAGCCCAAATCACACGCTGCTTTTCTAATGTCAAGGAGCATGAAGGCAATCGTTACCAAGGTCTCCCTAGGCAAGATACAGGGTTCTGCTGTTGTGGAATAGTGTTTTTTTAAAAACAGAAAGTTTTGCTGAAATTGGCAAAGATGGTGTCGGTCTGTACATGTGCAAGTTTCTTGGTGAGGTTGATGGACTTCCAGTTCATGCGGCTCAATGTGGTGCCTTCCATAGTTCCAGTTCCAGTTCCAGAACTTCCATAGTTCCATCGTTCCAGTTACAGGTAGGTAGCTGTGTTGGTCTGCCATAGTCAAAACAAAATAAAATAAAAAATTCCTTCCAGTAGCACCTTAGAGACCAACTAAGTTTGTTCTTGGTATGAGCTTGGTATGAGGTATCTGAAGAAGTGTGCATGCACACGAAAGCTCATACCAATAACAAACTTAGTTGGTCTCTAAGGTGCTACTGGAAGGAATTTTTTTCTTATTTTGTTTCGACTACGGCAGACCAACACGGCTACCTACCTGCAACTCATTCTTTCAGGAATTTCTCTTATCATCTTGCAATAAAATGTACAAGATCTGCTGTTTACGAATTGTTACATTGGATTTTGTAGTCTCTTTTTTTAATGATTTATTGGAACACCAGGAACAAGAACAAGAAGCTGGATTTTGTAGTCATGATGCTATAAAAAAAAAAGGTAAAGGGACCCCTGACCGTTAAGTCCAGTCGCAAACAACTCTGGGGTTGTGGCGCTCATCTCGCTTTACTGGTCAAGGGAGCCGGCGTTTGTCCGCAGACAGTTTTTCCAGGTCATGTGGCCAGCATGACTTAGCCACCTCTGGCAAAACCAGAGCAGTGCATGGAAACGCTGTTTACCTTCCCGCCAGAGCGGTACCTATTTATCTACTTGCACTTTGACGTGCTTTTGAACTGCTAGGTTGGCAGGAGCTGGGACCGAACAACGGGAGCTCACCCTGTCATGGGGACTTGAACTGCTGACCTTCCGATCAGCAAGACCTAGGATCAGTGGTTTAGACCACAGCGCCACCTGTGTCCCCTGTCTTGATGCTATATGGACTACAAAGTCCATAATGCAGCGTGTGACTATCAGCAAATTACAAAGGCTTGGGAAACTCAGTTTGTGAATCCATCTCTTAAGAATACAAAACCCACAATGCAGTGTGTGGCTGTGAGCAAAATGCAGAGGTGCAGCAACCACAGTTTTGTGTGTCCATAAAAGCACACAATGTACTCTGCATGAAATACATCTGTATGAAAGCAACTGAGGCAGGAAAAGGGCAACAAGAAAATGGTCACCATGCTCCAGCTGCAGAAAATAAAGCAGTCCACAAATGTTGTTTCCGTGAAAATCCCTTGCTTTGGATGGAAGAGATGGCTTGGAGAATTGAGTTCCTTCTGGGGTTTCCAGTATTGGAAATGAAATTGTTGTTGTTCAGTCGTTCAGTCGTGTCCAACTCTTCGTGACCCCATGGACCAGAGCACGCCAGGCACGCCTATCCTTCACTGCCTCTCGCAGTTTGGCCAAACTCATGTTAGTAGCTTCGAGAACACTGTCCAACCATCTCATCCTCTGTCGTCCCCTTCTCCTTGTGCCCTCCATCTTTCCCAACATCAGAGTTTTTTCCAGGGAGTCTTCTCTTCTCATGAGGTGGCCAAAGTACTGGAGCCTCAACTTCAGGATCTGTCCTTCTAGTGAGCACTCAGGGCTGATTTCTTTGAGAATGGATAAGTTTGATCTTCTTGCAGTCCATGGGACTCTCAAGAGTCTCCTCCAGCACCATAATTCAAAAGCATCAATTCTTCGGCGATCAGCCTTCTTGATGGTCCAGCTCTCACTTCCGTACATTACTACTGGGAAAACCATAGCTTTAACTATACGGACCTTTGTCGGCAAGGTGATGTCTTTGCTTTTTAAGATGCTGTCTAGGTTTGTCATTGCTTTTCTCCCAAGAAATGAAATAATGACTGTAAAAAACATTACAGTTGGTTATCTGAAGAAGTTGGGTATCTGAAGAAGTGTGCATGCACACGAAAGCTCATACCAAGAACAAACTTAGTTGGTCTCTAAGGTGCTACTGCAAGGAGTTTTTTATTTTATTTTGTTTTGACTACAGTTGAAACAAAATCGAAAATTCTTTCTAGTGTGTATCTGAAGAAGTGTGCATGCACACGAAAGCTCATACCAGGAACAAACTCAGTTGGTCTCTAAGGTGCTACTAGAAAGAATTTTCGATTTTGTTTTGACTATGGCAGACCAACACGGCTACCCACCTGTAACTGACTACAGTTGGTTAGAGTGTGGTGCTGATAAAACCAAGGTTGCAGGTTTGATCCCCATAAGGGACAGCTGCATTGCAGGGGGTTGGACTAGATGACCCTCAGGGTCCCTTCCAACTCTATGATTCTATGATTGGGAAATTGGGGGGGGGGGTGAAGAAGAACTGCCAAAACAGTTCACACAGAGGCATGTTTTAGACAAGATCGAAGTAAGCCTCTGAGACCCCCCTCCTTCCCAGTTCTTATGACCCTGGGTCCTTTTATAGTTTCTTGGCAATGACTCACTTTTGTAGTTAATCGCTTGATGGGGGGGGGACGACTCTCTCTTTGTGAACCATTTCTGCAGCATTGCATTACTGCTCGTAACATGTGCTTCTGCACTTTTAATGGGCACTTGAGGTTTCGGACGCCAACAGCCCCTGCTAAAATACTTAGCAGAGATATCAAACTCGGGGACCATCAGCTCTCGCAAGCGAAGCGATTAACTGGTCTTTGCATACCACCAGCCCCCACGATGCGCATGAAAAGCAGAGCATCCAGGCTAAGTGGCAGAGACAGTCCATAGGGGGGGAAGGATGTCCCAGTTGACCAGGGGTCGGCAACCTAAGGCCCATGGCCCGGAATCATAGAATCATAGAGTTGGAAGAGACCACAAGGGCCATCCAGTCCAACCCCCTGCCAAGCAGGAAACACCATCAAAGCATTCCTGACAGATGGCTGTCAAGCCTCCGCTTAAAGACCTCCAAAGAAGGAGACTCCACCACACTCCTTGGTAGCAAATTCCACTGTCAAACAGCTCTCACTGTCAGGAAGTTCTTCCTAATGCTTAGGTGGAATCTTCTTTCTTGAATCTTCTTGAATCCATTGCCCCGTGTCCGCTTCTCTGGAGCAGCAGAAAACAACCTTTCACCCTCCTCTATATGACAACCTTTTATATATTTGAACATGGCTGTCATATCACCCCTTAACCTTCTCTTCTCCAGGCTAAACATACCCAGCTCCCTAAGCCGTTCCTCATAAGGCATCGTTTCCAGGCCTTCCAGGTGAGGTCTGACCAGGTGAGGTCTGACCAGAGCAGTCTTCCAGGTGAGGTCTGACCAGAGCAGAATATAGTGGTACTATTACTTCCCTTGATCTAGATGCTATATTCCTATTGATGCAGCCCAGAATTGCATTGGCTTTTTTAGCTGCTGCATCACACTGTTGACTCATGTCAATTTTGTGGTCTACCAAGACTCCTAGATCCTTTTCACATGTACTGCTCTCAAGCCTGGAAGCGGCCCTTGGAGGCCGTTTAACTGGCCCATGAGCTGCCCCTGAACTGAGCCGCCTGCTCGTGAGTCCCCGTGCGCTGCGCTAAACCGGCGCAGGGACTCTCTTCTGCGCCGGCCTGGCCCACGGAGGATCTCCGCGGGTGTGATCCGGCCCATGCCCTTGCCGACCCCTGCAGTTGCCCATCAAAGCTCTGTGGGATTGATTGAAAGCAGAGTCTTGGGACAAGAATTGCAAGGCGGTACATCCTCCTCATTTAATCCCCACAATAACCCTGTGAGGTAGAGGTTAAACTGAGAGGCAGTGACTGGCCCAAGGTCTCACAGTGAATTTTGTGGCCGAGTGGTGATTCGAACCCTGACTTCACAGGCCCTAGACTGACACTCTAACCACTATGCCACACTGGCTCTCTGTGGGAAAACTCCCCTTTTCAAAAAACATTAGGGGTGGAATTTCTCTCTCTTTTTTTGCAATTATTTTTTATTAGTTTTCCAAATTTTATACAAATTAACACGTTAATTCAAATTCAACACCAATGTAAAACTTGACTTTCAACACGCACACACCCAGTTGCTTCTTTTCCCTCCTTCCTTTGCTGCTCACAATACTTTTTCTTAGTTTTTAATTGTTTTCCATCCATTCCTATTTCCATCAACTGCACATGTTCGGTGCCCGTTTAGATATTTACTTAACGATTCCCCCAATTAATCATATAGGATTAATCTTCCTTTATCGATCCATGAATCATAATTTTAAATTGTATTTCCTTCTGGGAGGGCTTTTTCACTCCAATCTGTATCTGCACTGGATTTGAAAATTTTTCTACTTTTATATACCTGTTTTTCATGTGCAATGGTTTTCAGTCGCTTCAATACCTGCATTTGTTTTAACGGTTTTTATATCAGTTTTTAATGCATTGTGAAATCGCTTTGAGATGCTTAATGGGAAGCGATCCATAAATGAAATAAATGACTATATTTCAGAAATAGGCGCTGCATTCTAATCCGCCGCATAGTGGAAGGCACCTCTGGTTTACATCTCACCTTGGGCCATGAACTTAAGCAAACAGAAAACTCCTGTTTTGAACAGAGTTGAATGCAGGGGCATTTCCTGCAACTATTCCTTTCATCTGGGGGTGGGGCCCAATTCAAAGTGCTGGTTTTGACCTATAAAGCCTTAAACAGTTCAGGACCGCCAGACCTCAAGGACTGACTCTTTCTAAATAAACCTACCCAGACCCTGTGATCATCTTCTGAGGCCCTCCTTCGTGTGCCTCCTCCTTGAGAAGTACGGAGGGTGGCAACATGAGAACGGGGCCTTTTCTGCAGTGACTCCCCATCTGTGGAATGCTCTCCCCAGGAAGGTTCGCCTGGCGCCTTCATTATAAACCTTTAGGCGCCAGGCAAAAACGTTCCTTTTCGACCAGGCCTTTGGCTGATCTGATTTACATCCTATGCCCTTTTAAAATGTGTTTTTTTTGGGGGGGGGTCTATTGGGCTGTTGTTTTATTTTTATTTGGTATCTTGTGGTTTTATATCTTGATTTTATTCTGTGAACCGCCCTGAGACCCCCGGGTATAGGGCAGTACAATCAATCAATCAATCAATCAATCAATCAATCAATATCTATGGCCCTCCAGATGTTGTTGAACTGGAGCTGCCATCAGGCTCAGTCAGAATGGCCAATGACCATGGCTGGTAATGGGGGGGGCAATTCAATTTAGCTTACATTCAAAGGCAAATCTATTAAATTCACGCTTTCTGAAACAATACGCCAACCGAAATGCAGCTCTCCTTCGAAATTTGCAATCATCCGAATTTAGCGATGCAGTTCTCCAACCAAAAGATATTTTATATTCGGGGGAAAGCATGCATAAAAATGAATATCTTAGTGACAAAAGGCATACAAAAGGGAAATTTGTTGCAAATTTGTGGGTGTTATTAGTCAGAAGTGAATACCAAAATGTGGTTATTAGGCGAAATGAGCGCTAAAACCCTGGTGAATTTTCATGAGTAGGAATCATAGAATTGTAGAGTTGGAAGGGACCCCAAAGGTCATCTAATCCAACCCCCTGCAACTTCCAAAAAAAGTCACAAATTGTTGCAGAAATGCGAAGCGCTGAATTCAAGATTGGAAAGAGAGAACCAGATTGGCTGAGAGAACCTGAATTGCGCCCATCCTAAATCAGGGACTATGGGATTTGTAGTCCGGCAAGAGCTGAAGAGTCACAAATGTTCCTCTGTTAGGTCACCTCTGTTCAAACAACTTTCGCAGGCTTTTGAAACAGGGATCTGAGCAATAGAGGAAAGCCTGCTGTTTGTCCATCCGGCCCCATATTGTCTACTCTGGCTGGCAATGGCTCTCTGGAGTGCCTGGGACTTTTTCCCATCACCTGCTACCTGACCCTTTTAACGAGAGATGCCGGGAACTGAACCTGGGACCTTCGGCACACAAAGCCTCGCCCTCTTCCACCGAGCTATAGTCCCCTCCCCCATAAATGGAGTCTTAACATTGTGCAAGATGGATCTCGCACGCCACACGTTGCTACGGGGTTCCACTAACGTGGGATCTGAGGTATGGGAGGAACGAAACATTCCAGAGACCTTTTATCGTTCCCTCCACAATCACAGCCCCAATCGGTTTGATTTGCCCCTAGAGACGGAGTTAGTTCCCTTTTGGGTTTGCTTAACCTATAAAGGATGCCATGTCAGGATGGAGGTTTAACACTTCCTGTTTTCCTCGAGGACAGGATGTTCTGCTGCAGCGATGGCTTTTGTGTGGAGGCTGCTGTTCCCAGTTGCTAAAATAATTTCATTTCCCTCCCCACCGCCACCCCCATGTGTCTCATGTAATGATCTCATGCTTTGTACTAGGGATGAGGGAGAGCCCCCCTTCCCCACCCCTGCTTTGGGTAATATCTCTCACTTTTCTTAGGTATGGAGGGATCTTTCCATTTTGGTTACTCTCTGTTTCTCATCTTTCCCAGTTATCCACATTCCAGCATCAGTTTGCAATTTTGTTTTCCAATTGCCGCTTTACCCTAATAGACACACACAGACACACACACACACACACACACACACACACACCCCACACACAATTCTGCCTAACATGCATGCCTGCAAAACGTTTCCCCCAGTGCAATGCATTTTTGTTCTCTGTTTTCACCAACGCATGCATCCTACGCAGACTTTCCCTGAACTTACACATTTTGGGTCAGAGAGCGACGTCACAAAATTTGGAGCAGGACAACTTTTGAAGGCTAGCTGCGTTTTAGTTCATGTGTCATTTCAGGAAGTGTAAACAAAAGGGATCCAGATTTCTCTCTCGTGACTACTTCCCACTGAAGAAATATCAAAAGCTCAATAAATTCATGTTTTGGAAACACAAAGCACTCTTCTTCTTCCCAGATCATTGATCTGCCTATGGACTAGGAACTGATCTCTCATTTTCCCAGGGTTAAATTCAGTTTTCCATGTTTTGCAGTGATTTGCTGTTTGTTTGTTTTTTTAAAAAAAACTTTGTGAAAATTCACCCGGATTTTGGTGCAAATTTCTCTGAATAAACCCATTTTTATACGCAGTTTTAACTAACTTACACATTTTTGCAAGCATTTCCCCCTAATGTGATGCATTTTTCTGTTCTTTTCACCCATCTCTCCATGTTTATGCACACTAAACAGATGCATTGTTGCGCATGTTACATGGCCGCGGAACTGCATTGCAAAATTTGAAGAAATGTGAATTCTGAAACCGACCTAGATCTCATATTGTTTTGGAAGGTCCAAGTTGGACAGGTTCTCTTTTAAATGTGAATCATGGAATCAAACTGCTTCCCCATCCCTACACATGCCTCAACTGGCCCTTAGAGAGAGAAAACCTTCTCTAGGCAGCTTGATCTGTCAGAATCAGTGGCATACCTTGGGGTCTCAAATTTCAGCGCCACCTCTGCTTGACACCAAAATTTAATGCCTTCCCACTCCTCCCACTTCCCATTCTGCATCATAGTTGTGCTGCCCCCTATGGCACCTCTAAGGCACTGCACCCAGTGTGATCGAACCGGTCACCCCCTCCCCCCCCCAATCCACCTCTGGTCTGAATCGGCAGGTTAATAGTTTAGTTTAATGGTTTATTATTTATACCCCGCCCATCTGACTGGGTTTCCCCAGCCACTCTGGGCGGCTCCCAACAGAATATTAAAAACACGATGAAACATCGAACATTAAAAACTTCCCTAAATAGGGCTGCCTTCAGATGTCTTCTAAAAGTCAGATAGTTGTTTATTTCCTTGACATCCGATGGGAGGGCGTTCCACAGGGCGGGCGTCACCACCGAGAAGGCCCTCTGCCTGGTTCCCTGCAACCTCGCTTCTTGCAGGGAGGGAACCGCCAGAAGGCTCTTGGCACTGGACCTCAGTGTCCGGTCCAGGATGGACAATGGGGGTGGAGGTATAGTGGGCCAAGGCTGTTTAGGGGTTTAAAGGTCAGCACCAACACTTTGAATTGAGCTCGGAAACATACTGGGTTCCTGCCTATCAAAGCACGGGGTAGGCCAAGGCTTCTCCCACTGATAGGTTGGCAGCTGGAAAGAGAGGGGGGGTCCCTTCTGGAAATAGATGGAGGGAGGGGAAAAGCAGGCAGGCAGGTGTGGAGGAGGGACTGTAAAGTGGGAAAACCCATTTTATGACAGTGCCTGAGATTCTGGGAACAGTCCTGCCTTTTTTTTGGTATTATTATTGTTATTGTTTTCTGTAATAACTCTTGAGTGGTGATCAGGTGCAAAGAGGGGACGGGTGGAAAGGGATGGGGCAGAATAGTTTGCGGGCGATTTAACCGCCATTACGGTCCTACCTGCAGCTTTTACGGGGCAGAATCTCTCCTGGTTTTATGACTTGAGTACTCTGAAGCTGAGCACCTGATGGGCTAATGCAGGCAGCATGACTGCATCCAGCTCTTAACAGGTCGTTACTGCGGAAAGATGGAGAAGGTATTTGACAGGTACCTTAAAAAAAAAAAGCTGCACAGATCCATCCTGTCGACTGTTTTAGGGGCAGGCTTAAAAAGAGTGGATGGATGGAAATCTGTTTGGCTGAAAGGGCATCTGGTTCTTTTCAGAATGCCCTTGTTGACAACCCAGAAAGGCTTTGCAAGAGCATTCAAGAAAGTGAGCTATCCTTTATCTGTAAACGATGGCCACATCTGCCTGGCTTCATCTCTTGATGCCCGCTTTCATAGCACCTCAAACACTCCGCTTTTCACCCAATGGGCTGGCACACTGGCTTAGAAAAAAACCCCAGCAAGCCCTGATTTGGACAGGGGTTGGTTGCACCCATCGCGCTTCCGCCTGGGAATTCCAAACTGCAGCCGATCCCCGAGAGGCTCTCCGGAAGCATTGGTCAGCTGATCTGCGCTTACAGCAAGCCCTGCTTTCGGCAGAGGTCAGCTTCACGATGGAGTTGGGGCAGCCAATTCCAGCAGGGCTTGCTGTCAACCTTGCTTGCCAAGGAGCAACCAGGAGTACATCAAGAAGGATACTGACAAGCTGGAACTTGTCCAGAGGAGGGCAACCAAAATGGTCCAAGGCCTGGAAACGATGCCTTATGAGGAACGGCTTAGGGAGCTGGGTACGTTTAGCCTGGAGAAGAGAAGGTTAAGGGGTGATAGGATAGCCATGTTCAAATATATAAAAGGATGTCATATAGAGGAGGGAGAAAGGTTGTTTTCTGCTCCTGCAGAGAAGAGGACACGGGGCAATGGATTCAAACTACAAGAAAGAAGATTCCACCTAAACATTAGGAAGAACTTCCTGACAGTGAGAGCTGTTCGGCAGTGGAATTTGCTGCCAAGGAGTGTGGTGGAGTCTCCTTCTTTGGAGGTCTTTAAGCGGAGGCTTGACAGCCATCTGTCAGGAATGCTTTGGTGGTGTTTCCTGCTTGGCAGGGGGTTGGACTGGATAGCCCTTGTGGTCTCTTCCAACTCTATGATTCTATGATTCTATTTCAGGACTCCCGGTTGTCCCTTTGCTACCGTGTCTTGGATTCAGGTCAGTGGGGCAGGTCAGTGTCATCTGGGTGAAATGGCCCTGTTGCCAAGAGCGAGTCAGCAGTAGATCACTCTGAGCAAGTCGGAGTTAACTCTTTATTGGCAAAAACAAGATTGGCACAGGAGTGTCACGCCTAATGAGAACAGCAACACTTCTTCAGCAGGTCTTGCCTGCATGAAGCAGTTGCTGAGATCAAAGGTCTCTGCCTCCCCTCAGCTGTCCAAGCCCCCTCCTCGCCCAGGGTTTTCCCGTACGAATCTGAGACTGTGCCTGTGTAACACTAATGTCTCCTACGCCCTCTTCATACCTCTCCTGGTTCTGAGAGATCAGGGGAGAGGACAGCTTGTCACAGCAGGACTGGGAGACACCCATTCCTCTTCACCAGCCTGACTCTAGCCTCTTGGTCTCCCTCAACCCCTGCTTCAGCTTCTGCCTCTGATTCTGGACTCCTCTCTGCCACAGGCTCTTGCAGCTCACTAAGCCCTGTTGCCTCTTCATCTTCTGACACCTCCTCTTCCCAGTCTTCTCCCTCTGACCACTCATCGTCACCCCACCACTACTCCCCGAGCTCCGAGTCTTCTTCTCTTAGTGGCGAGAGCCAGTGTGGTGCCGAAATCAACAGGTCACAACAAAAACAAAATGCAGTCGCAACCCGTTCCATGAAAAACACATACCTTGGAAGAATGTCGGGAGGAGTAAGTACATGTTGATCAGCCCTGCTTGCAGAAGAAATGGCACCCACCATGATAGCGGATTTTTGAACAAGTGCAAGACCCAGAAAGTCAACACCCCACCTCTTTGATTTGCTTTTATACCAGGCTTTGTCCAGCATGTGTCCCAAATTAAATGGTAGGTTTAGACTACGGATGGGGAGAAGTTAAATTCAGTTTGCATTTAAAGGGGAACTTACCTCATTCGCAATTTCAAAAACAGTACACGAATCAAAACACAGCCACCCATCAAAATTCACACTTCTCCAAATTTTGCATTTCTGCTCTCCAGCCAAGAAGAGGAATGTCCAAAAATGCTTATACTAGGATAAAAAAGTCTGGATAAAAAAATATGCATGTATTGGGGGAGGGGATACAAAAATGCATTATATCAGGAGAAAGAGCTTTGCATATATTTGCAAATTTGGAAAAACTGCATACAAAAATGTGAAAAAGCATATATTATGAGAAATCCATATTAAAAGGTTAGTGAACATTTAAAGCAATATTGCAAAGTCATATAAAAATGTGGAGAACTGAACCGAAGGTTGGGGAAATGAGACAATGAGAGAAACTGAAATTTAGATGTGGAAATGCCACACCGTTTCCTCTTTCTGTAGGCACAAATAAGTGCCGGTCTCTCCATCTTTTATCTGGTGGTTTCTTGGAAAGGAGAGGGCTTTCATTAGTCCACTGCAACCAGAAGACCCCCTTCTCCTCCCTGTCCTCGCGTCAATTATAGGCCCATTACTCTGGCATCTGGCAGGGAAGGTTTTCCATGAAATGCACACTCCGGCATTGATGGGGACCTCCCAGCTACTTCGCTGGGTCTGAAAATAAAATGCACGCACGCACATCCATGCGTGCACATGGGCCGGATTCCTTGATGAGCTGCGGTGATTTTAATGGGGTCTGCTGAGACTGAGGGTGCCTGCCTGCCTGCCTCTCCAGATGGCCAGGGAAGTTTCATTGCACCTGCACAATGGCTGTGGGTAAAAGCAAGGTGGCATCATAGAATGATAGAGTTGGAAGAGACCACAAGGGCCATCCAGTCCAACCCCCTGCCAAGCAGGAAACACCATCAAAGCATTCCTGACAGATGGCTGACAAGCCTCCGCTTAAAGACCTCCAAAGAAGGAGATTCCACTGTCCAACAGCTCTTACTGTCAGGAAGTTCTTCCTAATGTTTAGGTGGAATCTTTCTTGCAGTTCTCCACGCAGCAGGTAGTTAAACCATGGAACTTGCTCCCCCAGGAGGCAGTGATGGCCACCGGATTAGATGGATTTAAAGATAAATTCCTGGAGGAAAAAGCCAGCGTCCTTTGCTGGCGCCTGGGATCTGAGCATGCGCATATGCATGCGCACCAGGCAGGACCATGGGCTGGGCATGGAGGATAAATGAAACCAACTGCACCAGCCCAACTCTCTCAATGTCTCCATTCCCTCCAACATTTCTCTGATGAAAATAGGGATGTCCTATCCATTATTATTATTATTATTATTATTATTATTATTATTATTTAAAGCCCACCCATCTGACTGGGTTGCCGCAGCCACTCCGAGCAGCTTCCAATATAAATAAAAACATAATTAAACATTAAACATTTTTTTAAAACTTCCCTATACAGTGCTGCTTTAAGTTGTCTTCCAGAGGTTGCACAGTTTCTTATCTCCTTGATTCAGAGGTCAGATAACTCCATACCCTCCAACATTTCTCCAATGAAAATAGGGACATCCTAAGGAAAAGCCGAAGAATTGATGCTTTTGAATTATGGTGCTGGAGGAGACTCTTGAGAGTCCCATGGACTGCAAGAAGATCAAACCTATCCATTCTCAAAGAAATCAGCCCTGAGTGCTCACTGGAAGGACAGATCCTGAAGTTGAGGCTCCAGTACTTTCGCCACCTCATGAGAAGAGAAGACTCCCTAGAAAAGACCCTGATGTTGGGAAAGATGGAGGGCACAAGGAGAAGGGGACGACAGAGGATGAGATGGTTGGACAGTGTTCTCGAAGCTACTAACATGAGTTTGGCCAAACTCCGAGAGGCAGTGAAGGATAGGCGTGCCTGGCGTGCTCTGGTCCATGGGGTCACGAAGAGTCGGACACGACTGAATGACTGAACAAATCAATAATAATAATAATAATAATAATAATAATAATAATAATCTTATTTAAAGCCCACCCATCTGACTGGGTTGCCGCAGCCACTCCAGGCAGCTTCCAACATATATAAAAACATAATAAAACATCAAACATTTTTTCAAAACTTCCCTATACAGGGCTGCTTTCAGTTGTCTTCCAGAGGTTGCACAGTTTCTTATCTCCTTGACTCAGAGGTCAGATAACTCCATACCCTCCAACATTTCTCCGATGAAAAT
This sequence comes from Lacerta agilis, assembly GCF_009819535.1. Taxonomy (NCBI): domain Eukaryota; kingdom Metazoa; phylum Chordata; class Lepidosauria; order Squamata; family Lacertidae; genus Lacerta; species Lacerta agilis. Next base: position 89,199,449 of record NC_046317.1, read on the forward strand.
AGGGACATCCTAAGGAAAAGCGGGACATTCTGGGATCAAATCAGAAACTGGGACGGCTTCCGTAAATCCGGGACTGTCCCTGGAAAAGAGGGGCACTTGGAGGGTCCCTCCCCTTGCCCTAGTCACATCACTCCCGGTGGTGATTGTGAGAGGATGTGGGAATCTGGCTGGGGCAACACAACCTTCTCTTCTTTGAGTGCTGTGGGGGTAAACCCTGGCAAAGGCTTGTGTTCCTGCTGGAGCCAAAACCTTGCCGACTGCCTGAAACCCATCAAGGAAAGCTGGTCGAGGCTACAATGGGACCATTCTGGGAAGAGATCCAGGCAACAGTTTTGAGGAACGTGGCTTAAAAAATAATAATAACCCCCCCCCTCTCTCTCTTTCTCACTTTGGCTGCTTTCCACTGGCCAGTCCTCCCATATGGAACACATGTACATTTTCCACCCGTTGTTTGTGTGTGCGCTTTTGCGCTTTCAAAATATCCCCCTTTCATTAAATTAAAAACGAAAACCAATTTTGTGCTATGCGGACGTAGGAGATACTCATCGCGGAGGCGTCGCAGCCGCCGGAGAGGAGGGATCGGGTCTTTGGCATTCAAGGTGCACGAACGTATGGTATGCGGCAAATAAATGTGAAGTGTATTGACATATCTGGTGGTCCCGGCCTCACTCGTCGCAAATGTTTGTCCACGTTACACAATAACCGCACAGCTCGAGAGTCTTGGCAAGCGCCACCGGGGTGGGGGAGAGAGAGTGATAGGAACTTGGCGGTCCTGGGCCAAGACGCATGTGTGTAGACAGAAAAGGGTGTGATCCAAGGCTGGAAGAACAAGGAAATGATGACACATGTGCCAGAAGTTGAGGCTCTCACAGTTGGGCCTCTGCTATTATTAATCATTTCAATAGCACCATCGACGCACAGAGCAATTAAAGACAAATATTCATTACCCCGTTTAGCCGCGCAAACAGCTGTGCGCGCCGGGTCACTACAGGCCCACACCAGACGTGTCCTGGCATATGTTCAGTTGCCAGACATGGGGTCCACTCTGAGAATTGTAGAATTGTAGAGTTGGGACTCCAAAGGACATCTAGTCCAGCCCCCTACAATACAGGAATCTCAGCTAAAGCACCCCTGACAGATGCCATCCAGCCTCTGCTTAAAACCTCCAATGAAGGAGATTCTGCAACCTCCAAGGGAGTCCTTTCCACTGTCAAACAGCTCTTACTGTCAAAAAGTTCTTCCTGGTGTTTAGTCGGAATCTCCTTTCTTGTAATTTGAAGCCATGGGTTCGAGTCCTACCCTCCAGAGCAGGGGAAAACAAGCTTGCTCCGTCTTCCATGTGAGAGCCCTTGAGATATTTGAAGATGGCTGTCATATCTCCTCTCAGTCTCTTCTTCTCCAGATGAAACATACCCAGCTCCTTCAACCATTCCTCATAAGGCTTGGTTTCCAGACCCATGATCATCTTGCTTGCCCTCCTCTGCAGTTTGTCAACATGCTTCTTAAATTGTGGTGCCCAGAATTGGACACAGTATTCCAGGTGTGGTCTGGCCAACGCAGGTTAGAGTGGGACTATTACTTCCCTTGATCTGGACACTATACTTCTGTTGATGAAGCCTAGAATAGAATCAGCATCTTCTTCGTTTTTGCTGCTGCTGCTGAGATTGAAGCTGGCTGGACCACCTCTTGGAGTCCCTTCCAGCTCAGTGATCCTTGACTCTGATAGTGGGGGAGAGCCAGAGGTCCCCAGACTAATTCCATGCAGCCATCCAGACGTGGCAGCCCCATTTTTGTTCTCTGGACTGCCCCACTGCAAACTGTCTCCCCTACCATTTTGTGTGCATGTGTGTTTGTGTGAAAGTAAGGGGGTGGGAGGGTAGAGAAGGGGACTCATCTGCCATGCGGTGAGTCTAGGGCAGTGCTGTCAAGTATCCCGTTTTCCCCGGGATTCTCCCTTATTTTAAGCAGTTTCCCGCTGCTCTCCCTTATTTTTTATTTCCCTTAATTTTCCCATTTTTAATGGAAGCAGCTCCTCCCCTGCTGGCCAGGGACTGGGTGGGAAGACCTTGCCTACTTGGAGAGAAAAGCCTCAGCCCTCAAAGCAAGTGGGAGCCGTTTCCAGGGGGGTGTATTCCTCCCCCTGCATCAGCCCCTATCCGTTGCTGCCGAGCCCCTCAGACAGCCAATAGGGTTAGCTGGTGGGCGGAGCCTGGCTGCCTTTGAGCAGCTGCTGCTTCCTGTCCTGTTTTGATGGGATCAGACAAGAAGACGATGGGGCTCCATCGCGCGGAGCACATGGCTGCCCTCCTCTTTTCTTTGCTCCGCTCCGAGCCCGAGCCCGCTTGGAGTTTACATTGCTGCTCCGCCCACTTTTGCTTCTGGCTCCGCCCACCACTGACATCTGACTGTCCCCGGGATAGGTGAGACTGCTGATCCCTTATTTTCAAATCCGAAACTTGACAGCTATGGTCTAGGGGTGAGCTGTGGGTGACAGCAGTGTGGGGAGAAAGAGGAGGGGAGGCTAAAATGGACAGAGGGATGAAATGTGTGGGAAGAAGCATTTTGAAAGGGGTCCATTCCAACCTTCATTAATGGGAGGAGGAGGAGGAGGAGGAGGAGGAGGAGGAGGAGGAGGAGGAGGAGGAGGAGGAGTTTGGATTTGATATCCCGCTTTATCACTGCCCGAAGGAGTCTCAAAGCGGCTCACATTCTCACCAGATTACGAGTCTACCGCTCTTAACCACTACACCACACTGGCTAGGCGCATGAGATGGGAAGGTGGGGGGCACTGAGAGAGATTGGGCACAACGTATGCCATCTTGCAAGGCTGCAAACTCTGCCCATCGTCAGATCAGGCTCTGCCCAATGGCTTTCCCTACGGGGAAACGATCCTTCGCGGAAAGAAGGCTCCTCACTGCTGCTCTAAACGGGTTTTCCCGCAAGGGTAGCTTGCCTGATTATTTTGCAAGGAGATTAGACACCAGATGACTATTTAATAAGCATCCATTCTGATTTGTTTGTGCGGAGATCATAGATTTGGACAGTTTCAAGGGTCCCCAAGGGCCATTTTGTTCCAACCCCCTGCAAATGCAGGAATCTAAACTAAAGCGTCCATGACAGATGGCCACCCAACCTCTGCTCAAAAACCTCCAAGGAAGGAGAGCCTACCACCTCCGGAGGGAGCTAGATGCCATTCCCTCAAAGCCAGTATCAGCTCACACTTTCCAGCACATTTTCCTGTCACTTTCCTTACCGCAAGCAGCCTGATTTTGGGGGGGGGCAGGTTTGCTGTGAAAGACCTACCAATTGAATACATCAACAGCGTTTGTATCGAGATTTTCTTTTTGAAATTGGAGCCTTATTTGCCCCAATGGGGTTCCTCAAGTTGCGCCCGGTGAGAAAATGGAAGCAGTCAATAGACACTGAGGCTGCTGGCTTCAGAGAGAGACAGATTTATTTTCTGCATGCAGAGGCACTTGCGGTGTTCAGACACCCAATCAAGTACAGTGGTGCCCCGCTAGACGAATGCCTCGCTAGACGAAAAACTCGCTAGACGAAAGGCATTCGCTAGCGGAAGGCTGCCTCGCAAGACGAATTTTCCTATGGGCTTGCCTCGCAAGACGAAAAAAATGCCGATTTTTTTTTTTCTTTTTTTCGTCAAACTGCTCTTCCCCCGTTGGTGCTTCGCAAGACGAAATTTTCGCTATACGACAGCACTCGCAGAACGAATTAATTTCGTCTTGCGGGGCACCACTGTACAAAAAAGTCAATTTTCAGACAGTTCTTATAGACAGTTCCCTGGCTCATCTTCCCACCCCAGGAATCTTGTCCTTGTCCATCCTTGCCCATATAAGGAACATTTCCTGTTGTACATTTCCTGTTGTACATATAAGGCAAAAGGACATTTAGCCCTGAGTTGGTTCATGCGCACTTCAGCAAGGCCATCCTATCTGTCTCTGACCTAAACAATTCCTCTCTGTGCAAGGTTGATCTTCTACTGTTATCTCCAGACTCTTAGTCATAGCTCACACAGTAAGGAGTGCAATGCAGATCAAAGTTCATAGCAAAAGCCTCCATAAGAAAGAGTTCTTTTATACTTCTGGACTAACAGTAAATTCAGGTAAATATATACAGGTTAGCTAATTAACCCCTTCAAAATATGGCAACCCTAATCTGTGAAAATGTGGTGGAGAGGACTGCTGTGATGACGACTATTTCACTATTAGGCTATCTGTCAGTATGCTACGCACCTTCCTGATGATCATTTGTTGATCCCATGCTTTCCCCCATAACTTTGCTAACTACAAAAAGTCCCCTGAAAAAAATGAATTTGTTGCTCAGTCTAGGGCACTTTGATCCACTGTGCGCACCTAGATTTCAGGTATGCACTAAAACCATCAAATCTTAGAGTGGGAAGGGACCCCAAGGGTCATCTAGTCCAACTCTCTGCAAATGCAGGAATCTCAACTAAAGCATCCACGACAGATGGCCACCCAACCTCTGCTTAAAAACCTCCAAGGAAGGAGAGTCCACAGCCTCCCGAGAGGGATCCTCCCCCCGCCTCAAAATCCGGACAGTCTGGAGAAACCCCAGGACACAGATCACTGTGCGATAACAGGATAGGTATTTATGTGCAGGGGATCAGGCCATTCGCCCTTGTTCCTTTTAAACCAGTGGTGGCCAAACTCGGACATTTCCCATCATCCCTGACCACTGGTCCTGTTAGCTTGGGATGATGGGAGTTGTAGTCCCAAAACAGCTGGAGGGCCGAGTTTGGCCAACCCTGTAATTTAAAAGCTTGCTCAAGTCCCTAGTCCTGCTGGTTGTAGGAGGGGGAGCATCTTCCAGAAGTCTACCCCAAGGACTTTGCCCTTCATGTTCCAGCATCCCTTCTCAAGCCACTGAGACATGTGGGGTGGCAAATACGAGAAGCTCACGTTTGGCATGGGGAGGGCTATACGTCAAAGCTTGCCAGCTTCAAAGCGGGAGACGGGGGGGGGAGGCATCCTTTGGACGCCCCCCCCCCGGGCGCGGCTCGCTCAGTCTCTCCACGGCTGTTACGAGCTGCAGGCATTCATAATAAAGACACGAAGGGAATGCAACCTCGCCACACTCATTCATTAGCATTATTACAATGATGAAACATTTATGTGGAACCCACCGTATTCCAAGCCCCGCTTCTATGGAAGCATCCAGCATGTGTTTCAGGGTTCTACGGGAGTGACGTTGCTTGGCTCCACTCCACAGGACAGGGTGGTTTAGAAACAGATCAGTGCGGGGGGGGGGGGGTCTGCAACAAAATGTTGCAGCATATTCTCCCTCCTTTTCTGGATTCCAACCAGCCATTTTTTTTCCCAAACAGGGTATTCCACTGTGATCCTCGTTCCTCCATTTTTCTGTTCCTACTGTCACGGCTACTGAGGATGCACACCGAGTTGTCTTTGGGGGGGGGGGTTGTCCCCTTGGTTTTCATTCTGTTTTGTACATATGCAAACTCCAGAGTCCACCTCCTGGGCAGGCTGCTGAGTCTTCCCTCTTGATTCCTGGTGCCCATGTTTTGGCTACGAGCCCCGGCGTCACTCACCAGCTGAGCTCGCTATGGGGAGGAGTGGCGGCTTGATCCACATCTGAAAGTCTCCCGGGGGCTGCCCACTTCCTCTGCAACCACTTCACTGAGCTGAATTTGAAAGCCATTGTTGGGGGACTTGAAAGGGGTGCGTCCATGGTGGCGGAGGACGTATCCTGTCTTTGCTCCAGTCGTAACCACCCAGAGATAGGAAGGTCCCTCCCAAATGACTGGAACTACAAAGTGTGTGGGGGGGTGGACCGTGGGGGGCAGCCTTCCTCCCCTTGCTTTCCACAATGGGGAGAAGGAACTTAAAGAACCTTTTGCTTGTGACTTGACCTCGGAAAGTGTCGGGCTAGGACTTGGGTTCAAATCCCCACTCACACTGGGCGACCTTGGGCCAGTCACTGCCTCTCCGCCTCACCTACCTCACAGGGTTGTTTGGGAGATTAAATGAGGAAGGGAAGAAAACCGTGCAGACCACCTTGAGGTCCTTGGAGAAAAAGGTGGGGGAGGAAGGCAAACCTTTGGATCAGAATCTTTGCTGGGGGCCATGAAAGGAACCCCCAAGGCTCACACGAGACCCCGAGGCTGCCAGTTTTATATCTCTGTCTCTGTCTGGCATTCATCTGTCTCAGGCAGGGCTGGATTTAAGTTTGACGAGGCCCTAAGTTACTGAAGGTAATGGGCCCCTTTATATGTCCAGCTGTCCTTTGTCAACAACAAATTGCTGTTTTTGCGTTGAATATATGCTATGTGGTAATTTATTGACCTAATAGGTCCATACACAACACAAAACACTGTTGCTGCATGTAGCTTTTATTTTATTTGTTTTTTATCTTATATTTTGGAAATGTACATCCAGGTGTGTTTTTTTTCCCTTTAAATTTTTTTGGGGCCCCCAAGAGAGTGGGGCCCTAAGCTATAGCTTGTTTAGCTTATGCGTAAATCCAGCACTGGTCTCAGGAGACAATGGGCGAGTGTGCCTTGTGGGGTGAGGTCCAGCTGCTGGAAGGTTACCTGCTGTGGCTGTAGAGTCAAATACAGGAGAGACATGTTTTGTTGCAGCTGGGGCAAAGGAAGGCGTCCGGTTGTGCTGCTGCAGATGCACCATGGCGTTTCTTCTCTCTGTGCTCCTCCCGGCAGTCATTTCTCCTCTGGTAACTACTATGGATGCACAACCTGACTGTCCATCCCCTCGCACTGCAGTCATCCGCAAGGGATGCCCGCATGGCAGGGTTGATGTTGCCAGCCTTCATGTCTAATCTGCAGTCATCTTCGTAACGCAGAGTTGGTCTGCCATGAAATGGCTCTATCTTTCGGAAGACGAAATGGGCAGCCTCTGGGAGCGGGCGTACTACCACTCCTGCCCCCTTAGAAATCCCAGAAATTTACAAGCGCGGCGCTTACCATTTACCCTTTAATAAAGCAAAGCTGAGAAGGAGTCGATGGGGGCGATTTGCCATTTGGAGGCTCCGGCTATAAAAGCCACCACCACATGGCCCTCCTAAGTGAAACCTGGTAGACCGGGTATATGCTTTGGAGGGGGGGGGAGTTGCCTGCTCTCCCATTATTAACCTGCAGCATTTCTGCAATCCTCTCCCCCACCCCAAAACCCTTGCTATTTCTTTAGCTGCAATGGGAACCCAAGATCTCTGGTGTCCTGGCACAGGGAAGAGAGACAGAGTGTAACCATTCCAGATTTCAAAGGGGGCCTCGGAGGCCCCCCGTCCATCTTTCTCCTAGCTTGGCTGTTCCTGCTGAGCTCACCCCACACACCCCATCAAAAAAAAAAATGTAAAGCAGACCTAGCAGGATCCAAAAGATGGACAGAAATATGGTGTTTTGGCTAAGTTCTCTCCCAACCGCCCCCTCCCTCCTCCTGAACATTCAGAACCGATTAAGTGTGGTGGGGGTACAACAAAGCAGCTGGTTTTAATATCATGCTCTTCTAGTTGTATTTTTTTATATATATTATTCCTTCTCTTGAGCCCTTTAAGTGACATGGTTACATGTATTTGATTAAAAAGCCGTTATTCAGCATGTGGATTCCCTCGTAATGTACATGAACGCCTTAAAGACGCAGGGTTCCTTTGCGGCGGCCTGACACGGTTTGCGCGATGCGGCTTCGAGGGAGGCCGAGGGCCCATCTGAGGGGGACCTCAGGGGTCATGTAGCTCAACCCCTCTGTGGGGTGGCACTCCAGCTTCCCTGAAAGATGGCCGCTCAGCCTCCGCTTACGCAAGCTGGGGCAGAAAAACTGGGAGGAACATTTCACCAAATTTCGCTGGGGATAGGAGAAATTCTCCAGCCAGGGGTGGCAGCTTGAAAAAAAAATGGGGGAGGTGGGTAAGTCCCTCCTCACATAATCGATCACAGGATGCTGTGCACGCACACCATCTGAATGGCAATTCCCATTAACTTTGGGGAGGCCCGGTCCCCTCAAATATTTTGTATTTGATCCCATAGCCCCAAGGAGTTGGCTCCTATGTCTCCAGGAGTGTGTCAAGGGTGGGGCTTACCATTGACAATGGCAGCAGAAAAGATTGTTTCATTTCCCCCCTGATGGCTTTTTAATTTTTTTAAAAAAAACAAAAAACAAAATAAAATGCTGTTGCTATGGCAACCGTGCTGGTAGATCGGCCGCCATTTTGCCTCCTCCTCTAACAGGCCCCCAAACCTGGAGCAGTTCTTGGGCATTTCACCGTTGAATCCCCTACAACATCCCAAAGCGATTTAACAATAAAAATGTCCACGATGTTTACTACATTGATTTAATGTATTTATATCGCCCCGCCCCGCCACAAGTTGGGTTCAAGGCAGGCTTGGAGCATTTAAAAACAGCCTCATAAAATACAAAGCAATAAAAACAATAGTTTAAATACCATTTAAAACCAGCTTCAAAATCCCGTTTGCCCTGACAGCAGCCTAGTAATCAGAACAGGAAATTCCACAATATGGGGGCTACCACAGAAAAGGCTCTCTCTTGTGTTGCCACCACCATACCTCCAATGTTTATGGGGTGAGGGAAGGTGCTCACCTGAGGATCTTAACACCTAGGCAGGCAGGTAGGTAGGTAGGTGTGTTTGTGTGTCGTCACCACCTTTATTCTGGATTCACTGTTTCCATGGGGGTCTTTACTTATCAGATTTTCCATGGAAACTGTTAATCCAGATTAAATAATAATATGAGACAGCAACTCAATGCAGACAATTTCACAACAGATGCCATGGAAAACGTGCCTGCCTGGGCACAGCTCCACATCCACTGTATGTAGTTATTTATTTCATAAACTTTACATACCACTTGATTGTAAAAAAAAGAAAAAGAAAAGAAACCCTCAAAGCACTTTGCAAAAAAAGATTTTAAAAAATAAAATCAAGGGGGAAATGCAACAGTACTGTAAATCACATAGAAGATAAAAAATACTCGAAAAAGATTTAAATTGCCTCAACTTTCTAAGCATCATCTAGGTTGGCTTGTCTAATCAAACATGTTTTTAGCAGACACTGAAATGAGTACAATGAAGGTAGGGTTGCCATATGTCCTCTTTTTCCAGGACATATCCTCTGTTTTAGGGTTAACCTTTCTGTCCAGGTGGATTTCTTAAATATGGCAAAATGTCCGGGGTGTGTGTGTGTGTGTGTTTTTTGTTTATAGTAACCCAAGAATTTTTTTTTTCCTAGCACATTAGACTCAGATCTAAGTCACCCAGGTAAACTACAGTGGTACCTCTGGTTACGTACTTAATTCGTTACGGAGGTCCGTTCTTAACCTGAAACTGTCCTTAACCTGAAGCACCACTTTAGCTAATGGGACCTCCCTCTGCCGCCACGCCACCAGAGCACGATTTCTGTTCTCATCCTGAAGCAAAGTTCTTAACCTGAAGCGTTATTTCTGGGTTAGCGGAGTCTGTAACCTGAAGCGTATGTAACCTGTATATCCCCACCACCAGTACTGCTGAACAGCATCTTAAACTAGCTACATGCTGCATAAATCCCTTCTCTTGTGGCTGAACTAAAAAGACGCTGGCTCAGCCAGGGCCGCCTCGTCATAGGGGCTGGGTGGCGTGGTGCACCAGGGCGCCAGGCCCCCCAGGGGCGCTCCCGCGAGCCCGCCGGCATACCGGGCGCCCCCTCCCCAATGCGCGCCCGCCCCCATGGGCGGGCAGGCGAGTTGCAAGCCGGCTGCCCTCCGGAGCCCCAGCTGGAGCGCTGGGAAAGGCGTGCAAAGCCCCGCACCGCTCCAGCGCCACGCCCCTCATGCCCCGCTCGCCCACCTCCCTCCCGCGCTGGCCGCCCCTTGGGGGATGAGGGGTGTGCCGCTGGAGCGGCGCGGGGCTTTGCGCGCCTTTCCCAGCGCTCCAGCTGGGGCTCCGGAAGGCAGCCGGCTTGCAGTGCCACGCCCCTCATCCCCCACTCGCCCACCCCCCCTCCCGAGGGGCGCCCAGCACGGGAGGGAGGTGGGCGGAGAGGCGGCCTCCCGGGGGCGCCGAGGGATCGTCGCGCCAGGGCGGCCGATCCCATTAAGACGGCCCTGGGCTCAGCGACAAGATCTTAGAGAAGGAGCCTGGGAGGGCGAGAGTTAACATCCCCCTGCCCTTAAGGAGACTCCATATGTACATGTTAAACAGTTTAATAAATTGTTCTGCGCACACTTATGTTCACAAAGACATGAACAGGAGTCCAAATACTTTCATGTGGCAAGCAAGGGAGCAATATGTATGTGTGTTGTTGTTGTTGTTGTTGAAAGTTAAGAACATTGCTAATAGCAATATATCACAGCATCTACAGCAGGGGTCAGCAAACATTTTCAACAGGGGGCCGGTCCACTGTCCCTCAGACCTTGTGGGGGGCCGGACTATATTTTGGGGGGCGAAATGAATAAATCCCTATGCCCCACAAATAACCCAGAGATGCATTTTAAATAAAAGGACACATTCTACTCATGTAAAAACACGCTGATTCCCGGACTGTCCGTGGGCCGGATTTAGAAGGCGATTGGGCCGGATCTGGCCCCTGGGCCTTAGTTTGCCTACTCATGTTCTACAGCCTACATAGAGTTGGGGTATTTAAAATGAGAGTCGCTATAGCGATCCATAATTAGAAGCATAAGTCGGCAAATGTGTCCTCTTTTTTGCTCTTCAAAATATGGCAACCTAAGAAGGCCACCATCAACATCATTTTATTTGTACAGTATGCTGCCTTTCCATAGTTGAAACCCTGCTCAAGGCAGCTTACAACATGACAAGATTTACATAATTACAAACATAACAGAGGCCATAAACAATAAATAAAACAAATCAAAAAGTACACAACCAAATGGAAACAATTTCCACGTCAATCATAAGATCTAACACTAAAGATACAACAACAATTATCAATAACAGCGACAGCTCTCTCAATCCCCCGTAAACAATAGTCCAGCCCAAGAATCTGTTCAACAGCCTCAGCTTTTGTAGCTGGAGTCAGTCCACACTCCACTCTCCCAGGCCAGATGGGAAAGGGCCAGCAAGGCAGGGTGCAGGTCTTCCAGGGCTCACAGCCAAGATGGTCTCATTTAAAACAACACAGATAGAAATTAAAAACAATTTAAAAGCAGCTGCAGTCCTTGTGAAGCCTGTCAAGCCCCGCCCCCAGCCAGGTGGGAAGAGGCAAGGGCAGGGTCCTTCAGGCCTTCAGCAGGCAGTCTTCCTATCAATAGGCAGGGAGTTCCAAAGTGCCACACTAAATGATCAAGTTCTTACCAATGTGGAACTTGTATTAAGTGGTACCTGCATAAAGCTGCATAAAGTGGGAGAGACTCCACTACTCACCGTTCGCTCTCTCAGCCAGTATCCTCCCGACTCATACATGCAGAGCTGTGAATTGCAAACAGAGCATAGTTATATCGGGAGCCAGTGAAACTCACCCCTGTTGCAAATTCTGCCCAGGAGCCTCTTGGAGGGGCTACAGATGAGTTTGGGCCTGAATTTTCAGGATTGGGCCACAAGGCCAAGCTGAATGAAGGTATGGAATAGATGTTTCTCCTTCCCCCCATCACACACTCTCACCTCTCCCTTTAGAATGACCCTTTTGGGGGATTTTACACTCACTTAATTCCTCCTTCTGAGCCCCGGCTGACTAGGGATGATGGACTTGTGTCAGTTTAGCCCAGGGTAGGCAACCTAAGGCCCATGGGCCAGATGCGGCCCAATCGCCTTCTCAATCTGGCCCATGGACGGTCCAGGAATCAGCGTGTTTTTACATGAGTAGAATGTGTCCTTTTATTTAAAATGCATCTCCGGGTTATTTGTGGGGCACAGGAATTCGTTCACCCCCCCAAAAAAAGTCCGGCCCACCACATGGTCTGAGGGACGGTGGACTGGCCCACGGCTGAAAAAGGTTGCTGACCCCTGAACTCAGCCAGGAAAATCCAAGATCCAGCAAATCCAAGCTCTCTTATCACCCCTGATTTTGAGTTTGGGTTGCACTGTAAGGAAGCCTTCATTCTTGAAAATTCCCATGCCCTCCATCTTTTCTCCGATGAAGATAGGGATGTTGCATCCCATAATGATAATTTTACTATTTATACCCCACACTTCTTAACGGTTTGCCCCAGCCACTCTGGGCAACTTCCAACACATATAAAAACATAATAAAACATTAAACATTTTTAAAAAATCTTCCCTATACAGGATTGTCTTGAGACAGTTTGGGGGATGGATAACTCCATACCCTCAGAGAAAGAAGGTTCTTTTTATCATATGTGGTAGTCTTGTAGTAAGGTTAAAGCTTACTGGGAAATGATACATAATGAATTGAAAAAGATGTTTCAAATAATGTTTGTTAAAATAAAATAAAAACCCAGAAGCTTTCCTTTTGGGAATTATAGGGACAGAACTACTCAAACCGTATAGAAATTTATTCATGTACATGACTACAGTGGCAAGAATGTTATTTGCCCCAAAATGGAAAGAAGTCACAACAAAAAAAGAATGGATACAAAAACCTACGGAATATGCAGAAATGGCGAAACTTGCCTGAAAAGTTAGAAATGAAGATAGCAAACTTTTTACAAAAGAATGGAAATGGTTTATTGAATATTTACAAATAAACTGTAAACAGATAAGAACTTTGGCAGGATTATTGTAATAGCCTGCACTTTTATAAGCATATGTATTTAAAGTAGATGAATAAATGAGTAAATTAAGTTAATTTGGAATATGCAGGAAACATTAAAAAAAATCAAATTTAAGGAACCACAGGAAGAGGGGGAAGGAAGTCGAGTTTTGGAAAGTTAAAAGGATTGTAAAATTATTGAAATGTATTCAACTGAAAATCATAAATAAAATAAACAGCTCCATACCCTCTAAGATTTCTCCAATGAAAATGGGGACGTCCTAAGGAAAAGCAAAGTGCAAGTAGATAAATAGGTACCACTCTAGCGGGAAAGTAAACGGTGTTTCCGTGCGCTGCTCTGGTTCACCAGAAGCGGCTTAGTCATGCTGGCCACATGACCCGGAAGCTGTACGCCGGCTCCCTCGGCCAGTAAAGCGAGATGAGCGCCGCAACCCCAGAGTCGTCCGCGACTGGACCTAATGGTCAGGGGTCCCTTTACCTTTACCGAAAAGCAGGACATTCAGGGATCAAATCAGAAACTGGGACGGCTTCTCTAAATCAGGGACGTTTTTGGAAAATAGAAACAATTGGTGGGTCTGAATTTCTTGTATTAAAAAAACAAATTTCAGTTTGTTGATTCCATGACCCCCTTCCTCCCCCATCATAGAAGCCAACTCTTAGGGTCCCCTCAATAAAATAGTTGAGCACCCCCTCCCAAGCTGATGGGCATGGCCATTCGAGTGGTGTTTATGCGCCGCAACTTGTGAACGATTATTCAGGGCGGAGTTTACTTGCCGCCCAATATTTTATTCAACTTGGCACCCCTGTACCCCACCCCACGATGATTCTGAAATGTTCAAAAAGGCATACGGGGAGACTCGGGTGTGTGGCACTTCTCTCGCAGCTGGGATTGCGATTGTGTCATGCGCACGTTGGGTATGAGCCAAGTTGTCCTCTCGTGGGGGAGAAATCCAGGCAGGAGAGCCTTCTGTTCATCGTCCCGAAGCCATTTGGTAATTAACGAGTTTCCCACCCACAACACAAGGAGAAGATCCTCATGTTGTGCTGCGAGGAGAGGAAGGGGAGAGAGAGAGAGAGAGAGAGAGAGAGAGAGAGAGAGAGAGAGCGCCTGTGGAACAGATGAGGAATCGCCCAGGCAGACAAAAATAAAATAAAATAAAATTGAGCAACCCCACAAGCACTGCAGCAGCGACCTCATTTGCACCAGACCTGATGCTAACTGAGCCACATCAAGAAACCATCACTGGGAATGCTGAGTCTAGCAGATTCAGGGCAGGAGCAGGGAAATTTGCAAACTCCCCTCTGTACTCCTGACTCCGTTGGGGATCATTTTATAATCTCATTTATAATCTGGAATGAGCTCCTAAATTCTGAGAATATCAGCATCTCAATTGAATTGTTTTATATTTTTTAAAAGGCTTCAAGTTTCTAGCCTTTATCTTTGGGGACCAGGGGCATAGCAAAGGGGGCGGGGCCGCCCCATGTTCCATAATGGAGGGGGTGACAAATTATGAAGGAATTTATTTATTTTTTGAGCCCGACTTTGGCCAGGGAGGGCGGGATATAAATAAAAGTTTTTATTATTATTACTTGTTATTATTCCTTTGTAAGAAAATATGAAATAACGTAAAACCATTTTTGCAGGGGGGCAAATCAATGGGGGAGGGGTTTTACAAGAAATTTTCTGCACCGGGTACCACCTGACCTTCCCATGCCTGGGGAGGGGGGGTGACAAAAAATTTTTTGCCCCCGGGTACCAATTTACCTTGCTACGCCCCTGTTGGGGACCATATTACCTCTCCGTATGACCAAGACCCTGTGAACATCCTCAGAGGCCCTCCTTTGTGTGCCCCCTCCACATGAGGTCCAGAGGGTGGCAACATGGGAACAGGGCCTTGTCAGTTGTGGCTCCCTGTTCGTGGAATGCTTTCCCCAGGGAGGCTCGCCTGGCACCTTCGTTACATATCTTTAGCCGCCAGGCAAAAATGTTCCTCTTTAACCAGGCCTATGGCTGATTATTATTCTGTGGGCTTTTAAATGTGTTTGTAGGAGTGGGGTAGGAATTGGGTTTGTTTTGTTCTTGTTCTTGCTTTTATTGCGTGTTTTGTGTTTTCATTTTGCATATTTATGGTGTGGACCGCTCTGAGATCTTTGGATGAAGTGCAGTATAGAAACAAATGAACATTGAGGAGGAAAAGCTGAAAACTGGGGCAATTTTGTACTCAAGTTACACTGATCTAGTGATTCACTTCTTAAACTTCTATAAATACTCATTTATCACTCTTTTGGGAGAACTGGTGTCATGGAGGGATTACTCATTGTTGTTGTTTAGTCGTTTAGTCGTGTCCGACTCTTCGTGACCCCATGGACCAGAGCATGCCAGGCACTCCTGTCTTCCACTGCCTCCCACAGTTTGGTCAAACTCATGTTGCTAGCTTCAAGAACACTGTCCAACCATCTTGTCCTCTGTCATCCCCTTCTCCTTGTGCCCTCCATCTTTCCCAACATCAGGGTCTTTTCTAGGGAGTCTTCTCTTCTCATGCGGTGGCCAAAGTACTGGAGCCTCAGCTTCAGGATCTGTCCTTCTAGTGAGCACTCAGGGCTGATTTCTTTAAGAATGGATAGGTTTGATCTTCTTGCTGTCCATGGGACTCTCAAGAGTCTCCTCCAGCACCATAATTCAAAAGACTTAGGCTGGGCCGAAGCCAAAAGGTCACTCAGTTGTGGATATGCCTGGAAGCAAAAGGAAAGTCCAATGCTGTTAAGGAAAATATTGCATAGGAACCTGGAATGTAAGAACCATGAACCTTGGTAAGCTGGATGTGGTCAAAAATGAGATGGCAAGAATAAATATTGACATCTTGGGCATCAGTGAACTAAAAGGGACGGGAATGGGTGAATTCAGTTCGGGATTACTCATAATCCTCCTTTTTAAAAGAAGAGGGGGGGAGGACCTGTGTATTTTGCAGCACTGATTCAATACAGTTTCTTCTCTTTTTGTTCCCTCTCTCCCAGCATCTGAGCCATAGGCAACCAAGAGGCATCCCCTGTTCTCAGAGGCGTAGCAAGGTAAATTGGTACCCAGGGGCAAAAAGGTCAGGTGGTACCCAGTGCGTGGTACCTCAGAGGCGTAGCAAGGTAAATTGGTACCCAGGGGCAAAAAGGTCAGGTGGTACCCAGTGCGTGGTACCTCAGAGGCGTAGCAAGGTAAATTGGTACCCAGGGGCAAAAAGGTCAGGTGGTACCCAGTGCGTGGTACCTCAGAGGCGTAGCAAGGTAAATTGGTACCCAGGGGCAAAAAGGTCAGGTGGTACCCAGTGCGTGGTACCTCAGAGGCGTAGCAAGGTAAATTGGTACCCAGGGGCAAAAAGGTCAGGTGGTACCCAGTGCGTGGTACCTCAGAGGCGTAGCAAGGTAAATTGGTACCCAGGGGCAAAAAGGTCAGGTGGTACCCAGTGCGTGGTACCTCAGAGGCGTAGCAAGGTAAATTGGTACCCAGGGGCAAAAAGGTCAGGTGGTACACAGTCAACCCCCACATTGATCCCCCCCCCCCGCAAAAATGGTTTTACATTATTTCATATTTTCTTACAAAGGAATAATAACAAGTCAAGTAATAATAATAATAAAACTTTTATTTATATCCCACCCTCCCCAGCCGAAGTCGGGCTCAGGGTGGCTAACATCAGATACGTAACATTGGTATAAAACCAAACAACAATTAAATTACCTCCTAAAAACATCTCAAAATCAAATTAAAGTCTAATTAGATGGCTTTCCACAGGGTTAGGGTTCCACTGAACTGAAATTTCAGCCTTCATGACATAGGAAAACAGCCAGGTGAACAGCTATTTTGGTGGAGGAGGGTCAAGATATTAACCGATATGCATGAAATTTCATATATAGTTATATAATCCCTAGTATAGTAAGATAAGACCTTCAGAGCAGGCATTTTAAAAAAAATTCAAAAAAAAAAATTCAAATCCCCCCCCCCCAAAATTATTTTTTTTTAAAATTGTTCCTTGATAATTTGTCATCCCCTCCATTCTGGAACCCGGGGCGGCCCCCTGCCCCCCTTGCTACGCCCCTGCCTTTTCTGCTAACAAGTAGTCACAGAAACCAATGATCTCCCTCCCAGCTCTTCCTTGGGTTGTTTTTGAAGAGCTCCTAGACTTTGGCTAGCTCCAGGGATCACCTGCAGTTCATTTGATTTATGAACGGAGAATTTCTTTATTATTATTTTTTGCAAAAGTAAAAAAAAGAGAGAGAGAGAGAGAGAGAGAGGCTCTTTGTTTTCTTTTTATTGTTGTTTCAGTTGCTGCCTCTGTTTCCTTCCCGGCTTTGAACACCTCCGGCCCGGCTGAAAATGATGAGAATCGCTGGGGATAAACACTCACACTCCATCATGGAATCTTGGCACACCAGGGAGGAGGTGCCAAAAGGGGCGAGCGGAGCTGGCATCTGCCCCCTCTCCCCTCTGCACAAACATCTGCTCTATCGCTGCCGCAGTTGCCACCATTTCCCCCTCCCGTTGCCTAGTGTTTAATTTCCTAAAACAAGACTTCCAGGGGCAGTTGTGCTCCCTAATCTACAAACCCGCACGGGTGTAGCTGGACTACCATTCCCATCATCCCTAACCATTGGTCTTGCTGGCCAGGGCTGATGGGAATTGGAGCCCAGCAACATAAGAAGAGTCTGCTGGATCAGAGACTGTTAAGCATAATTGTTTAACTGCACACTGAAATGGAGAAATGTTTGTAAGTATATTGCTAAGGGTTTAACATCGGGAAATTCCATTGCAGCATATTGAAGCTCTCTGAGCTTCTAGCTGGGTTAATAATTAACTGTTGATGTTCTCTGCTCTTTCACGTGAGTGTTTAACCTTAAGTCACATGACTAAGGTCGTCAGTGGCAAATCTTCATTTTGAAGGGAGTTGGTCTGTTGTTCTCCAGGCACCAAGGAAGAACGATGTGATAACGCGGGTTCTCCCTCATAGAGAGCACGTGTTGCGGTGGGGGCCAGTAGGCCACCTCCATTGCTGTGGGTGGAATAGTATAGATGGCCACAGCTCCGATTGGACTTGGGGGTGTTGTTAGGGAGATTCACATGTATCAAGTGGTGATGGACAGCCAGCAGCCTATATATGGGTCAGCCTCATGACTGACCGCCCTCTTGGCTGCATGCTGCAGATCACCCACCCTCCCCTACTCTGTTTAGGCCTCTGTGTTGACCTTGCTATGCCTGTCATGGGGTCGTCTGCTTTTGGGGCAGGGGCCTGGTAGGAATTTTGCCAGTTGGCTGATTGGCTGTTGCCATCTGGTTTTTGCCTACTGCTTAGCAACCAGTCACAACTTGTAAGGTTGGCAGTTAGGCATTGGTCATTATGTGTGATTGGAGGGGAGGTAGTCCCTCCAAATGATGATGGAGTGCTGGGAATTCCGTTAAAGGAATCCAGGGGCTCATATGCTAGTCCGAAACCCCGGTAGGGGTCAGGGCCCACGCGAGAGCCCCTGGGACCCACTGGGGAGGGGGAGGGTTCTGCGTACCAACCCCTAGATGTCTCCCCAGATGGGATTTCCCACTGCTGACATATGGTCAGCTCTGTCCCGTTGGGCAGCTACTCTGGACCAATGCCTACGCAACCACTCACATTGATTTGTAATTTAATAAAGTTGTGGCCTAAATTCTGCCAAAAACCCAAACAAAAATGATGTCTCATGTCTGAATTATTTGGGGGGGTGGCGTTGGGGACCTCCACATGCAATGATGCCTTTCCAGGAGGGCAAAACCTTAGGATGGATACAGGCTATGGGAGAGACAGAGCTTTGATTTTTGCTCTGGTCGCAATTATGCTATACTGTATATTTATGAAGAAAAACCTAGGCTTGAATATGCGAATGTTTTATACAACTTTCTGGGTGTACCGTTGGTTGTTTTGATATCTGTTTTGAAGAAATTCTGGTTAGTGAAGCTTTGAATAATATTTATAGGCCTGGACCATTTCTTTTCCAAAAGGATCCAGTGTTTATGCACCCAATTGCTTCGTGATGCACAATGATAATATCTACAGCACTGCCCCAGAGTTATGACCCTTCCCCAGTGAGTCACTCAGAGAGCTTCAAGGCCAAGTGGGCTGCCTTTGTAACGGCTTCATTTTATTGGAAGGAGGTTGTAGGTTTTTTGCGCTTTGTTTATTGAAGTAAGTAAGCTGCCTTGACGAGGGCTTCTCCCTGAAAGATGGCAAAGAAATATTTAAAAATAGATAAAATAAATCCGAATGGTGGGACACCTAAAAACAGACAAGCGAATGGACATCTTGCCTGCAGAAAGCTAGGAGATCAGGGAGAAAAGCTGTAAATCGGCCCTTGGCCTGGTAATGGCTTTCTGCTTGCAAAGAGTTCAAATTTCTGAAATGCCAAAATTTCTGCCTGAAATTGGGCGGGGGAGGGGGGGGGGAAAGAGGCCATCTGTCAGGGATTCTTCAGCTGTGATGCCTACATTTCAGGGGGTTAGGCTAGATGACCCTTGGAGGTCCTTTCCAACTCTACAGTTCTAGGATTATGAAACCCCATGCCGTTTTTCAGCTTTGAAGGGTGGAGAGCAACACTCGCAACTACTCCGCCAGCCTTCCTGCTTCCAACTTCTCCATTGTTATTTCCCCCTGAAACTTTCCTAGTGCCTTTATGGAAGGAAGGGGAAATAACAGCCACAACCGCCCCCTGGCTATTAGTAATGCTGGCTGGCGCTGCTGGGAGTTGTAGCACAGCTGGAGGGCACCAGGTTGGCGAGGGCTGAGCTAGGCAAACCCTGGGCTAGCCGGGCTGGCAGTTTGGCTCAGGGTAGCTCCGTCACCTTCGTCTTCTGAAAACCCTTCTGTCGTCGAAAGTTTTCAGCAAGAGTGGCCAATTCCATGATTTCTGCACCATTCCTTTGCTGCGGAAACCAATGTTGGCCAGACAGGAAACAGGACATGACTGTAGCAACCGGCATGGAAAGGAGAATATTTTGCTGGAACGAGCGGGGGAAGTCTGGGCCTGCAATGAGTAATGGGGGAGAAGAGAACAGGAGTGTGGGGTGTCTGTTGAGAGCCGCACACGCAAAATAGATCTGCGGCTCTTCCAATAAGCTCTTTTCCAACGGTTGAGGGGTGTTGGCTAAAGGATGATTGAACAGCCATGACCTGTTTGCCAGTAAATTCTGAGGGCACTAGCCTAGACTTGAGTCTGCACATAACATCTGCCTGAGGACCCCTTCTGCATTCGCCCAGAGGGCAAAGGAGCCTGGGGAGGAAAACGGCATGCAATGGGGAGGTGAGGACGGGTGAAGCAGATGCTTAACCCTTCTCCCACCAGCCAAATTCTCTCAGTCCCTTTCTTTCTGCCTACGTTTACATCACAAAAACGGATTTCCAATCCCATGGGGAGAAGCACCTAGGAGGGAATTTGGGAGCAAGATTGTTTTCTGAAGAGGGGGAAGTTGGTATGCTTTTTCCATACGAAATTTCTTCCCATTTGATGGAGGTTTGTTGTTGTTTTAATTGGGGGTTTGGAAGGCTTTTTATTGCAATGCGTTGTTCTTTTTTTCTGATCTACGTAATGCTTTGTGTGTTTTTTTTAAAAAAAATTGAAGTAGCTTGGAGGTGTCAAGCAACCAACAAATTGAAATAATTATAATATAATATGCTCCCGTCTCCCAGCCACTAGCAGTGCACTTGAAAATTATGCTCAGTAACAGACCTTCTGCAAAATTGAAAGGGTGGCAAGATTCAGCTGCCTGGCATTGCTTGGAGCGCCAGGTGATTAAATAAAAAGTTAAGGTGGAGGAAAAGAAGAAGAAGAAGAAGAAGAAGAAGAAGAAGAAGAAGAAGAAGAAGAAGAAGAAGAAGAAGAGGAGTTTGGACTTGATATCCCGCTTTGTCACTACCCGAAGGAGTCTCAAAGCGGCTAACATTCTCCTTTCCCTTCCTCCCCCACAACAAACACTCTATGAGGTGAGTGGGGCTGAGAGACTTCAAAGAAGTGTGACTAGCCCAAGGTCACCCAGCAGCTGCATGTGGAGGAGCGGGGAAGCGAACCCGGTTCCCCAGATTACGAGTCTACCGCTCTTAACCACTACACCACACTGGCTACACCGCTCCACTGGAGGGGAGCTGTGGGATCTTCCAAGGCCCTGTCAGTTCTCCAAGGCTGGGAGTTGCTGTTGCTGGCCTAGTGCAAGTAATAGGCAGCAGTTGCTTAGTGGCAAAGGAAAAACACTCTGCACATGCTCAGAACTTAGTACAGTGGTACCTCTGGTTACGTACTTAATTCGTTCTGGAGGTCCGTTCTTAACCTGAAACTGTTCTTAACCTGAAGCACCACTTTAGCTAATGGGGCCTCCCGCTGCCACTGCGCTGCCAGAGCACGATTTCTGTTCTTATCCTGAAGCAAAGTTCTTAACCTGAAGCGTTATTTCTGGGTTAGTGGAGTCTGTAACCTGAAACTTCTGTAACCTGAAGCGTATGTAACCCGGGATACCACTGTATACAGTCATATTGCATGTGTAAAGAAGAGAATTAGCTAGGGTGATACTAAATGGGTGTGGCTAAAGGAGAAGGGGTGGAGCTATTGACCAAGGCCAACAGGAAACCCCACCCCACCCCCCACATGATCAGAAACAGGTAGTTCGGATGGTCTGTGACAATTGTCCCCAAAATAGGTGGTCGGATTACCTGGGTGGGTGGCACTAAGAGGCCAGGGGACGCCAGGGGATCGCTGGAGGTGTAAACAGCTATCAGACTTTCAGAAGCTGGTTTCTCTGGTTTCATCTATTTTGTTGAAACAGTGAAACCGAATAGTTTTAATTGGATTCTGAATAAACGTTCAAGCCATTGTCACTATATTTTCTTTCTCAGTGAGTCGTGCAAACCGCTACTGTTTTATAATTCTTTTTATAGCATAGCGGGCACCGGGGATGAGTTTATGGAACCAGGAGGACAGTGGCCCGGAAAAAATATGGGAATGATTTATCTATGAGAACCAGATCCAATAGCACGAGAGATCTGCTGGCTTCGTATTTACAACTGAAGTGGCAGGGAAGAGAGTCTCTGCTGATTCTGTGTTATGTTTAGTGTTTTTTTCATGGGGGGGGGGGATAGTTTAGATGATGCCCTGAGTCCCAGTTCTTGGGATCCTGTATTTGTGAGGGAATGTATGATAGCAAGCTTGCCAAGCTAAGTCCTTTTGTCTGACTAATGGTTCTGGCTGGCTGGTTAAGCACCAGGATTAACATAACCTAACAAGTCGCTCTGTGCCTTAGAACAGGGGTCAGCAAACCTTTTCAGCAGGGGGCCGGTCCACTGTCCCTCAGACCTTGTGGGGGGCCGGACTATATTTTGAAGGGGGAAAATGAACCAATTCCTATGCCCCAACAAATAACCCAGAGATGCATTTTAAATAAAAGGACACATTCT
This sequence comes from Lacerta agilis, assembly GCF_009819535.1. Classification (NCBI taxonomy): domain Eukaryota; kingdom Metazoa; phylum Chordata; class Lepidosauria; order Squamata; family Lacertidae; genus Lacerta; species Lacerta agilis. The sequence goes on from NC_046317.1 coordinate 89,221,585, forward strand.
ACTCATGTAAAAACATGCTGATTCCCAGACCGTCCGCGGGCCGGATTTTGCAGGCGATTGGGCCGGATCCGGCCCCTGGGCCTTAGTTTCCCTACCCATGCCTGAGAATGAATGGTTGGGCTTAAAAGCAGACTGGAAGCTGGAGACACAGAGACCTGCTTGCTCTGTGCGGGATATCCAAAGCTGAGATGAATGAAGAGGCAATTTCGTTGGAGATGTTAACGCTGTGAGCCTCTCCACCTTATCCCAGGCACGTCCAACAGGTAGATGGTGAACTACCAGTAGATCACTGGATGTCTTGTGGTAGATCACTGATAGATCACTGGCTCCCCCAAAGAAGCTCAACAACTTTGGCTCCCCTAAAAAAAGCTCAACATTTTTGCCTTGTACCCCCCAAAAGCGGGGCTTTCCTCCTCTGTCAAACAAGCTCAACTTCTTTGACCTGAACCCCTAAAAATGGGCCTTCCTCCTTCCTAGAAGAAGCTCAACAACTTTGACCTGAACCCCCCCAAAAGGGGGTAGATCACTGCCGGTTTTTAACTCTGTGAGTAGATCGCAGTCTCTTGGGAGTTGGCCACCCCTGACATATCCTAAAGACATCACTGTCTCTGCGGACTTTCATTCCGAGGAGACCAAACCTGGGCTAAGTGCTTGGAACGCCTGGAGTCACTCACGACAAATGCAGTCCTACATGTGAACAAAGCCGACACAATCTATGCATGAGTGGGATGCTTCAGCAGGTTTGGCGGAAGGAAACCCCCCCCCCCAAAAAAACATACCACTTTAGTGGGGTGGGGAATCTGCAGGAGCCTGACAGGGACTGAGCGCGCTCAGTGGCTACGGGATGCTGTTTGTCTGTCAGGGTGGGAAAGAAAACTGGAGGAGGGGCAATGGGATAGAGTATACAGTATCCTGGAAGAAGCCACACTGGACAGAAGCACTTCACGCTGCAACATTTTGTTGCTGATCTCACTTGCCCATGCTTCCATGCATGTCCGTGTGGGCTCCAGAGGCAAGATGTGGGCCGTGGCTCTCTGGGCCTTCCCTTCGGCTCCCATCTGAGTCCACCCGTCGTCTGACCGCCGCACAGCTCCACATCCAGCCTTGAAACCATGTGCTTGCTTGGAAAGGTGCAATCTATTTAAAACAGCAATCCCTCGGCTGTGAGGCGAGTGCGACCCTTTTGGAACAGCTCACCCCGATTGCACCTCCTCTCTCCAGCCCCCTGGTGTTATCCCAGTCTATTGGCACCGGTCCCAGCCTGCTCCCACCCTCCTTTCTCCTGAGGGTCTTCTGCCGCAGCCACACCGGGATTTGTGGCTAGAAAACAGGAAGGCCTCCGCAGCGTGATACAGCGGAAATTAGACAAACGAAATGAAGCGGCCGCAAGGAAACAGGCGGAAGCTGGCAGGATATTTGGAACCGGACCCGCAAATTCTTGAGCTTATCTCTGTCCTGCAGAAGCCCAGAATTCCTTGCAAAACAGCAAGCAGCTGGAGAGCAGCCCACAGCAGCGGAGTGGGGACATTGCAGCCCCGGTGGGCAATGAAAGGCTGAAGCTTTTCCTCAGCATGCGCCGGAGGCAGGACTTTGCCTGCGCAGCGGACGAGCGCTCCTGGAAGGACCTCGCTGCTGCCCTCAAGCTTCCAGGTGGAGAAGGAGCAGCGTGTTTGATTCTGGGTGGTGAGGGTGGGAGAATCGGGTCCAAGGCTATCCGGTGCTTTAAAAAGCAACAAGCATCTGTCTCGGCAATAGGGCGGCCATCTACGCATCAGGCAAAAAGAGGTTTGCATGCTATTTTCATGCGCACGGATGCAAATTTGGAAACGATTGCTCAAGATATATCAAAATTAGGGCTGGGGGGACAACATGACGCAGCTCACATTGAAAGGCAAGCCTACCAAATTAGAATAATAATGGTAGGGTCACGAAGAGTCGGACACGACTAAGCGACTAAACAACAACAACAACAAATTATTATTATTATTATTATTATTATTATTATTATTATTATTTTCTGAAACAGTAGGCGAATCACCCGGAATTTCATTTAATCACCTCTCCCCCATCAAAAATCACAGATCTGTGTGCGGAAAAAATGCATGAGGATTACTCACAAGAAGGCAGCAGGCTACCAACAACGTCGTCGTTGGAGGCTTCATAAGGTGTGAATGAACAGGGCACAACAGTTCCAGGGGGGAAAGGGCGTGTTGTAGGAAGAAGTTCATCCTTGCCTCCATGAGGACTAGGAACCTGCTAAGCTCATCAAGATGCTGGCTTTGACAGTTTCCGTGATTGCAAGTGGCGTTTTGGAGGTCTCCTGTTTGTGGTACTCTACCTTTCGATTGATTTTCGACGTGGATCCACGTTTCTAAGAACATAAGAAGAGTCTGCTGGATCAGGCCAATGGCCCAGCTAGTCCACAGTGGAGGCAGAACACAGCCATTGACTACTAGTTTTATCCTCCATGAATTTGGTAACTCTTTATTTCAAAGCTACCCCTTCGTACTCTTGCAAAACCACAAATTTCACCACTTTTCCCTCTACCAGAATTAATCTCTCATTTACAAGGTCACCTGTCAGCTTAGCGCTGATTCCCACAGCCACACGTTTCATAACTAAGCTCTAGTTTTATCAACCCAGATTGCCCCAGATTTCTGGCAAATAATTATTCAACAGCATCACAGCCCATGATCTTACACAGTACAGTGGACGCTCGGGTTGCGAACGCGATCCGTGCGGGAGGCGCGTTCGCAACCTGCAGCGTTCACAACCTGCGCTGCTGCGTCTGCGCACGCGCGTGGAGCAATTCAGCCCTTCTGCGCATGCGCAAAGTGCAGTCCAGCGTTTCTGCGCATGCGCGAGCGCCGAAAGCTGGAAGTAACCTGTTCTGGTACTTCCGGGTTTGGTGCGTTTGTATCCTGAAAACGCGCAACCCACAGCGAGCACAACCCAAGGTATGACTGTAAATGGGGATGGTTAAGTTAAGCAGGGTGGAGAACCTTTTTGGCCTATGGAAGCCAGAACCTTATTGGTCCTGACCCCTGTGAGTAAACTTTGACAGGGGGCAGGACAACTTTCATGCCAATCATCTGACAACATCCAATATTCCATTACTTAGGCTGCAATCCTGTAACTGCTTCCTGGGAGCATTTTGTTGGTGTCTGTTTCGAGACAAAATGGAAGAGTGCACCATCGGGGGTAAAGTCAAACCGTTGAAGAGTTACAGTGCCTGCTGTGGCTCTAGAGACTGATACAGGAGAGACATGTTTTGTTGCAGCTGGAGCAGATGAAGGCAGCAGCAGGGGCGTCTTAGCCATTGAGGCTACTGACGCCATGGCACCATGGCCTGGTGGGCGCCTCTGCCCTCCAGCCCCACCGGCAGCACCGCTCGCCCACCTCTTCTTCGGCTGCGGACGCGGGGAGGCTGTCGGCAAGCCTCTTGTTGGCGCGGCAGCCAGGGCTTCCTGGACGGCAGCGCCGTACTGCCGCTTCGGCCGAACAGGCAGAGGCGGAGCACAGCTGGCAGCGTCCCCACCTGCCCCTCCGTGCCCTCTTTCTGCCCGTTGCCCCTGGCCCTGCCCGGCAGAGCATGAGGAACACTGGAGGGATCTTCGTGCCATGGTGCCGGATATACTTAAGATGGCCCTTCCCAGCAGTCATCCCTTTTCTGGTCACTGCTGTGAATGCACAACCCGACTGCCTCCAGGCCCTGCGGTTGTCTGCAAGGAGTCCCCACATGGCGGGGTTGATGTTGCCAGCCTTTGTGTCTCATTTGCAGACATCTTTGTAACACGGAGTTGGTCTGTCAACGGGCCTGGTGCCTTAAGCCAGTTCCCTGTAGAGCTTGTCCTTGGGGATCCAGCCACCTCCCATTCTGTAGACATTTTGTCCAAGCCAGTGTAGATGCCGCTGAGACAGAAGCATAAACATGCTGGGAATGTGAGCTTGGGAGAGCACATCTTTGTTTGAGACTATGTCGTGCTGTGTGATGCCAAAAATATTTCTGACAGAGAGCATGTGGAAGGCATTGAGGCGTTGCTCCTGCTGGCAGTTGTCAGTTGCCCACATCTCACTTCCATAAAGCAGCGCACTCAACACGAAAGCCTGGGAGACGTTCACCTGGTACCGGATGTTAGCATCCCATTCTTCCCACTTTGGAAAGGTGGGCCATTGCCGTAGCTGCCAGTGTGGTGTAGTGGTTAAGAGCGGTAGACTAGTAATCTGGTGAACCAGGTTCGCTTCCCCGCTCCTCCACATGCAGCTGCTGGGTGACCTTGGGCTAGTCACACTTCTCTGAAGTCTCTCAGCCCCACTCACCTCACAGAGTGTTTGTTGTGGGGGAGGAAGGGAAAGGAGAATGTGAGCCGCTTTGAGACTCCTTCGGGTAGTGATAAAGCGGGATATCAAATCCAAACTCTTCTTCTTCTTCTTCTTGCTGATATGCTTCTCCAGCTCAGCATCAATGGAAAGTAGAGCCCAGGTAGACAAAACCATCTACCACCTCAAGTGTGTGGTCACCACCACTGCTGATGTGTGGAGTTCTGGAAATGTCCAGACCCAAGATGTTGGTCTCTGTCGGGCCAAACTCCATGCAGGCTTGAGCAAAGCGGTTGATGAGTCTTCGTAGAGCTTCCTTGGAGCGCTTTGTCAGGGCTGCACCATCTGCCAAACAACAACTCTGATCAGGACCCAACACACTTTTGTCTTGGCGTGTAGACGTGCCCAGTTGGACAGACCCCCCCCCCCCCGTCGCTCCTTGAATGGATGTACACACCATCGTCGGCCAAACTGAAGGCATCTGAAAACAACAGGGAGAAGAATATGCCAAAGAGAGTTGGAGGGAGAACACAGCATTTTTCACAACACCCTTGAGAGGGAAGGCGTCCAAGGATGAGCCATAATATTGGACTTTGTCTGCATGTGCTCATGGAAGGACATTTTCATCTTGCGGAACTGAGTTGGGCATCTTATCTTATTGAGCAGCGTGAAGAGTCCATTTCAGCTGATGAGGTCAAAGGCCTCTAAACCACTGAGCCTCCTGGGCAGGCTTCCTCAACCTCGGCCCTCCAGATGTTTTGAGACTGCAGTTCCCATCATCCCTGACCACTGGTCCTGCTAGCTAGGGATCATGGGAGTTGTGGGCCAAAAACATCTGGAGGGCCGAGGTAGAGGAAGCCAGCTCTTGGGTTTGCCGATCAGAAGGTCGGCAGCTCGATTCCCCTCAACCGGGTGAGCTCCCGTTGCTCGGTCCCAGCTCCTGCCAACCTAGCAGTTCGAAAGCACGCCAGTGCAAGTAGATAAATAGGTACCGCTGTGGCGGGGAGCTAAATGCTGTTTCCGTGAGCTCTGGTTTTCGTCACGGTGTTCGGTTGCACCAGAAGCTGTTTAGTCCTGCTGGGCAGATGACCCAGAAAGCTGTCTGTGGACAAACGCCAGCTCCCTTGGCCTGAAAGTGAGATGAGTGTCGCAACCCCATAGTCGCCTTTGACTGGACTTAACCATCCAGGTGTCCTTCACCTTTTTTTTACCTTTTACAATGGGTGTCTCTGCTCTTGGCATTTCTCCTGCAGCAGTGAGCAATTCATGTTGACTCTCGACCTCTGAGCTCTAAAGCTGCATTGTGACTCGGGATATAGACCCCCGTCAACCAGTGACTGTAATCTGTTGAGAACTACACAAAGGCTTTCCCCACACAGTGGTAGTGCTTCATGCTCTGGCACTGGGGGGGGGGAAGAGTGGGGGGGCATGGCTGGCACGCATCCCGGGGGCATGGCGCATGTCCTGGGGGCGTGGCGCGCTGCCTGCGGGAGTGTGGCACCCAGCGCGGGGGGGGCAGCTGCGATGGCACCCCACCTGGGTCGCGCCGCTGGGGGTGGTGCACCCCACCTTGCCCCCCTTCTACCGCCAGTGCCCCCACATTACTCAGCAGGGAGATGCCAAGGTAGTTCTTACAGTCATGGGAGTACGTCTCATTATAAATGAGATTTCCTTCCGAGTAGATATGTTGGCTGCGTACGCACCACACATTTTAAAGCACATCCACCCGGCCCCAAGGATCTTGGGAACTGTAGTTTGTCCTTCTCAGAGCTAGAATTCCCAGCACCCTTAACAAAATACAATCCCCAAAATACAATTCTTTGAGGCGGGGACATACTTAAATGTATGGTGTGTACTTAGGTAAATTTAAAAGCACGATTATAATGGCTATTTTGGGGGAATATGCCAAGACTATCCAAGGAATAGTCAAAGGAGCAAACTGGGAGTGGGAAACACTTCCCCCCCACCTCTAAAAGGGAATGTTTCGGGGCTTCTGGTCTCCTTCTCTTCCCATGAAGTCTATCCGAGTCAATCCCTGCCTGCCTTCCCCACACAAGTTTTAGAGTTTGTTTATTACAAAGGAAATGTGCAGGCCTTGCTTTGTTTTCCCTCTCTCTTTCTCTCTCTCTCTCCCCATTAGTGAGAGAAAGGATACAGCACATCTGGGGATGGAAGGAGGAAAAAAATAAAGAATCTATGCAGACACTTCCGGGGGAGACCATAGCTGGAGATGGGGGACCTTGGCAGGTGCATTTCAGGGGGGGGACAATTTTTATTTTTATTTTTTATTATTTTTTAGAGGCCTGGGAGAGGAAGAAAGGTGGAGAAGAGGGAGAATAAAAATGTAAATCATCCTTGTATTATTGTGGTTGGTAGTATTGTCTGATACCTCAGGAGATGGCTGGGCTCAGCATCCGGTTGTTGTTTTTCCCACAGTCGGCATCAGGAAAAAGCTGGGGTTTCGTAAATACAAAACAACAAAAACACCGACACCCCCCTCCTCAATTTAATGCTCTTTCCTGACCTCCCCCACAACAATCCATCCCTCTAAACCACCTGCTTCAAGGGAAGTGGGTTGTGTTTTTTTTTAACACAGAAAGGAAATGGGGGGTGTCAATTGAAATCCTAGGTCGAAACCATAAAGGGAGTATAAGGGAGTCCTGCCCCATTTTCTGTCCCTTCTGGTTTATAAGATCACGCCTCTAGGGACTTCCTTAGGGAGCTGTTGCACCTGGGATGCAAATGGCTTGGGCCTCCCTCTGTGTGTGATACTACATAGTCAAAACAAAATAAAATAAGAAATTCCTTCCAGTAGCACCTTAGAGACCAACTAAGTTTGTTCTTGGTACTAGCTTTCGTGTGCATGCACACTTCTTCGGATACCACAAAGATGATGTCCGTCTGTACATGTGCAAGTTTCTCGGTGACGTTGATGGACTTCCATTTCATGCGGCTCAATGTGGTGCCTTCCATCGTTCCAGTTACAGGTAGGTAGCCGTGTTGGTCTGCCATAGTCAAAACAAAATAAAATAAAAAATTCCTTCCAGTAACACCTTAGAGAGCAACTAAGTTTGTTCTTGGTATGAGCTTGGTATGAGGTATCTGAAGAAGTGTGCATGCACACGAAAGCTCATACCAATAACAAACTTAGTTGGTCTCTAAGGTACTACTGGAAGGAATTTCTTATTTTATTTTGTTTTGACTATGGCAGACCAACACGGCTACCTACCTGTAACCATGATATTATATAGTGAGAGATTTTACTTTCTTGGGTTCCATGAGCACTGCAGATGGTGACAGCAGTCACGAAATTAAATTAAATTATTTGCTATTGTTTTGCTGTGTTATAATAAAGCTGTTACTATGTTGAAATTGTTTTTGTAGGGTTGGTTTGAAATGTATTTCAGCTTTTGCATTTTAAGCTGCTTTGAGGATGATTTTTTTTGTGGAAAAGCAGTATACAAATAAAATGAATGAATGAATGAATGAAATGGAAGGAAGGAAGAGCCCCAACAAAAGATGAATGTCAGATGAAATTGTGGGAATATTCTGAAATGGCAGAACTAACAAGCAGAATTCGAGACCGAGAGAAGGAAGAGTTTAAGAAAGAATGGAGAAAATTTGTGGAATATATGAAGAATCATTGCAAACACCTTTAAACGTTAGCAGGATTTGAATAATTGGAACAGAGAAAATAAAATAAAATAGGATGGAAATAGAAGGGGAAAGTAGTATTTTGAATATTCAGTTGAATAGGGGAGACAATAATGAATCATGGAAGGAGGGAAAGGCAAGTTGATGTGAATAAAATTATTTAAATAATTATATAAAATTATATATAAAATTATATATAAAATAAATAAAATAGGGTTGCTATAATGCCCAGTATTTGGCCTTGGTAAACAGTGTATGGGTGAAAATGGCTGAAATGTCTGGTAAAATCCAGACATATGGCAGCCCATATTAGAAGTGCATCTTGGCAAATTTCATTTAAAAGCAGCTCAAAATCTATTTTTTTTTTTAATGTTGAGATGTAGTCAAACAACAACAACAACAAAAAAATACCTCAACAACTTGGCAAAAAACAAAAAAGCTCAGCAATTTTTGTGTCCGGATCTTCACTTTTTGAAATATGGGAATCCTAAATACACATACACACACACACACACACACACACACACACACACATATTGTCAGGCCCCTGACGACAATTTCCACCTGCTTGATGGGCAAGGTCTGAAGCAGTTATCCATGCCACAGGATCAAGTGTCAATCCAGATCGGAGCTTCCTGCTAGGCACCACAGTCACAGTGTGTGACAGTTGCAAATAATACCAATTGGGATGCTTAAGAGAAGACACGAAAACTTGGACCGACCCCTCGCGGGCTGCGGAACACACAAAACGCCGAGGAGGTGGGCAGGATCCGTCTTGAGGATTATGTTTTCATTAATCCAAGTTCCTTCCAGATGTCGTGCTCCTTCCACCCTCAGCTTCAAAGGCCCCTCTTGCGGGTTCTGACGAAGCCACGAGGGAGCGTGGGACAAAAAGAACGAGGGTGGCGGGGTTTTAAAAAGGGGGGGGCTCCTTCTCTGAGCCCCGCTTCCCGGCTTGTCTTTGCACACGTGTGTGCAAAATCCTATTGCCCTCTTAAATTATGTGAAACAAAATGTGCTAACAACATGGAGCATGTGGGGGGCATTTGTTTATTTCGTGCATCATAGTGAGGGGGTGTAGATTTGGTGTGTGTGTGCAAAGGAACATTGTCCCGGGCTGTTTTGTAACATCTTCTTGGCCGCTTGCCCACCATCTTGGCAGCAGCCCGGGGTTCCTTCTCTCCAGACCAGCCGTGCCATTTGCAGCCCAGGGATCCCTGCTTGCTGGGGGGGTAGTGTTCCTTGGAGTGCCTGGGGGGCCTGCCCTGAGAGGCGAGACCATTTGCCACGGAGGCACATCCTGTGCAGCCCAAGAGGAAACTGGTTACATGAAGAAGAAGAAGAAGAAGAAGAAGAAGAAGAAGAAGAAGAAGAAGAAGAAGAAGAAGAAGAAGAAGAAGAAGAATTTGGATTTGATATCCCACTTTATCACTACCCAAAAGAAGTCTCAAAGCAGCTAACATTCTCCTTTCCCTTCCTCCCCCACAACAAACACTCTGTGGGGTGAGTGGGGCTGAGAGACTTCAGAGAAGTGTGACTAGCCCAAGGTCACCCAGCAGCTGCATGTGGAGGAGAGGAGACGCGAACCCGGTTCCCCAGATTACGAGTCCACCGCTCTTAACCACTACACCACACTGGCTCTCAGTGGCCCATGCGCAGTGCCGGATTTATGTATAAGCTAAACAAGCTGTCGCTTAGGGCCGGATTTACGTATAAGCTAAACAAGCTGTCGCTTAGGGCCCCACTCTCTTGGGGGGCCCCAAAAAAATTAAAGGGGAAAAAAACTGGATGCACATTTCCAAAATGTAAGAAATATAAAAAAACAAATAAAATAAAACCTACATACAGCAACAGTGTTTGTGTGTTGTGTAGGCTCCTATGATGTAAGTCATGGGCCCCGCCTGCTAGCCTGCACCCTAAGATATCACTGGTTTGCTCATTTCTATATAAAGTGGTATCTTGGTTCTCAAACTATATATACTTCCTCTTAATTGTACAGTGGTACCTCGGGTTACGAACGCTTCGGGTTACAAACGCTTCAGGTTACAGACACCGCTAGGGTTGCCAGGTCTGCTTCCAAAAAATAGCGGACAAGCGGGGGGGGGGGCGTTAAATTAAATTATATATTTCCTTACAAACATTTTAACACGTATTAAAATACCATTTCATCATAAAGCTTTTGAATAAAAAAATGTCCACTATTTTGTGGGGGGAAATAGTGAACACAATGTGAAAAAAGTGGACTGTCCACTCAAATATTGGACACCTGGCAACCCTAGACACCGCTAACCCAGAAGTAGTACCTCGGGTTAAGAACTTTGCTTCAGGATGAGAACAGAAATCGCGCGGTGGTAGCGGGAGGCCCCATTAGCTAAAGTGGTACCTCAGGTTAACAACCATTTCAGGTTAAGAACAGAGCTCCGGAACGAATTAAGTTCTTAACCAGAGGTACCACTGTATTTCAGTTCAATAATTAAAGGTAAAGGTACCCCTGACCATTAGGTCCAGTCACAGACGACTCTGAGGTTGTGGCGCTCATCTCGCTTTACTGGCCAAGGGAGCCGGTGTACAGCTTCCAGGTCATGTGGCCAGCATGACAAAGCCACTTCTGGAGAACCAGAGCAGCGCACGGAAACACCGTTTACCTTCCCGCCTCAATGTTACCTATTGATCTACTTGCACTTTGACGTGTTTTCGAACTGCTAGGTTGGCAGTAGCAGGGACCGAACAACGGGAGCTCACCCCGTCGTGGGGATTCGAACCGCCGACCTTCCGATCGGCAAGCCCTAGGCTCTGTGGTTTAGACCACAGCGCCACCCGTTCAACAATTACTCTGATAAAATACATATTTTGTTACATGCAAATGGCTTTAGATACCTATTAGGTCCATAAATTACCATATAGCATATATTCAACACAAAAAAACAGTGACAATTGGTTGTTGACAAAGATCAGCTGGACACAGAAAGGGCCCCATTTCCTTCAGTAGCTTAGGGCCTCATCAAACCTAAATCCAGCCCTGCCCGTGCATCAGCCTTTTTTTGAGGTGGGTGTCACCTTTTTAATCATCCCAGAAGGAGGTGGGTCCTTTGCCACTGGGGCACTGTAAGGCTGGCACCAGGGAGGCTGAAAAGTAAATTAAGAGCAGCTGTACTAGACCCTCCAAGTGCCCTTATTTTCCAAGGACATCCCTGATTTAGAGAAGCCACCCCAGTCTCTGATTTGATCCCAGAATGTCCCACTTTTCCTTAGGACGTCCCTATTTTCATTGGAGAGATGTTGGAAGATATGCTAGAATGCCCCTGTTTTCGTTGGAGGGTATGGAGTTATTCAGCCCTTGAGCCAGAACGAATTAAGTTATTAACCAGAGATACCACTGTATTTCAGTTGAATAATTAAAGGTAAAGGTACCCCTGACCGTTAAGTCCAGTCGCAGATGACTCTGGTGTTGTGGCGCTCATCTTGCTCTATAGGCCGAGGGAGCCAGCGTTTGGCCGCAGACAGCTTCCAGGTCGCAGATGACTCTGGGGTTGTGGCGCTCATCTCGCTCTATAGGTTTTTTTTTTTAAAAAAAGGGGTTAAAAAAAAGTTTAATGTTTTATTATGTTTTTATATATGTTGGAATCTGCCCAGAGTGGCTGTGGCAACCTAGTAAGATGTGTGGGGTATAAGTAGTAAAATTATCATTATGGGATGCGACGTCCCTACTTTCATCCAAGAAATGTTGGAGGTTATCCTGTGCACACCCAGCATCTTGTACAATCTGGACCCTCGGGCAATGGGAGTGTAAGACGAGTGAGTTAGTCCAGTGACCCCTCCGGGCCACCAATCCCTGGCATGCAGAAACATCTGGATGGCACCAGGTTGACAGAAACTGGTCTACTCTAACCGCCAATGATTCTCCAGGGCTTCAGAAAGGGCCTTTTTTTCTAGCCCTATAATCATGTGTGTGTGTTCAGTCGTGTCCAACTCTTCGTGACCCCATGGACCAGAGCACGCCAGGCATCCCTATCCTCCAATGTCTCCCGCAGTTTGGCCAAACTCGTGCCAGTCGCTTCGAGAACACTGTCCAACCATCTCGTCCTCTGTCATCCCCTTCTCCTTGTGCCCTCCATCTTTCCCAACATCAGGGTCTTTTCTAGAGATTCTTCTCATGAGGTGGCCAAAGTACTGGAGCCTCAACTTCAGGATCTGCCCTTCCAGTGAGCACTCAGGGCTGATTTCTTTAAGGATGGATAAGTTTGATCTTTTTGTAGTCCATGGGACTCTCAAGTGTCTCCTCCAGCACCATAATTCAAAAGCATCAATTCTTCGGCGATCAGCCTTCTTTATGGTCCAGCTCTCACTTCCATACATTACTACAGGGAAAACCATAGCTATAATCATAGACCCCCTTTTAAAATGAAAATCTGAAAAGGCAAGGATCTGAAACTGGCCCCTTCTGCATGCAGAGTGCATTTTCGGCCAGCGACAGATCCTCTTAATTTTCGAAATGCCAGGCTGCTTTGGCCAGGCTGCAATTGCGCTGCATTCCACCCCAATTATGTTTTACAATGCTAATATAAACTAGTCCCTGACAACAGCATTCATATTTGAATTGCGGTCGGGGTGGGGAGATTATTTCTGCCAACTTCTAAGTGGGACTAACATCCCTGAAGCACATTCCGGAGACAAACCGGCTCTGGAGTGCTCTCACTAATGACTGGCAATAGGTCAGCGGGAACCTGTTTAACCTGATGGGACATTTATAAAAAGGCCCCAGCGGAGCCGAAAGCATTCAGAGCAAGGCTGGCTCGGTTGAGGCTTTAAGTTCAAGAATTACTTCTCTCCATCCCTCTGGGAGAAGGCGAGAAGCTCATGAAGGCAGCGGCCGGTATGTATCTCTGGAGAGCTTGATGATCTGCCTTTGGAATAGACACCAGAATTGAGTGACATGGGATTAGGGACTTCAAGAGCAAATTTGGCCCTCAACACCCTCTCCAAGTGTCTCAATTTTCCAGGGACAGTCCCAGAATTACAAAGCCATTCCGGCTTTTGATTTGATCCCAGAAAAAAAAATAGAAGAAACTTTTTTAAATTTAAAAAAAAAACCTTCAAGGAAAGGCTCAGAAAATAAATATCCCGTTGATGTAGTTCAGAAGTGTCAACAAACCTAGGTTAGAACTTTATAATAGCATTAACTCTTCAGTAGTGTTGGTTCCTGCATTGCAGGGGGTTGGACTAGATGACCCGCAGGCCCCTTCCAACTCTGCAATTCTGTGTCATAGTAAATGTAGACCAAATGAGAGATTCTGAACCCCTTACTGGATTATTGGAAAATACATAACATGCTCCATCCCAGTATATCCTACTGAGGCTCTGTCCTATAGTCAGTCTCAGACTCTCTCTCTTTCTGAGGGGAGCAGGTGGGACTGTGGTCTAAACCAGTGAGCCTCTTGGGCTTGCTGATCAGAAGGCCGGCAGTTCAAATCCCCGTGACGGGGTGAGCTCCTGTTGCTTTGTCCCAGCTTCTGTCAACCTACCAGTAGCAGTTCGAAAGCATGCCAGTGCAAGTAGATAAATAGGTACCACTGCAGCGGGAAGGTAAATGGCATTTCCATGCGCTCTGGCTTCTGTCATGGTGTGCCAGAAGCGGTTTAGTCCTGCTGGTTACATGACCTGGAAAGCTGTCTGTGGACAAACGCTGGCTCCCTCAGCCTGAAAGCAAGATGAGTGCCGCAACCCCATAGTCGCCTTTGAATGGACTTAACTGTCCAGGGGTCCTTTACCTTTTACCTTTTACCTCTCTCTCTCCCTCTCCCTCTCCCTCCCTCCCAAGGGAGGGCACATGCTGCAACTTGCAGGGGTATATATCTGACAGTGGTTCCCAAGAGTTTTCCCCAACCCTAGCAAGGGTTGCACAGGATTGAACCTGGCCGACGTTCACCAACTGAGCTACAGCTCTTCCTGTTCCTGTGAGATAAGTAAAGCAGCGCGGGCCTGCTGGAGATTAAAGGGTTATGCTCCCTCTCTTATCACCACGAATAGACACAAGGGGAGACTTTGCCCTCTGGGGCTTGCAAGGTGGAGAACAGGTGAGGACAAATCATTTCACAGTCCTTGGGTGGGTTTGATCGCACCTGTTCAGCGATCGCTTGTAGGCTTTATGCCGGAGATCGAACCATCACATGGAAGTGGGATCGACAGTGAGAATCCCTCTCCCCTTACCACTCATTGCCTATTCCCAGAAAACAGGGATCAGGTGCCGAGTGCCGTGGGCTTTCAAACCTTGTCAGAGCACTCTTTCTTCTCAAGACGGCTCCTTTCCTCTTTCTGCAACAGGTGCAGCAAACTCCAAACTGGCTTAGAAGAGAGAACTGCCCAGAAGCTTCTGAATTTGCAAATCCCTGCTGTCAGGCAAGTAGAGTCTCAGAGGGCCACCTTCCCCAACCCTAGCGCTCTCGAGAATTTTCTGGGCCATGGTTCCCACCCTACCTAGCCATTGGTGATGCTGCCTGGGGCTGATGGGAGTTGCGGTCCAGTAATGTATGACGGTGACCGAAATTCTCCGCCAAGGTGATAGAAATTCTGTCGCAATAACAGCTGGATTTTGCAAGTGTGCATATCATTTGTCTCCTTATACCCTGCAGGAAACTCCAGGGTATAGAAACTTAGAAAGAGAGAGAACTGTATTTTTTGCATCACTGTACATTTCCGTGTATAAGACCCCCCCCCCCCCCCGTGTATAAGATGCCCCCGATTTTGGGGGACTAAATTTAAAGAAAATGTGGGGAGGTGGTCCAAAGTTGTTGAGCTTTTTCTAGGGGGAATTGCACAGGGCCGTTGCTGGGGGTTGGCAAAGTGGGCAGCCGCTCTCCCCACCCCACCCCACTGCAGGTGAGAAGCTCCCTAGAGCTTGCGCCTCCTGCAGCTGCATGGGGAGAATTGCTCGCCCGCCAAACAGCTGGCGGGCAGCACGCAGCTTCCCCCCCCCCACGCCTCTATCCATGTATGGGACGACCCCAGTTTTTGTACGTGATATTTGAGTCAAAAAACCTTGTCTAATAATGCGGCATTTGTTTTAAATCCCTTCAGCGTTTTAGCGTGCTTTACTCCTAATTTTGTATGCAATTTTGCTTAATGTGTACATTTATGCAAGCCGTTTCCCCGTAAAATAGTGTGTTTCATGTGCTACTTTCATTTGCATAAGCATTTTTTTATACATGCTATCCCTAATGCATTCATTTGCGTGCACATTACCGGCTTGGAGAATTGCACTGCAGCGTTCAGAGGACTGCAGATATTGAAGGATAGATGTGTTTCAGTTTATGTTATCGTTTTGAGAAGTAGAAATTGGACATGAGAGTCCTGTTGCTCTCAGGTGCTGCTTGCTGGCTTCCAATGGGCATCTGCTTGAGCCCTGTGAGGACAGGATTCTGAACAAGTTGGGCTTTAGACCAGGAAACACACACACACACCCCGGATTTCCCTAGGTCCTTAGGTTTATTTGCCATTCGTCAGTAAAGCCAGAAGCCTATGCAACAGTGCACACACGCATCATGGTGGCAGCCTTGGCAGCAGGCAACGTTTGTATTTGCGCACGTGTCTTTTAATGGTTCAAGAAACTGAAAGACACATGCAGTTTGGGAGTGCTGCAGAAAAAGAAGCTCAGTTTCCAAACAGTTTCGAATCTATCGCTGGTTAATGTTTAATGCCACTATTAAAAGATAAACAGTGACAGTACCTTAAACACAGCGTTCACACCAGAGCATCGGATGTGGAAGTTATCGGTCTATTTCCCCCCCCCCATGGGTCTTCCTATATGGTAGGGGGTTTTTTGTTTTGGTTTTTTAAAAAAAGATTTAATATCCTATTGTGTTGTGTAGTGCCAGCTCCAATCTAGCAGTGGGGCTGTGATGCAGGACCCTAGGTGGCAAAGAAAGACCGATAGGGAAGGGGTGCAAGAAAGAGAAGGAATGAAAGAGTTGGCGGGAAGAGACCAAAGGAGTTTGCAGAGGGAGAGAGAGAGAGAGAGAGAGAGAGAGAGAGAGAGAGAGAGAGAGAGAGAGAGAGAGAGAGGGAAGGAGGGAGGAAGGAAGGAAGGAAGGAAGGAAGGAAGGAAGGAAGGAAGGAAGGAAGGAAGGAAGGAAGGAAGGAAGGAAGGAAGGGGGAAAGGGATAGCAGGAAGGGAGAGTGAGAGAGAAAATGGAGAGAGAGAGAGACAAGAGGTCTAAAAAAGAGAGAGCAAGAAAGGGGTGAAAAGGGAGAGATAAAGAAGAAAGAGAATTAGAAAGGGGTAGCAAAAAGTGATTGAAAGAGTATGCAGACAAGAAGGAGAAAGGGGTACCAAAGAGTGTGGGGGGAGGAGAGAGAGTTGGCAGAAAGAGAGATCTGAAGCCAACAAGAATATGGCAGGCATTTTTAATTACCTCTGACTACAGCGCTTGCCAATGAACTGGCTAACCTTATGGTTTTGCCTTCCTCTTTCTGCAGGATCTTCTTGGCATCTCCTGCTGGAAGATGTCCAAAGTGTTCTCCACCAGCCTCCGCTGGCGGTTGCCTGCCTTGCTGTTCCTCTTCCAGGGAGCTGTGCTGGTGATCCTCGCCCTCTTTGTGACATACGATGAGCACACGGACGCTGCCGGCCAGCCTGCCAACGCCGACCCATCTGCCAACCAGGTCTACGCCATCTTCCCCCTCTTCCAGGACATCCAGCTGATGCTGTTGGTGGGGTTGGGCTTGCTGCTGGCTTTCATGAAGGGCTACGGAGTCAGCGCCGTGGCCTGCAACTTCCTCCTGGCCAACTTCTCCACCCAGTGGGCCCTGGTCGTGCAGGGCTTCGTACACTACGGCCAACATGGGAGAGTCCACCTCGGCCTCTACAACATCCTCACAGCCGAGTTTGCAGCCGTGACGGTCCTCATCTCTGCTGGGGCTATCCTGGGTCGAACAAGCCCCATCCAGCTTCTTCTCATGAGTCTGTGCGAAATCCCTCTCTACGTGGCCTGCGAGTGGCTCATCGTGAGTTATTTCCAGGCAGTGGATGTAGGAGGAACCATAACCCTCCACGTCTTTGCTTGCTATTTTGGGTTGGGCACTTCCATCGCTCTCTACCGGCCAGGATTGCAGCTGGGGCACCCAATGGAGACTCCATCTTACATCTCCGACCTTCTGTCCTTGGTGGGGACCATGTTTCTTTGGGTGTTCTGGCCCAGTTTCGTGGCTGTCCTCGCCCACCAAGGAGATGCCCAGCACAGGGCTGTACTGCACACATGGCTTACTCTCAGTGCCAGTGCCCTGACCTCCTTTGCCACCTCCAGCCTCCTGGAGAAGAAGGGGAAACTGAACCTGTGCCACCTGCAGAATGCCACGTTGGCCGGAGGGGTGGCCATTGGCGCAGTAGCAGACATGGTCATTTCACCAGCTGGGGCATTTGCCCTGGGCATTGTTTCCTCGCTAGCCTGCATCCTTGGGTTCAAGTACATGTCACCGTTCTTGGCCACTAGAGTTCGCCTCCAGGACCAGTGTGGTATCCACAACCTTCACGGCTTACCGGGCATCATTGGCGCCGTGGCCGGAATTGTAGCCATCTTGTTGGTGCCGGATGAGGCCTACGGACTTCGCCTTCGCCAGGTCTTCCCTCAGCGTGGCCTGCTGCCACGGAACGTCACCCTGGAGGCAACCTCGGCGGGGGAGAACATGGGAAGGAGCGCCATGCAACAAGCTCTCCACCAGGCTGCAGGTCTCGGCGTCTCCATACTCGTGTCCCTTGTGGGTGGCTACTTCACCGGGTTGGTTTTGAAACTGCCTTTTTTAGCACAGCCGCCTGACCAACTCTGCTTTGACGATGCTCTTTACTTCAAGATCCAAGAGTCAACGGAGAACTCGAGTGCTGAACAGGCTAGAGGGGACCTCCTGGTGCCCCTGAAGGACAAAGCTTGAGGGTCTGCCTGCTTGTGCCTGCAAAGCAGAAATAAAACAGCAGGGCATCACTGAGTGGGAGAGTAACATTTGTCATGGTTTTCCTGGAGTGCCATGCTGTCGGGGCTGGAAGATTTGAAGCAGGACCTTGCCTGCTGCTTGGAGGCAGGTGGGACAATTGACCCAAACACAGAGGTAGCTGCTGAAGTGAGGGCAGCGGAAATGCAGCTAAGAAGCTCAAATCATATACAGTGGTATCTCGGTTTACGAATTTAATCCGTTCCGGAAGTCCGTTCTTAAACTGAAACCATTCTTAAACAGAGGCGTGCTTTCCCTAATGAGGCCTCCCACCGCCGGTGCCCCTCCACCGTTCAGATTCCGTTCTTAGACCGAGGTAAAGTTCTCAAACCGGGACACTATTTCCAGTTTTGCGGAGTTCGTAAACTGAATCCTTCTTAAACAGGACTGTTCTTAAACCGAGGTACCACTGTATATGACTGACACCTGAAATTAAATCATTGTCCAGACTTTAACATTCAAAAACTTTACTTGCAGAAACTTATAGATGAGTTACAACATAACATTTACAGTCACGTGCTTCTCCAAGCATGGGTTTACAGTCTCTTCTTCTAACTTCCAAAACAACTGTATTTTCCTCTCTTTCCAGAGCTCAGCACTCAGTTTTCTGCATCTCAGTTAGGCCATGCCGTGATGCTCCTATGAAATATTTCTACTTTCACCTTCTCCTGCAGCTTAGCTCTCTTTTCTTCCAAGCAGAGAATAAGCGCTCCAACACTCTATTCAACTTAGCAGTGTTCACAGTGGATTCTAAAACACAGCCATCTTGCTTCTCATAAAAAAGGAGTCTCGCCTTCACGAGATACCTCCCATGTGACCAATGTTAGCCAATCATGTGAGAACCGCTAGAGAGCTCTCTAGAATTCAGCTACCGACCCATCAGCTTTAAACACATAGTAATGCATGCAAGCATTTACAATTTCGGTGAATCAAATCACTATACTTAACAGCAGCACAGAGTTGTCAGCTGCTGGGGTATACAGGTTGATTTTCCCCGACCATTTTAGCAGCTCCGAGATGAGTTGTTCCAGCACCCCCTTCTCTTGGACCAGACATAATGACTAGGCCAGGGCTTTGGTAGCAGATACGTCAAGGGAGGACAACTTTTAGTTACAGTGGACATTTTTACCTTAGTGGTATTGGACTTGAAATTGCATACACACATACAATTCTGGGCTGCATCAATAGGAGTATAGCGTCTAGATCAAGGGAAGTAATAGTACCACTATATTCCGCTCTGGTCAGACCTCACCTGGAATACTGTGTCCAGTTCTGGGCACCACAGTTCAAGAAGGATACTGACAAGCTGGAACGTGTCCAGAAGAGGGCAACCAAAATGGTCAAAGGCCTGGAAACGATGCCTTATGAGGAACGGCTTAGGGAGCTGGGTATATTTAGCCTGGAGAAGAGAAGGTTAAGGGGTGATATGATAGCCATGTTCAAATCTATAAAGGAGGGTCATATAGAGGAGGGTGAAAGGTTGTTTTCTGCTGCTCCAGAGAAGCGGACATGGAGCAGTGGATTCAAACTACAAGAAAGAAGATTCCACCTAAACATTAGGAAGAACTTCCTGACAGTAGGAGCTGTTCGACAGTGGAATTTGCTACCAAGGAGTGTGGTGGAGTCTCCTTCTTTGGAGGTCTTTAAGCAGAGGCTTGACAGCCATCTGTTAGGAATGCTTTGATGGTGTTTCCTGCTTGGCAGGGGGTTGGACTGGATGGCCCTTGTGGTCTCTTCCAACTCTATGATTCTATGATTCTATACACACACACCTGCCCAGGTGTTAAGCACTTTTTCTCTCCTATCAATATCAGAGGCATGGTTGGTGGTGGGACAAGAGAGAGCCTTGGACCACATCAGAGAGGCTGAGAGTCTTGTCACTTGGGCAGCCCTGGATCTCCATCCACACTGCCCAGACTTGTGCTCCAGGGAGATCACTTCGCTGCTGCAAATGCAGCGGTTTTACTTCACCCCTGGAGGTGTACTCCATTGTCTCTCAAGACAGACGGATGCCAACATACACATATATGTATCAGAGCATGAGGAGAGTTGGGCGCAGTGTGTTGCGGATATTGAAAATTCAGCGTGCGGCGCTCCGGCGCATGATGCGGGGAATTCTTTGCAAGGGAGCGAAGCTTCCCACACTCGCGAGGCGCCCCAGGGACTGGCCTGACGACACGTTGGCGCCCTTTCAGCGCTCTGGGAGGTGCCGGGACGTTCGAGGTCCTCCTCGTGGAGCCAGAAGCTACCACCAAAAAGCAGAAGAGCTTCTGGAAGACGTACTCGACAACTGCGCCCCCCTCCGCTTGGCGCAGGGCCACGCGCGAGAGAAGGCCCGAGAGCGAGGCTGGGGAATCGTTAAGGCAAATAATCACAAACAGACCCGAGAGCGGCCTGTGTTTGTTTTGTTAATTGTCAGCGTAAAATGCTGTGCAGAGCCTGACAAAGGAACACCAGCGCTGAGTCCTCCACTTGGGGGGAGAAAAAATAAAAGCATCGTTCTCTTGAAAAACAACCCCGTCTCCTTTCGAGGCAGGAGGCAACGGAGGGTGGGGGGTGGGGAGATGCGATGCCATAGGGGAGGCCTAGGGGGAGGGAACCTCAGGAGTCTGTTTGGTATATGGAGAGTACCAGAGGGTACGGAGGTGGTGCGTCAGAGGAAGAAGAAGAGGAGGAGGAGGAGGAGGAGGAGGAGGAGGAGTTTGGATTTGATATCCCGCTTTATCACTACCCAAAGGAGTCTCAAAGCGGCTCACATTCTCCTTTCCCTTCCTCCCCCACAACAAACACTCTGTGAGGCGAGTGAGGCTGAGAGACTCCAGAGAAGTGTGACCAGCCCAAGGTCACCCAGCAGCTGCATGTGGAGAAGCGAACCCGGTTCACCAGATTACGAGTCCACTGCTCTTAACCACTACACCACACTGGCTCTAGAACACCAACTAGAATGGAATTGGTTATCTATGGCACATTGTTTTACATGTTAAAGGCCCCCCATGTGATGCTCAAGGCTGCCAAGCAGAGATCAGAAAGACCTGTGTCTCAAATCCTGGAGAGGCACGGCTGGTCAGGGGTGTCACATGGAAGAGGGAGCAAGTTTCCTTTCTCCTGCTCCTGAAGGTAGGACTCGAACCAATGGCTTCAAGTTACAAGAAAGGAGATTCCGACTAAACATCAGGAAGAACTTTCTGACAGTACTAGCTGTTCGGCAGTGCAGCAGACTCTCACAAGAGGTTGTGGACTCTCCTTCCTGGGAGGTCTTTAAGCAGAGGTCCATGCTATAGGTAGAGAGTGTGCTGTGGAATCCCTTACACTAGGGTGCTATGTCTTTTCACACTTTTTTTTCACCCTGTGTGGGATGCAGGAGAAATTCAAAGCCAAACCTATAAAACCCACGCTTTCCGAAATAATGCACATCTTGAAATAGAGCTATCCTTTGAAAATTCGCACTGCTCTGAATTCTGCAGGGCAGTTCTCCGGCCAAATAAGGTGTGCTAAAATGCAACATGGGACGCGGGTGGCGCTGTGGTCTAAACCACAGAGCCTTGGGCTTGCTGATCAGAAGGTCGGTGGTTTGAATCCCCACGACAGGGTGAGCTCCCGTTGCTCGGTCCCAGCTCCTGCCAACCTAGCAGTTCAAAAGCATGTCAAAGTGCATGTAGATAAATAGGTACCGCTCCGGCGGGAAGGTAAACGGCGTTTCCGTGCGCTGCTCTGGTTCGCCAGAAGCGGCTTAGTCATGCTGGTCACATGATCCGGAAGCTGGACGCCGGCTCCCTTGGCCAATAAAGCAAGATGAGCGCCGCAATCCCTGAGTCGTCCGTGACTGGACCTAATGGTCAGGGGTCCCTTTACCTTTATCTAAAATGCAACATACTAGGGTCAAGTGTGCATGAAAAAAGCATACATATTAATGAAAATAAACTACAGAAATGCATTATATTGGGAGAAATGGCTTTGCCAAAACTGGTATATTTGACAAAATTGCATGCAAAAAAAAAAGTGTATATTAAGAGAAATTTGCACTAAATTGCTGGTGGGTTTTTTTCAGGAGGAACTTTAAAAGGGGGGAAAGCAAACAGCTGTGGAGAACTGAAAGATCAGAAACTGAAAGAAACCAAAATGGATAGTTTCACCCTTCAACCTATGCCACATAGCTATATCTCTATTTTGCCAGTTGAAGACACATGTTTATTGGATTACATGTTTAGGCAAATTTCAAAAAGTATTGTGTTGAAAGTGGCCAGAAAAATAAAACACTAACAAAATAAAAAAACCCTTCACTTGGGCACAAGACAGCCCAGCCGAATCTGGACCGAGTCAGAGACCAGGAGGATAGATTACAAATTACACCTAATAATCCAGTCGCTGGTCTCCATAGCTGGCTGATGGCTGTCCAGGCAAGAAGGGGAACAAACACATCAACTAACACTTTTGTTGATCCATGCCTGGTGGGTAGGAATAGAAAGTGGCATTGCAGGAGGCAAGGACCTAGACCTCTACATGCTCCTTGTTCAGGCATGGTGTGAACTGTGTAGATCCCTCCTAAATATAAGCTCCCCCCCCCCACTCTCTCTCGGCCTTCCCTTTGGTCTAGGAGACAACCTGCCGCAGGCCTGGATTAAGAGCCCTGCAAGGGAGCTGTATAAAACCCTGTTAATAAGCCTGTTAAGCCAGAGAAACTGTGGAACTCTCACCCACAAGCTGCCAACCTGGACGGATGAGACAAATTCACACAGGAGAGGACTATTGATGGCTGCTATCCAATATTTCTGAATGCCAGTTGCTGGAAACCATAGAAAAGTGCCCTCGCGCTCGAATCCTGCTTGCAGATTCCACACAGGAATCTGGTTGGGCACTGTGAAAATGGGATGCTGGACTAGACGGACCCCTGGTTCGATCCAACAGGCTCTTAACTTCGTCTTCTTTGGCGATCGCTCGTAGCCGAGTAAGATTGTCTTCCATGAGCACGGCCTTAACCTACTATATCAGGCTTCCTCAAGCTCGGCCTTCCAGATGTTTTGAGACTACAGTTCCCATCATCCCTGACCACTGGTCCTGCTAGCTAGGGATCATGGGAGTTGTAGGCCAAAAACATCTGGAGGGCCGCAGTTTGGGGATGCCTGCTCAAGAGGACCTAACAGCACAGCCCTAATCAGTTAAATTTGATTTGCACAATCAGGACCAAAGCAGAACTAAATGTTGAGATGTTTTAAAATATACATAAATTATAATGTATAATGGAGCTGGCATGTTCACTGCTGCCCTTAAAGCACACCTGCTTAACTGACTGATCAAAGCATGTGCTAAATTTCATTGGATTTACTGCTGCGAAATAGCATTTTCCCCCTATAATCTCAAGGAGACAGTGGAAACACAAGGAAACAATTCCGGGGTGGTGGTATGCTCAAATTACTTGTGCTTGTCCAATGACTCCCCTTAGCTAACCCTTTTCCAATAGAGCAGGCATACGCAAACTCGGCCCTCCAGCTGTTTTGGGACTACAATTCCCATCATCGCTGACCACTGGTCCTGCTAGCTAGCGATCATGGGAGTTGTAGTCCAAAAACATCTGGAGGGCTGAGTTTGAGGAAGCCTGTACTGTATGAAGCTTGAACTGGATCTGCAAGGTTTGGTGGCCAGGATACCTATTTAAAAATGCTGGGCAGGGCAGGTAATGGGGGCTGCTCATGAGCTGCAGGCAGCCATCCCTTATCCAAAGTCTCTCTCTTCACACACATACACACCCAATGGGAGCCCAAGCGATTCTCTATCCCCTTTCCCCTTTGTTCTGCACTTCATACACCTGCCTGCCTGCCCTCTGTCGGCCTTTCCCATCCCTCCGCATCCTGAACGGAATTCCTCTTGTCTGTCTGGAGCCAGCGAGAGGACAACAGATGGACCCTCCCTAAACGGCTCCAAAAAATCAGGACTGTCTGCCGAAAGTCTGGCCCATGAATTCTTATTAACCACAATCACCGGGCCGTGCACTTGCAGAACTGCAAAGCTGGAAGAGGTGGGGGATATTTATTTCCTATTTAATTGGAAATGCATGTACATGCTGCCCCTTCAGTTCAGGACCAGCAACAATGATCCAGGGTGGTTAACGAGCCTCTTATTTTATCCGGGGAGTAAATCATTTAAGTACGGTAAATATGAAAAATAAGCAATTAAAAAAATCAAACATGAGCCGGGAGAAACGGAAGAATAAAAACATCGAGTCGTGGCAAATGGAATAAAATCAATTCGGCCGGAGCTTCAAAGGACCTGGGGGAGTGAAAAGGGTTGTGATAGGATCGTTGAGTTGGAAGGGGTCCTGGAGGGCAATTAGACCTAAACCGTTCGCTCAGGGCAGGATTTGCAATGCAAGATGCAACTGCAATCTCTGCGGCAGATGAGCATCCATTCTCTACTTAAATGCCCAGAGCAAAGGCATTTTGTGCCACTGCTTTTTGCTGTTAGGGTTGCACAGTGTGCTGTAGTGGTTAAGAGCGGTAGACTCATAATCTGGGGAACCGGGTTCGTGTCTCCACTCCTCCACATGCAGCTGCTGCGTGACCTTGGGCTACTCACACTTCTCTGAAGTCTTTCAGCCCCACTCACCTCACAGAGTGTTTGTTGTGGGGGAGGAAGGGAAAGGAGAACGTTAGCCGCTTTGAGACTCCCTAGGGTAGGGATAAAGCGGGATATCAAATCCAAACTCTTCTTCTTCTTCTTCTTCTTCTTCTTCTTCTTCTTCTTCTTCTTCTTCTTCTTCTTCTTCTTCTTCTTCTTCTTCTTCTTCTTTCTATCGGAAAGGTTCTCCTGATGTTTAGCCCCAAACCGCTTCCCTTCAATTTACATCCCTTGGCTCTAAGTCCTGCACTTGGGATGCCTGCCCAATCTGCTCCATAACAGCCCTTCGGATATTTGCAGGCAGCTATCAAGCATTCCTCATCGGACGTGATTTCCAGATTCCTCGCCGCGTTTGCAGAACTCGCCAGTATCATTCTTCCCCCTGGTCTGCTTTCTCACCTAAGGAAAAACCCCAGATGCTTCAGTCTCTCCTTGTAGGGAAGAACTCCACCTCCATTCTCATTCCATCATTTCAGTTGCTCTGTTCTCCGCAATCTGTAGAGTCACGCATGGGCTGGGGAGAAAGTGCAATATGAGTACAATATAAAACCATCTTTTTCCAAGGGGCAATCTGAACTGTATGCAGTATTCCAGCTGGGCGCAGGTGCACACAGAGAGGCCTTGAAGGCTTTCCTGGGCCTTCCTCAGGAACCCCGGCCCCTCACTCGCCCCCCCATGGCTGCTCTGGGAGGAAACATCCCTCGCCTCCTCTTCCTCCCCCCCCCCCCGCTGCTATTTTGGTGAGACTCTCCTGTCCCCCCGTTTCCTTCTTCCGGTTGTTTTGCTCTGATCCTTTCTCCTCCCTGCCGCTTCTCTCTCTCTCTCCTGCCCCCTCCACTCTTTCCTTCCTTCCGTCCTGAGTTTCCATGCCATCATCCCTCCGAGGACATTTGGTGACATTGTTTCTGCTATGAGGAAATCCATCCCTGCTTTCTCCACCTTTTCAGAACTGAGCTAGCAACTCCCATACTGCCCTCTGACTGAGCACAGAAGAGCGAAGGCTGTAATTGGGAGTGGAATAGCATTGGGGGTTTTTTTTGGGGGGGGGGATTCCCATCCCTTCCTGGTCTTCTTCCAGTCCCCACCACCGATTTTGGGAAGGGTTAAGCAACCTCCCTCCCTCCCTCCGCCATCCGCTGAAATTGGCAACCTCCCACCCCTGCTTTTCAACGAAATAATAATTTGTAAGAATCAAAACAGAAGATGGAAAAAAGAGTGCATTTCTTCATATCTTCTGCATTCATGTGTGCATGTTCTTACAGCCAAGAATCACATCACAGCATTTGGAGAAGTGTGATATCTGTGTGCATGTGAATTGGTTTGGTCTGCCTCAAAACGCAGGCCAAACAAAATCCTGAAGCATCCCTGGACTAGAAAACACCCTCACCTGCTCTCATGGCCACCAAAATCAGGTGTTTTTAAAGGCATGTGTGTCTTTAATGGAAGATAAAGGCTACCAACAAATACCAGCTATGAAAACTCAAAGATCAGAGGGAGCGTATCTCCAAACACCGGTTGTCCAGGATCTTGAGTGCTCAGGTTCTGCTTGCAGGCTTCCCAAACGCATCTTATCGGCCACTGGGGGAGGACTGGACAATGTGGGCTGTTGGCCCGATCCTGTTGGGCTCCTTCTTGCGCTCATCTGTGCTGCACATGCAAAACAAGGTCTCTTTTTAAAGAGGAGCTCTGAAGCTTGGGCAACACAGCCAAGGAACTGTGGGAAGGAGGAAGGGGAGCAGAAGGCTGCCTGCCTGTGGAGCATTCATCCTGATTTGTTTTCAGTGTGGTGTAGTGGTTAAGAGTGGTAGACTCATAATCTGGGGAACCGGGTTCGCGTCTCCTCTCCTCCACATGCATCTGCTGGGTGACCTTGGGCTAGTCACACTTCTCTGAAGTCTCTCAGCCCCACTCACCTCACATTGTGTTTGCTTTGGGGGAGGAAGGGAAAGGAGAATGTTAGTCGCTTTGAGACTCCTTCAGGTAGTGATAAAGCGGGATATCAAATCCAACCTCCTCCTCCTCCTCCTCCTCCTCCTCCTCCTCCTCCTCCTCCTCTTCTTCTTCTTCTTCTTCTTCTTCTTCTTCTTCTTCTTCAGGAAGATTAGGCAACGTTGGTCATTCAGTGAGCGTTCATGCTGATCCGATTGCAGAGAGATTCAATGCCGTTGCCAAAGAAGTGTTATCCTGCATTGCAGGGGGTTGGACTAGATGATCCTCAGAGTCCCTTTCAATTATTCTCAATTATTCTCTCCCACACTTTTAGGTGCACTTCCCCATCACGTTCCCCTTTTTACTACCTGCATTTTACTAGATTTTTTTTTACATCAACTTTGAATTCTATTGTCGTTTACCTACTTTTTTGCTGTTTATAACTATCTGTGCTTTAACTGTGTTAGTTTTAAATTTTGTGAGCTGTCTCGGGTCCTGGTTCTGGGGGAAAGACACAATATAAACAAACAAATAAACAAACAAATGGATGAATGAATGAATTTTGGGAAATCAGGTTTGCAGCACTAATTGCACAACCTGGATTTGCCATGATGTGTCTGAATGCCACCCTAAGACCACGACAGTCTTGAAGTGCCCCGAGTTTCTGCTTCAGACCCTTTCCCAGTATGTATTTTAACACTCCAGAGCGTTCTTGCTTATCTGCTTTAGCGACAGATTCCTCACTTCTTCTTTCAACTGACTGTGTGCCTTTTTTTCCTTTAAAAAGTGGATAGTTGTGGAAATTTAGCAGGGGAATCTTTTGACAACAGTCGTTTCCTTGCCAGGAAAATAAACACCATACAGAACCTTCCCCTGCTAAAATGTCTCTGGTGCTGGGATGCCATGAAAGGCACGGGAAGGGAACTAGTAAAATGAATATAATTAGATTTATAGCAACTGTCAGAAAGTGCTGCCTTTTAGGGTCTGGGGTTTGAATGAATGAATGAGTAAGAGTCTTTCCTCATCCACCATTTCCACCTTTCTGATTTGGCTAGACTGCTGAGACTTCCGACTTAAGCAAAACACAGCAGCAGGTAAAGTATCAGGTTTCTGCCTTGCTCTCTTTATGATTTTTACTGTGTTCTTGAAAATATGCACAAAAAGAAGGGGGAGACTCTCACTGTTTAAAGTGAAACCTTGGCAAAATAATCGTTTTTACCAACTGCACAGTCCCCTTTCATGCTCACCGGGCAGGATCCATACCTGCGCGTGCCCCGTCACTCAACCCCCAATTATCCTGCAGGAAGTGAACAAAGGGGCACAGGAAGCCCCCTTCCACCGGGTCAGACCATTGGGTCCATCTGCCTCTATACCGTCCACCCGGACTGGCAGAAGCAATCTGGGGTTGCGGACAGGGGGACAACACACATTGTCCTCCCTGTAGAGGCCATTGGGTATTGAACTTGCAACCTTCTGCATGCAGAGCGGGTGCTGTAACCACTGAGCTATGGCCTGCCCTCTTTCGCAACCGCCAAACCTTTCCCTGTGGGGTTAAGCAACCCCAGTGAAGCTCACCTGCCGCACATACCTCAATTTCGCCAAGTATCGCTGGTGTCCCTTATTTGAGTTGGCCTGGGCTCCAACCCCTCACTAAATACAGTCATATAAATAGGGCACTCTTTGAATTGACCGTGGGGAGGCCCTGACTTTCCTTTCTTTTTTAAAAGAATTGTTAAACGAAAAATTCAGAACGGAGCATGAAGTTACATCTGCATAGATTTCGGGGAGAAAAGAGATGTTGGACAGCTCTCTGCTGCCCCTTGGTGTTGAAGCTGGCAAGATCTAAGCGAGGGAAAGCTTTAAAAAAAAGTTGAGCTGTATAGAAATATACTCTAATGTGCATGTTTCTGCACAAAGAAGAACCTTTAGACAAGATCAATAGATGGTTTTGTTTTGAATGAGTGCATTAAGTCAAATGCGTTGTAGCTCCTTAGCTCTACACTCAATGGGTTGCGTTGTTCTTAATTAAATTTTCAATGGCACAATATATACCAGTGGTTCTCAGACTTTCCCCCCTCTTTTTGCCACACTTTCAGAATTTTCCTGGCGCCGCACCGAATTTTTTTATTGATTAAAAAATACACTGGGAAACAATAAACAAACAAACCTGCTAGCAGTGCTTAATTTATAACACAGAACACAACTATTTCATGCCCCCATGAATCATTCCTGAAATATAATTATAAATGAGCCTCTTACATGTGTACCTTAAATTACAGGTAGGTAGCCGTGTTGGTCTGCCATAGTCAAAAGAAAATTAAAAATTAAAAAATTCCTTCCTCTAAGTAGCAACTTAGAGACCAACTAAGTTGGTATCTGAAGAAGTGTGCATGCACACGAAAGCTCATACCAAGAACAAACTTAGTTGGTCTCTAAGGTGCTACTGGAAGGATTTTTTTATTTTATTTTCTTTTATATTGTTCTTGCCCCTCTTTTTCGTAATCATCATCATCATCAAGTACACCACACAGGACATAATAAGAGAGGAGTTATACAGGCACCCATCCCAACTCAGTGGCTGATCTATAGCTGATGGGGGGGAAAGATCCCAGTGACCTCTAGGAACAGAATCTGCCCTATAGTCAGGCCACTAATCCACTAAGCTCAGCATTGTCAAGACTGGCAGAATCTCTCAAAGCTCTTAGACAGGTTTTCCCAGCTGAACCTGGGCCCTTCTTGTGCAAAGCTCTACCGCCGAGGTGCAGTTCTTTCCGCTGGCAGATCTTGTTTATACACGGAGAGTCCATTTCACTCCTCACTCCCACCACCCACAATTCAAGACCTGCAACACGCTTATCAGCAGGATCTGGCCCCATCCAAACCATCTTTGGAGATACAGCAGTGGAACAGTCTTTTTAGC
Source organism: Lacerta agilis (assembly GCF_009819535.1). Lineage (NCBI taxonomy): Eukaryota > Metazoa > Chordata > Lepidosauria > Squamata > Lacertidae > Lacerta > Lacerta agilis. The sequence continues at coordinate 89,250,998 of NC_046317.1, forward strand.
TGGGCTTCAGCCCACCGCAAGCAAGTTGGATCTATTCATTGCCATGTGCACGATTCAGCCTTCAGCCGGCATTGCGGTTTATGGCACAAACGCACATACTGAAGGCAGAATCCTGCATTGAACAAGCTTGACTGACACGATGGTCAAGGAGGATGCGCTTCTTTCTTTCCACCAGCAGAGGAGGCTGGAGGTAAATAAATCTCCCCTTCAGGAAGGAGAACTGAAGAGTTCACATGTACATTTGACAGAAAAGAACCATCTTTTTTAAAAAAACAAACAAACAGGGGTGTGCTTTCAATATTCTAATTACAGTATAAAAATCAAGTTTGGGCATAAAAACACACCCCGCCCTGTCATTTGGAGAACGATTCAGGAGAATCTAATTGTTTTGAACTCAATTATTTTGCCAGAATCTTCAGAGGCTTTTTCAGGGTTTCGCTTTCCACTCCTTTCCCAGAGATTGTACTCCCAAATCTGGCACGCCCACAAGTGAAACTATATAAAGTGTGTGTGTGTGGGGGGGCTTTTGGCACTGCAAGATCAGCAACAATTAGAAGTGTGATTGGTCTCAGAGCCCCATGGCGTATGTTGGAGAAACCTATGTAGCAACCTCCAGATATCGCTGGACAATATCTCCCATCTGAAAGGCAAGACATGGGCTACTCCTGGTGTATGGCAAGTGAAATCTCTCCCAGCCTGGTGCCTTCCATGGTTGGGGGTGACACGTGTTTCAGTCTGAAACATCTTGAGGACAAGACATTGGAAAAGGCTAGTCTACCGAATGTCTGGACATCCATGCCCCCTTCCCCCATCACCGCTTTAGGGGTTTACCACTTTATAGAGGTTTTCCTATAGTAAACATTCTGCCTCCACTCCCACCCACCGGTACGTGTTTTTTGGTCAACTCCAAACAACTGCACTCATCTCTCACACACAGTAAAGATCAGAGTCAAAAAAGCATCACAAAACGAAACAGGATTTTATTTTACAGCTTCTTACTATGTACAACCATCATTGGTTCATGTTCTTTTAAAAAAAAAACCAACCAAGGTTTCATCCAGAAACACACAAAATATATCTTAACACAGAAGACGTTTTGGGAAAAGAAATGGTGTCAGAGATGCTGGATTGTTTCATCTGGGGATGGGGAAAACTTTGGTGTGTTTTCATGGGAAGGACTCAAGCAAGGAGATTTATTTTTTAAAAATCCATCTACACGAAAGAAAGACTTTCATCCAAGGCAGGCACACACGTCCATCACTGGGACATATTTATGCAAGTTCCAGTGAAATGAATGGGAGGTTCACACGGACCTGTTGGGACAATTGTGCTGCACCCATTCATTTCACTGGGATGTGTGCAGGTGACATTCCTGCTGGGTTTGTGTACAACCCACAGACCTCGCCGACCCACCTCTGTCCTCCCAAAAAGCCACCTCTTCTGTTTGACATGGAAAGGCGTCCAGCCTTATGCCACCGACTTCTATGGTTAAGCATGTGGACTGCAAATGCTATTTTCAACTGCTGTTCTACTCCTGTGATACCTTTCTCTTAAGAAAGATGACATGTCTTAATTCTGGAGAGAGAAATTTAACAATTGACAAAATCGTCCCTCTACCTTAATGTGGCTAAAGGCATTTTGCTGAGGTTCTGTCCTAACCCCACTGAGCTCCAAACGGGTCTCATCCTGAAGTCAACCTTTTCAACTTTTGCCTTTCTACTGCCACCTGTGGTCTTTGAGCAATCGTTGCCTTCCAGGCCTCGATGGGGTCAAATCTACGCAGCAAACCTGAACTGGTTTCAACATCGCAGCTTCCCACACAAGAAGCACTGCAAACTCCGGAAAAGGTCCTAGGTTTTCCTTAAAGATCCCTAACGTTCTCTGTCAGAGAGAATCCCCCTTGTGGAACACCAGGACAGCTAAACTGGTTTGAAAACAGGTTATATCTCACTGTTTGTGTTCCGCAGGCTGCCATGCCCTAAACAGCTAGGAGTCACTTTCATCGAGGACACAATAAGACAAACTGAGTATTGGAAAACTGAAAAGGCTCAGTTGCTTTTCAAAGGTAACACACCAGGTGGAGTCCAGGCAGAGTGAAATAAAATGCTGGCCAGCTGACAGGCCAAGGTTCCCACTATTCCTGCTTCAGGGTGGCCAAGATAGTAAATAAAGCTCTCTCCCTACACAATCGTTATTTTGCTTGTTAAGAAGTGCTTGGGGGAGGGATTGGCTTTCCTTTTAAAAGCTGACCAGGGGAAAAAGTCTCCCCCTTTTCTCTGCCCTCCAGACTCCTTCCAGGAGCCATAGCCTGAGGGGACGAAGTCCAAGGGGTGGAAGCCAAGCAAAGAGGCCATGGCGTGGCTCAACAAAGCCTCCTCCCTCCTCTAGAAGGTGTTCTTTATCTTGGCCGCCACCAGCACCAGGATCTCGCCAATCTTGCTCTGCCAGTTGCTGATGTCCTTGGAGACCTCACACCACAGCTCTCCGTGGCGCGGCTCTGCGTTTTCACAACGCTTCCTCACCTCCTCTTGCTGCTCCTGCAGGGAGAAAACAGCAGAGGAATCAGCTTTGACCATTTACGTCCAGAAGAATCCCCCAAAACGGTGCAATTCTAGATATCTTTATTCTGTTTTAGATGTTTTAATTTTGTATGGATAAATGTATTTTTTTCTGACTGCCGGTCGAATAAAGAATGATGATGATGATGATGATATCTTTACTCATAAATGAAGTCCCACTGCACTCTGTGAGGCTCACTGACTGGGATGTGCATTTAGGGCTGCAGCTTAGAAGGAAGCGCAAGTTTCTTCCTAAACTCTGCCCTATTATGTGGGTTTGGTTTCACTGGGCTGGGAAGGCCAATCCACCCCTCTCTAAGAATTCCACAGTTCTCAAGTCATGTGCATTCAGTTGCTGGAATGATTGGCAGTGTTGGGGCCAATGGAAAAGCTCACCGTTGCAAAGGGGATGCCCTGAGATCCGCCCAAGGAGCTGTGGAACCACAGGCTAGGAGTACTGCACACTGCTTCCACGTATGAAGTAGCAGGTACATTGCCCATCAATTCCATTTTTTAAAAAAGGACTTTGCCAGAGGACTGCTGAAGCATTTGAAAGGAAGAGTTACATCCTTCAAGAGCTCTTTCGAGAAAGGCAGGCCCTGTCCAAGGGGAGAGATATGGAGCAGGTGAAGGAGCTCCCATGAGATCCTTGCTCGCTCTCCCCAGAAGATCACGGAAGCTCCTTCCCAAGAAATGTGGAATGCTGCTCAGCCGCAGCTTTGGCAGACTTGGAAATGGAAAGTAGCAGGAAAGTGGGGTGCCCCAAATCTCCTCAGCGGGTCCAATTAAAGATTGGCAGATCCCTTCAAGTTACCTCTGTGCCGTGCTGAAGCTCGAATTTGTAGAAGAAAGCCCAGGCATCCCCTAGGTCAGAATCTATCTTCACTGTCCGATGGAACCACTCACGAGCCTTGGTTATTTTACGTTCACTCCAGAACAACCTATGGAGGAAAGAGAGTTAAAGTAGATGAGCTGGGGAGACCAGCAACACCTTTCTGATAACACATTTTGCACCGGGGCATTTGCCCTGACCAGTATCCAGTCACACAGCCTAAGCAGAGGAAACAACTTTTGGGATGCTCTTCAGAATATTATATTGGCCTTTGCAAGGAGATAAAATGCAAATGCTAAGCTGCCTTTTAAAAGATGAGTCGCTCCAGGGAAAGCAGTAAATCATCTCTAGCCTAGCCAGAATGGACCCTCTTTAGTTTATTTGTGCAATGCTCATCCATCCCGCAGCACTCCATTCAACACCTGCATAGCAGTCCCATAAACGAGGGACAGAGAAACAGTGACGCTCCAAATGCTGCCAGGACCTCAATATTTCATCAGCCGCAGCCAGCATGGTCAAAGCTGACAGTAGCTGGAAGCCCAGCGATACTAGGAGGGCAATAGGTCCCCCAACTCTGCCGCAAACACACAAACAGACCTAACTCGGCCTGCTGCCAGCAGGCAGGGGGATTAGGAAATGGAAGACTGTTTAGATTGCTGATCGAACGAACGATGGGCACAGTGCCGCAGAAGTGGTTCCTGTGCGTGGAAATGAATGGGAGCTGCGTCAGGAGACACGCTTGGTGGACTGTGTACAATGCTGAAGTCTGCAACCAAATTAGATCCCCTTCTCCAATAGAGCACAGCTGTTCTACGGAAAATCCACCTGGGAAGCAGCCAGGCAAAGACGCGGAGCACAGCTGTGGAGGGAGAACTAAGGGATATGCTTAATTCCAGAGCTTTTCAGACTGCACGTTCTAAAAATCTGCTTGTGCACTTTTAAGATTTGTCCCCCGATGAACCAGCTGCACTGGCTTTTGTTTTGTTTTGTTGTGACAGGGGTCAATTTATGCACATCAAAAGACAGGATCAGTCAAGACCAACAAATCTCATTTGCTGCGATTTGATAGAAAAGTTGCCTGGAAAGCTGAGCTGCATGATTGCGGCTCTGGATTGCGGCTGATAGAGGAAAGAAACACTACCTGTAAGATTCACATCTGATGCTCTTGAAAGTCATTTTAAAGCCCACTGATTATTATGGGTTGCACCATATCACAGGGCAGGGACACAGGTCACTAGGGCAATGAAATGTTGCTTAGATGACCAGCAAAAGCTAGATGGTTTTTGTAGAGAACTACAGGAACTCCTCATTTACCCTGAAATCTCCCAGGAACCTACCCATTTGTCTTGGAGTTTAGACTCTCCAGGCCAAGCATTCCAGTGGTTTTGCAAATTTATATCTCCATTCGTGCAATTTTCTTACCCTTTTGCTATCTTTAATCCATCTGCCCTGGGATTTTTTAAGTTAACGAAGTGGGGGTGGAATCATTTCAAAGATACGTGTACAGCCAAGTAATCCTTGAACTTATCATAACAAATTAGTAGTGCTGATTGGGTCATGTACTAAACAACCCCACTCCTGAGTGTCTGTAGCAGAACTCGAGCAAACTGCAGGCAGTTCCGAGGGGCAAATGCTCCAGCCCCCGAGGGCAATGCTGGCCAGGCCTGTTGGGGGTCTGTATAGGGAGAGCATGCTAGAGCACAGCCAATGCTTCCTAGTGCATTAACAGGGGAATATCAGGAGGGCAAGCTGTCATTGTGAGAAGACTGTGTCCACCTCTACTCATTTTCCATTCGAGGAAAACTCCGATATTCTCAGAACACAGTTTCAAAGCCACTGCAGTACTTGATAATGGCTGACAAATGTGCTAAAAGCATTCCTGCGCAGACAAGCCTACGAAGTTGCTTAGAAAGTTGAGGCAATTTTAACTTGTTTTAATATTTAAACTTTTGCACATTTTCAAGAAAGGTTGTGAATTTACTGTTTTAGCTTTTTGTAAATCTCTTTAATTGTGAGTTTGTTTGTTTTTTTACAATCAAGCAGTGTATAAATTTTATGGAATTAAGTAAGTAAGTAAGTAAGTAAGCCAATGTCAGCCACTCCAGCATATGCATCAAAATCAAATCATATGCTGTTTGCTCCAACTTATTAAAAGCTGCTCAAGCTGGAGGTGGGAAGATCCGGGATTTGTACAATGCTTACTGACTGTTTTTAACACAACACATACTGTATATTCCGGCGTATAAGACGACCCCCAACTTTTCCAGTTAAAATACAGAGTTTGAGATATACTCGACCACAGATTTTCCACCCGGCGTATAAGATGACCCCCAACTTTTGAGAAGATTTTCCTGGATTAAAAAGTAGTCTTATACGCCAGAATATACTGTAATTTTTGTAATTTACCGCAAGTCTTTAAAAATGGGAAATGTTTTCTCCGGAAATTGGGAGTATGAAAGGAAAAGGAGGCGAGGGGAAGAAGAGCTGTGCAGCGCATGTGCCGACTGTTCCTAACTTCATGTGACTTCTTGATCGCTCAGCCTTTAAGCAAAGTCCACCAAGGGGGACCTGATCTTTCTGAACCAGACTTTTCTTATCCAAAGATGGCTTTATAAAGCCTGCAAGTCAAGATTGCAAAGCAGACGCCGTTACTCACTTGGCCACAGCCAGGAGGACGTGGGGGTCGTGCTCACATTTCTTCAAAGCATCCACACTCTTGGTCTTCCTCTGAGGTCTTGCCTCTAGGAAGATTGCTTCTGACCACAGGATTCCTAAAAGTCAAAGAAGGCTGAAGTCGCACCAGATAACAGACAATGGCAAGTTGCTACTGCTTACTCACAGCAGGTATTATAACCTCCAAGCCAGGAGGCTCCCACAAAAAGACTCCACCGTTTTAATTTAGGACAAACTTAGTTGGTCTCTAAGGTGCTACTGGAAGGATTTTTTTATTTTTTATTTTGTTTTAATTTAGGTAGTTTTGCATACATTTGGTGCCAGCAGATGCTCGGTATTTCTGCATCTCTCTGAAGACTAAAACCTCTGCAGATGCTAATACTGGCAACAGAAGCAGAAGGGATTAGATTTCTGAGACCCCCAGACTGAACAGTGTGCTTCTGAATGATGCTTCTCACCTGTCCTTTTTGCATGTCCCTGCTCAGCAGCAACCTTGCCAGGTGGAGTGGTTCACCGGTAGGTGAACTGCTGTCGCTTACTGGGGAGGGGAGGTTGGGATGGTGGTGGGGAGGTTGGTGTGACGCAAGCACACTGGAACAGCCAATGCAACACTCAAGAACTGCGCTGACCTCCCCACCAGCTCCTTCTTCCAGGTAAGCAACAGTGACCCTTTGTACCTGCCAGGAAGTTAGCATAGCAGCTCTGCACCATCTGGTGAGCCATTTCTGTGACTGCAGTGCAGAACTCCTTGCCCCAAGGGGTCTCTCTAGCTGCCCTCTTGATTAAACTTCTGCAGTTAACATTTTCTGTTTGGCCTGAATTTTGTTTTGACTCTTTTTTCCTGTGCTTTCTAACACAGTTTTATTACTGTTTTTCCATACTTGACTTTTTTTTTTAAAAAAAAAATGTTAACATAGGCAAGTTTTAATCTATGGTGTTGTGTTCAGACTTTTTTTTGGTGGGGGGGAGAAGACGAAAAGAAATAAACTTTGGGGAAGGGCCGTAATTCAGTGGCAGAGAATTTGCTTTGCATGTAGAAGGCCAGAGGTTCAACCCTCGCCATCTTCAGGTGGGGCTGGGAGATTCCCTGACCGAAACCCCAGAGAGGCCAAACACTGTAGACAATACTGAGCTAGGTGGACCAGAGATCTGACCCAAGGGAAGTAAAAAAATCAATCCAAATAGCAAACCGTGAAATCCACTTTGGATTTTGCAGGTATGGACGTGGGGAAGACATAAAATAAGGAAACATGCAGTTTGGCAAGGCAGCCATGAAATCAGCAACTCGGAGGATGGCACCCGGTTTTGTGCAAGGAAGCAACACAGGCAAGCTGCCCATTTGGGGTTGGGCTGAGGGGGAAATATCCCATGTGGGCTAGGAGGGGCTTGGTTTGTGTTGAGGTCACCACCCCATCTGGATAGCCAGGATGAGCTCAAGCAGGAATCTTGCAAAGGAGACCTACACAGATATGCTTTCGTGACTCTGTTTTAAAGCAGGCATGGGCAAACTCGGCCCTCCAGATGTTTTGAAACTACAATTCCCATCATCTCTGACTACTGGTCCTGTTAGTTAGGGATGATGGGAGTTGTAGTCCCAAAACATCTGGAGGGCCGAGTTTGCCTATGCCTGTTTTAAAGAGCTTTATATGATAAGCTGCACCCAGTGGCGGAGCTTCATGCTCCAGCACCGGGGGCGGGAAGCAGGCTGGGGCGGGGCTGGTGCATGATCTGGGGGTGTGGCGCACCGAGATGGAACCCTATTGGGATCCCGCTGCCCCGGGCGCCCTGCCCCCTACGCCCCGCCCTTCCTATGCCAGTGGCCACACCAACAGGTTAAAGAACAGTTTCTAGCCGTGGGCCATGAGGCTGCTGAATGGAAGACAGCAACATTGCAGCTGACGTTCGGGGTTGGTGGTCATACGACAGCACATAGGAGTGTAACAAGGACTGAGAGACTGGGGGGGGGGAGGGGGGCTGGTTTTAATCTCACTGTAAACAAGCGGTACAGTGACAATGAAGTATTTCTATATACATCTGCAACCAACCCACCCTCCCCAATTCAGCCCCTTCCTTCATTTAATTACTACGTAGATAGAAAATAATTATTTTAAATATCCCGGTGATTACTACAAAGGAACATTTTTTTCAGTCACTGCATTCATTTCTCAACATTCAAGGACTAAGAAATAAGCCCCGGTGGGCCGAACTGACCGTTTTCAATCTCTTTATTTGCTTAGTATCAAAGGAGGGCTCTCTCTCTCTCTCTCCATAGGAGGCGGCTTGGCATGGAAGATAAGCGTTAAGGTTGCTCTGGGCACTTTTGGTGTGGGCGAGCCAGCCATTCATTAGGACCACACATAGAGAATTTTAACTGCCACAGATAGACCCGCACAGAGCCTCTCTCAGGCATCATCTCTCATCTCTTCAGAGATAAGCAAACAAGGCTGAGTACAAGCCTCCAGAGGGAGAAGTGTCAGGAAACTGAAACATGCACCATCTGGTAGACGTCTGATGAGTTTCGAAGGAGAATGAGGCCTAAGTAGACTGGGGCTTAGTGGACCAGAAAGAGGCATGGCAATGTCGAAGTTCAAACCCATGGATTGCCCAATATCTATTTGCATTGAGGGAATAACCACAGATCCTGCTCACACCGTATGGTTGTCCCTAATGGCCAGAGCAGGGAAAAGGATGCTATGGAAGTACAAACTGCAGACAGGTATCGTGTGAGGGGGGCCTCACACAGTATGAAGGACGGGCACATTGAGCTTGCTTTAGAAGAGGCGTGCCAGCTAGCCTAAAGTTGTGGTGCTAACTGAGAGGGTTGTGTTTTTAAAAGAAGTCAACTCAAAGGTTAAGCAAAGGCCAACACGCAAAAGAGAAATGACCCCTCCGTCACCTGAGTTGGGACACTCTTGCAGAGCCTTGGCCATCAGAGTATTGGCGATGTTCTTCAGTCCAGCTCTGTATTCTAATCGCACGGATTCCAACCTGCAGGAGGGAAGAGCGCCACGTTTCAAGAGGTTACCAAAGCTGCAGGAGATTTCTAAGAAACGAAAGACACGAAATCTCTGTAGCTTCTCTTGCTCACCACAGGTCTTGGTTCTTTGGATTCTTTAAGCGAGACTTCTCCAAGATGGCTCTGGCTCGGGTGAGCTGGCCGACCTTCTCCTCCAGCCTGGACAACAGCAGCCAAAGGGGTATGGAACCGGGGCATTTCTTCAGCTGTTTGGAAGGGAATAAAGCCTTACTCAAGAGGCCACAACTATGCACACAATTGCAGTCACAGTGTTTTGCTGAAAAGACCTGCGGCTACAAACAGTAAGTATTTATTGGATTCGACTCTTTCCATTGCAGGAGGAATTATCTCTGCACCTTCATGGTTTGGGGGTGGGGAAAAACAAGAATTTATTTGTCCTTAGACAACTGTTCCCGTTAACAAGTCCAAGCTGGGCACATCTTTAGAGAGCCTGGTTTATCGATCAGGTACTTAAGAGCAGCCTCGCTAGTCAGTCACTTTCCTGGAACAACTCATTAATCCTCATGGACAGAATCTGTCCAAGCCAAGCAGTTACGCAAAGGCATGCAAGAATACTGGGGTGGGAGTGAGAAGAACTGCTGATGTGCCTGATGAAATGTTGACACTGACTGAAAGGCTGATGCAGTGGTTGCAACGGTCTGAGCCAGGAGCCTGACCTCTGCTGCTCCTGTTTGGCTTTCCACAGGGACGCTCGACTGCAGAGGCTACTGCAGGAGCTTTCCATCTTCTCCCCAAGGAATAAGGGGGAGGCGAGGAAGAGGAAAAGGAAGCGGGTTGTGCCCTTACCCCTTGGTTATAGGCATCTCGGGCTTTTTCTATCAGTTCCTCCTGCTCCTCTATTTGCCCTTTCATCATCCACAGCTTAGGGAAGTCTTCGTAGTGCTTCAGCGCTTCTTCACAGAGCTCCTGAGCTGCAGCAATGTTCCCAAGAACCCACTCGAGTTTGACAGACTTCATGAAGACCTAAGGGGATGAAGGGGAGGGGAAGAGAGAGAGAGAGAGAGAGAGAGAGAGAGAGAGAAATCATCTCAAAGATTGTCACAGCCAGACTACACGTATTCCAGTCCAAACACACCCACAGCTTGCGAGAGCTATCATGCCCCATGAAGAAGTTTTTGTACTGTTGTTTGGTTGCTCATTTCAACCGATTTAATCGAGTTTCTACTGGGCAACGAACCCTCGGGAAGCAAGATGTTAAAAAAATTCAAAAGCGATTCAAGCAAAACTATTGAAAAGACCCAGACCACAACTGGTCCCATGTTTAAGTGGCAGAGCAGCTGCTTCCCCTTGCCAAAGGCCGCAGGTTCGGTCCTCACACATCTCCAGGACTTTAACGATGAAGGACTGGAAAAGACCCTTTTGCTCAAACCATCACCATTAGACTAGACAAGAGAAATGAGTCCAGTTCTGTAAAGGCAGTTTCATACATTCACTGGGGCCTGGGTGGTGGTGGTTTCAATGCTGAAATACCCTCAGAGCTACGCATGGCTTACCCTGGCTGTTGGGGCGCTGCTACGAGCCTTGGCCAACAACCTCCTTGCTCTTTCGTATTCGTTATTTTCAGATTCCAACTTCACAGCAGCCAGCCAAATCTCTTCGCTGTTCGGGTTGGCCTGAACATTAACAGAAGGGCAGACAAATATACGTAAAGGAAAGCAGTGGTGGGCGTTAAAAGGATGTTCCTTCTTCCGAGATCCACCAGCCCTGTTCTTGCTCTATTCCATTAGAGGTAGCACTTCATATTCTTCACAGAGTGCGGTGCATGAAAGCCCAGTGCTACAAAGTCCTGTTGGCAGTTCAGGAATCAGATACCACCTTCTGATTTGTTCAGTGGAAGCTGCCAATGGATCTCTGATGCATCAGCTACAGTGCTGAAATTGCACACTCACCAAACCACCATTCCTCCATATGTGTGTGTGTGAGAGAGAGAGAGAGAGAGAGAGAGAGGGAGAGAGAGAGATGTGGGACTACACACACACACACACACATACAATTATTATTGCCAAACTTAAAACCATGGAGAGACCTGGTGTGAATAAAGACATTGGATTCTTATCTCGTTAAAAATGATAAAGCTATCTTTAGCCATCTCACCCCTTGCTTTTTCCTGTAAGTCCAACTGCAGTCATTAACAGTCGTCAACAGGTTTACCACCCCTATCAGCCAATCCCCCATTCCCACCACCCTTCTGAGTAATACCCCTCCCCACCCTCTCACTATATATAAGGGTCTGGTGACTTCCGTTTCAGTGTATCTGAAGAAGTGTACACGCACACGAAAGCTCATACCAAGAACAAACTTAGTTGGTCTCTAAGGTGCTAGTAGACGGAATTTTTTTTTAATTTTTTATTTTGTTTCGACAAAAATCAAGAAACATGTTAATTTTCCAAATAATGGTTTGCAAAACATGACAAGCCTCATCAAGGAGACACACAAAGTCATTGACGCATGGCTCTCCGTTTGATGGCCCCACCCAAGTTACACCACTTTTGCTTCAATTGGGACAAGACAGCGATGCCAAGCTCCTCTTTCCAATGGGAGCAGCGGAGGCAGCTCTGTGGACTTGCCTTCTCTGACCATGCCAGCAACAAAGCAAACCCTCTTTCTTTTTGACACTTCCTTCGGGTTCCTTCCTTGGGAACCTCAAAGTGAGCTGCTGCTGGCTCAGGCAGTTTCCCTCCAGGCAAAGTGCTTTTAAACAACTGCTTTTAAACAAGCAAATGGCTACTCATTAACAGCCTCAAAACAGGGCTCTTCAAATAAAATAAATCCGGCTGGCAGTTTTCCTATGAGGAGCAGAGTCTGAAATAGGTTCACTACTGGCTTCAGATCACCAGCTTCTGGCACAGAAAACCCCACAAGATCCGGGCTCAGTCCCCTGATGTGGTGGCCTTTGTCACACTAGAAGGGAGAAGTGGGCAGGTGCAATTTCTAATAGCGCAAACAAGTTCATCGAGGTGCAGGCCTGAAAACAGCCACTTGCTTGGCATGAGCAAGAATCTCCTCAAAGTGATCAAGCACAGGTGCTTGTGTAAAATGGAGAATTAATTAAAGTTCTCCTATGTCCTGCGTGACAGGCCCAACCCTGAAAAAACGGTGTTGACCTTTTGGCAAGGCTACCTTCATCCCTGTAATGTTGCAGAAAATGCTAAAACATGGTGGAACTGACTCCCCAGAGGTCCACCTGCTGCCAACACGATAATCTGTTGGGTATCAAGCATTTTTCATTCCCCCAGAGCTTTTAATGCATTTTTTATTTTTATCTTTATCTCATTTTTCTAAACTACTCTGCGTGCTCCACTGAAGGGTGATATATAAATCTTTAAAATTCAACTGTTTCTTGCAAAAAGCAGTCACTGAGGAAGGCTGCTCAGTGCTGAAGCACTTGTGATAAAGATTAAGCAATATGCTTAATCTTTTATCGCAAGTTTCCAAGAGACTTAGTGAAAAGACCAAAATATTGGGTAAAGAAAAGTCAGGGTATTACAGCCAACATTTTATTTAAATATGAAGGGCACACAGTGGATTATCTGGATTCTGGGGATTAAGAAATTTCAGCTATGGGATCCCGCTGCATTTCGTTGTCATGGAACAAAATACAAGCCTTCAACGCAGAGAGTGCTTCTGGCTTGTACCATCATGTCTTGTCCCCATGATAACGGAAACAGCGAAGGCCGTGCAAAGAGACGCACACTCACCTGGAAAGCCAGAGCCAGGATACTCCTGGCGGCAGGGACGTCTCCAGCAAGCCATTTCGATTTGGCTCCCATGAGCCAGAGGACTTCGGCTTTGGGGCAGTGAGCCACGGCCCTCTGCAGGAGAGCCTCCAAGGATTCCCTGCGGGGACGAATGAGAGCACCAGTGACCCAGAACGCCGAGCTCCGCGTATTGTCACCCAGTATTAGCCACTGCTACCGTCACAAGAGCCCAGAGCCATAACCTTTCCTCACTTATTTCATCAAGGAGGTTGCAGGAAATGCTGTAGCACAACACAAACCACTGCCCACTTAAAACTACAACATCAGCTTCCAGAAAACACTCTCCAAAGTGGTTCATTACGTAATTGGAGAAGGTGAGTGATAAGAAGCAGAGCAAGGATAGCTTGCATTTCCCAGAAGACACTGTTGATGAGCATCTTTCAAGCCATCTATTTAATATATTAGGGATCACAGTAACCAATACTTCTTTAAAAAATGAATCCTACGAGAAGGATCATGGAAGGATACTTCAGAGACCTTCTTCCTTAAACGGGATAGGCCTATCTACAAAAGGGGTTTCCCCTCCCAGATGCAACAGGTGAAAGCAAGCACACACCCTGCAATAGTAACTATCATGATGAGCTGGGATCAAGCAGGACCACGAATGTGACGTACCTGGTTCCATGATTCTTTTCAAAATAGGCTGCTCGCAACCACACACTTTTCTTGCTCGGGAAGACTTGTAAGGCGTAGGCATAGATTGCCCGGGCGCACTCAAGCGCATTGTGAGCGACGCACTGTGGGAAAACGAGAACACAATACTATTGGGGCTTCTGAGACAAAGAGCAAAGTTGGTCAACGTTTATGTATCTGTCTTTTCATGACTTTTGTGTGTGCAAACTCAAAGGCGATTTCTGAGTATTAGTTTCTCTGTCAACCGGATGATTCTAGAGTGGTAAAGAGGATTGATTTCCCCCACCTTGTCAGCGTGTGCATGTGTGTGGATTCCAGTCCAGTTTATATAACTCAGTGATCATGGATCACTCTGATCAGGCTGGTCATTGTCCAGGATAACCGCCCCAGGCTAAGAAGCAGTATCACCTTGCGATTTGCCCTAAAATTGGACGCAATAGCCACAATGCAAAACACACAAGAAAAGGAGTGAGAATGTAGCAAATCTCCTCTTTACAAGGGCTTCACGGAGGGACATGTAGTCACATCTCAAGTTGCTTTTTCGTAATCCACACACTTGGAAACTGTTGTGATGAGGCAGAGTTGATGCTGTGCTCAAAATAGGTTTATGTGTGTGAGAGAGAGTATGCATAACCAAAGAGCCCTCTAGGTTAAGAAATGAGAAACACTTCTTAAACATATTCACACCAGGTCACGCAGTCAAGTTGCACAAAATGCAGCTGTGGACCAGAGCTTTTGCACACTTCAGAACACCAATGGAATCGGCTTTTATGAGATAGCACCGTGGCCTTCAGGGAAGCTCAGATGCAGGCCAGCACAGCATGGAGAAATAAAGTTACCTCCAGCCATCGATCCAATAAAGTCCACACCACTCACCTCTCTAGATTCACTATCCTGACCCATCAGTACCACACATTAGTTAGCTGATCCAGGGTTAGCCAACTTTTGCACTTGGGATCTGAACTTACACTGTCGGCATCTTCCATCCAGGTGTGCTTCCGGTCCTCCTCCTCAATCCCGATCCCAATCACGGCTCTCATGATTGCCTGGCACGTCGCCACGCTCCCAGCTTTATCACACTCCTCTGCATCCTAGAAGCAACATCACTACAATTCATGCCGGGCACGGGAAATTCAGGACTCGACAGTGAAGCAAGAGCCACTTTTTATAGTATTGTATGTTGAAAAGTTTACCTCCCCGCCGGAGTGGTACCTATTTATCTACTTGCACTTTGACGTGCTAAACGGCGTTTCCTAAACGTGCTCTGGTTTCGCCAGAAGCGGCTTAGTCGTGCTGGCCACATGACCCGGAAAACTGTCTGTGGACAAACATTGGCTCCCTCGGGCAGTAAAGCAAGATGAGCATGCAACCCCAGAGTTGTTCGCGACTGGACTTAACTGTCAGGGGTCCTTTACCTTTACGTTGAAAAGTTTAAATAAAAAATATTTTTTTAAAAAGAAATCCTGCTGTATTTGGTGGAGCTTCCTCCCAGCTAAGTGTAGATAGATAGATAGATAGATAGATAGATAGATAGATAGATAGATAGATAGATCTACCTCTCCATTCTGGAATACCTTAAGAAGAAGAAGAAGAAGAAAAGAAGAAGAAGAAGAGTTTGGATTTGATATCCCGCTTTTCACTACCCGAAGGAGTCTCAAAGCGGCTAACATTCTCCTTTCCCTTCCTCCCCCACAACAAACACTCTGTGAGGTGAGTGGGGCTGAGAGACTTCAGAGAAGTGTGACTAGCCCAAGGTCACCCAGCAGCTGCATGTGGAGGAGTGGAGATGCGAACCCGGTTCCCCAGATAACGAGTCTACCGCTCTTAACCACTACACCACACTGGCTCGACACATTTATTCCCGTCTGCGCTTTCGTAGACAAAATGGGAGACACTTAGACCCATGGTGAGATCTTCTGAATGCCCCTCGAGCTATACCCATAGCATCGACCTTGAGCACGTTACGGTGAAAAATGAGGTCATTCTTAAATAGGCTTTCCAAAGAGACAATCCAAAGCAGTACCTGAATCCACTGCTCCCGGTTTATTTCCACCCCGTTAGCCCTTAACGAGGTGATGGCTCGGTCAATGATCTTCTCCACCATCTGAGTGTTCCCGTTGGCCTCCTCAAGTTTGGCAGCTGTGATCCAGATGTGCCTGTCCGTCGGAATGTTCTCACGGGCCTTGTTCAAGACTTTCCGGGCATTCTCGTACGTTTCCAGCCTCGCTAGGGCAAGCCACAGCTGTATTGCAAGGGCAAAAAGGGTCGTCATTACGGCAACAGAACTTATCGCCATGCAGATGTAACAGCAGTTGATTCTCCAAAGTCTGTTCTTTCTCTCCCCCCTTTTAAAAATAAAAAATGGATTACAAGAATAGCCAAAAGTGAAATAAAAAATGGAATTTATAAAAACAGCAAGAAAAAGCCCAAAAATTATTCACACCCCAGCTAACTAGTCTATCTCCAGCAAAATCTCACATAACATCTCAAGGACAGGAAGAGAAATATAAAAATCCACCAATCACTCAACTACCAGAATGTACCCAAAGGAGACTAATTGGGTATTTTGCCACATTCCACTGCCATAACCAAAGCTTGCTAAGCAGCTTCAAACCCTGGTTGGAGTTACTGTGAGTAACCCTGGTGCTGACGTGATACTTAACCAGAGCCAAGGTCTGCAGGGGAATTTGCACTAGAAAAGGAAAACACAGGAGGAAGCACAAGCAAAACCAGAGCACAATAAGCGTTTGAATATTAAGCTCTGTTTTAAAAGTTTAGATTTACAGATTACCGCTTTTTGCAAGAGGATGGTATGACTGAAGCACATTCAGGGGAAAAAGCTGCAGCAATAAAACTACTAGCACATCTGCAAAGCTAAGCAGGGTCTGGTATGGTTTTGAATTGGAAGGGGGAAACCGCGTGTTAACATTCCTGCATTGCAGGGGGTTAGACTAGAAGGCCCTTCCAACTCTATAATTCTACGATTCTGTTATTCCTCCTCCCCCTGCTCCCCTACGCCTGCCCAGTGGGTTGCCTTTTACATTTGAAATGAGATCCATACAGATGAGAAATCGCTAGGATTGCATTTATGTTATTAGGGGCTTTGACTGGATTTTAATGATGCAGCATAGCTGAACTGAAGCATGCACACTCATTATTTGAGAGTGGTAAAATAGGATGGGGTAACTTTGATGGGATGGAAGTGAATGAAATTTGCAGTGGTAGCAAAAAAGAACTCTTCCCAGTAGTCATGTAAGTTGATCTCCCATCCAGTTCTCAGACGAGTTTGAGAGATGGGGAAACCTATCCTTTGTACTTCCCACTGCAAAACTGGGGAGTGGCAAAAAACAACAACAACACCCAGTTGATTTTCATTTGGGGGCCACTGTCTTCCCCACCCTCAAATTCCAGAGTTGTCATCTGAGATTTTTCATCCCAGTCTTATTACAGGACCACCCAGAGCACAGCCTGAAGCGGTGAATGGGAGGGATTTGCCAGCTTACTTCCACGCTGGTGGGGCAACATTCCACAGCTCGGCTGAGCATTATCCTGGCATCCTCAGGCTCTTCCAGCTCCACAGCTGCTTTCCACAAGCGGACAGAGTTTGGAACATGCTCCAGTGCTAGAAAATAGTACAAGGAAAACAAAAGATAAGCTGGGTTGAAGGAGTCGTATCCAGAGTAGGCTGATGACCTGGAAACAATCACTAAAGCATTGCTTGCAGATTCACCGCAAGGGGCAAAACTTCTGAAGAGTGCAGGCGAACTAAAATAACTAGATGACTAAAATAAAATAAAATAAAAACTGTCAGTGGCATACTAGATTTGGGAGGTGGGAATATGCTGTCCTAAAAAAAGGGTGACTTACTCTAACAGGGAGGAAACATTATTTAGCTTCTATTTATTCTGTAGCCTTGACATTTTCTAAAATTCCATCTCCAGCTTTCTTACATTTAGGCGGCAAAGTTATTATAGCATCGAATGGTGCAAGAGGCAGATTTTAATAACAGCTCAACTGCTAACCTTAGCAAGCATAATCTGAGGCTGCTTTTTTTTTTTTTTGCAAAAACCTCAAATCTTAACCTAATAATTCTGCAGAGGCTTCCTCTGTGACCAAATGAATACTTAAATCTCTTGTCTCCCTTACTTTTCTTTCTGGCCATAACATCCTGTTTGAAGAAGAAGTTCTGTGCAACTTGAAACGCTCAACAGCACATTGTGAATTTGGGCTGGTTCTAATAAAAGGCATTATTTTTTTCCTCTCTCTTCCTGTTTGGAACAGTTCTCTAAATGGACCCACACAACTAGCTGCTTTGCTTTTGAAAATAGTTGTGGGCAGTTTTAAAGGACACTCTTCCAAAAAGCAATCAATACCGTGCCCCTAAAACAGATTGTTTTGGGAAAGTTTTCTTAAAATGCTAAGGCCTGGCTTTAATAAAGAAAAAGCTGCTGAGCCCAAGGATTTTCTTTTTCAGCTACCCAGGGCAGTCTCTCCCTGTGTTTATTAAAAGAGACTCTAAAGGCAGTTTTAACCAAGCGCCTTTTCAGCAGACCTGCAGAACAGTGTTAGAAACTAAGATATGAAAGCTAAGAGCTAAATGGCACCTTAAACCTAGGTTATGGGTGCAACAACAGAACATCTAGGCAGGCTTTTATAACAAGAATACAAAGCTGAAAACGAATGAACTGCAGATAAAGTATTATGTTCATTTTTCACATGGAGTAGTTCTTCCCCTGCCCACCCCCCTTAACTTTCTTAAGAGAGTCTCTTCTCCAGTCTTCAGAAAGTAGCTGGAAGGGCGAAGCAGGAAAAGGTCCTCCTTTCCTTCCACTCTGCAGTTTTAATCTGAAATCTTAGGCGCAGTACTGCACCCAGAGCTCAGAAAGTGCTCGTGCTATTGAAATTCCCTGTCGCAAAATGCGCCTAGAACAATGGGAGTTTCCAACACTACTGCAGAACCTCGTGTCCAAGGTGGCAACGAAAAGAGCCCTCTTTCTTCCTGCATGTGGATAACCTAGAAAACTGAATGCAATGATTTTATGGGCAAAATCCCAATCTGCCTGAACGGAGTTTCTACCCTTTTGCTTGCCTTGGTGAATGTGCTATCCCATCCAGGGAGCAGGATAAACAGCAATGCTTCCCTCCACCCTTGGAGCTTCTGGTTGGGGGGGGGGGGAAGAGAAGAGGGAGAAAACCGTCCCCAGAATTCCATGGCAATCCCTGCTCATTTGTTATTTTTTTAGCCCCTGAGCAGTCTAAATTTGTGTGATTGTTTGAAGCTTTTCCTTTTTACAGACTTTGGCTTTCAATAAAGCTTCTTGTATGCCTTTACGGAAATTGGTCTCGCTTGGGTTTCTGAACCTTCCGATCTTGACTACGCTTTTCGAAGTGGGTCATTCATCACAACTGGTCTTTCACAGATGTGGCAGAAAATGGCGGGTGAGGAGACAGAAGAGCTGCAAGAGATGGGTGCCTTGATGTACTAAGAAACAAAACCTTCTCAATATATCGAGCTGGTGCTGGCTCTTTAATTACACCCACGGCAGCCGGCAAAAGATGATGCTTCCTGGAAATTTACTGCGACAACATTCTGACTAGTTGGATGTTCGCCGTCCTTCATCATGTTTATAGTCGCAGCAGGGGGTTCTCTCCAAGCACTTCCCTAAATGCTTGATGACAGGCCCTGATGTTCTGAAACACTACCCAGCGGGAACCGGCATGTTCTTGCAGTGAGAAGATTCAATTCCCACGCATCAGGAAGAACACCTCACATACTGTGGCTTTGTCACATATGCCCAGCTAACACAAAGTGAATGCCCGATCCAGAGACCACCCTTACTACTCTCACCTGCCATCAAGACACAAAGCACCTGCTTTTGAGTAACTCATCGCACGGCTAGGCTGACATTTACATGGCCAAACCAGATGGCCTTTCAACCACAGGTGAGCACTCCACATGGAGACGAGGTGCCAGTTTTGGGGATGAAAGACCTACATAAGCAGGTCCAGCCCATGTGGCTATGTCATTTCTAATTTCTCCAAGCCACTGAAGAGCAACTTACAGAATACGGAAAAGCAGCTTCAAGCAGAAAGGTTAGCGTTTCATAAGACTGTTAACTCCTGAGAACAATGGAAGCCGAAGGTCCAGCACAATACAGCCATACCTCGGGTTACGGCCGCTTCAGGTTGTGCATTTTCGGGTTGCGCACCGCGCTGAACCCGGAAGTACCGGAACGGGTTACTTCCAGGTTTCGGTGCTCGCACATGCACAGAATCGCCGAATTGCAACCCGCGCGTGCGCAGACGCGGTGCTGCGGGTTACAGGCGCTGCAGGTTGCGAATGCGCCTCCCGAGCGTCCACTGTACAGTGGTGCCCCGCTAGACGAAAATAATTCGTTTACGAGTTTTTTCGTAGAGCAAATTTTTCGTCTAGCAAAGCGGCAAGGGAGCGCGGAGGTTTTTGCGCTAAAATAAATAAATAAATAATTCGTCTTGCGAAGCAGCCCCATTGACTTTTTCGTCTTGCGGGGCAGCTTCCGCTAGACGAATGCCGTTCGTCTAGCGAGTTTTCCGTCTAGCGAGGCATTCGTCTAGCGGGGCACCACTGTATTTAGAGGGAGTAAAATACAACTTGAGGTTCCTCTCCCCCACTGCCTTTGGGGTGAAAAGTAAGAATTTACTAGTGTTCTATGTAAATACTTACTTTTCTGGTAGAAAATAGGAGTGTGTATGTTAACTAATTACAAAAATTTTAAAAGTTTGGTCTTTGTATATTCTCCTTTCAAAAGCCTATCTTAAACCAGAGGGCTACACATTCACCCACTATAGTTGCTTCCAGCAGCAGAAGCAAGCTCATGCCTTCCTCCCAAGTTCCAAGGGGCAGGCGGCACCCTTGGCTTTGGATACGGGCTGTGCCATGTAGCAGAGATTAGACACCCCACAACCACCATCATCCTACCACCCTGAAGGGACAAAGATGGCATTGAACCAGGACTATTTGTGGATCCCCAGCTGCAATCATGACAGCTTATTTTTTTTTAATAAAAAAAGACTCCGCGTGTCTATCTTGTTCAAGGGGCCATCTAGGTTGTACATTATGCCTGCCTGCTTCCATCCCTTACCTCCTAGGGGCCTTCTATCAAACCACTAAAACAAAAAAGAGCCAGCGGATGAAAGCACAATGAATCAGGAGAGTCACCTGGCATCAAAAAAATTAAAGCAGGTGTCAGGTGAGCTACCTCAGAGATGGGATTCAAAAGGTACCACAAACAAAAAGGTCCTCTCCCTACCGGGCACCCAACATACTTCTGAAGAGAGGAGCAAACAGAGGAGAGCCTCCAGTCAATGATCTTGGTGACTTGAGCAGAGTTGTGTGGGCTAAAAACAGTCTAACAAGGACCCGGCGCATATCGTATTTTTCGCTCAATAAGACACACTTTTTTCCTCCTAAAGAGTAAGGGAAAATGTCTGTGCGTTTTATGGAGCAAATGCATGGTCCCTGGAGCCGAATTGCCTAGGGGCCAAAAGCAGATCGTGCTCTTTTTTTTTTACAAAGAGAGAAGGGGGTGTTGAAAGGAAGCCGCTGAACAGCTGTTCAGCAAGTGATCAGGGAGAGAGATAAGGCTCCCTTTCCAGCCCCACCCTCTTGCCCAGGCCTCCATTGTTGAATGCAGAGGGAGGCTGTTTGTTTCCCCAGCGACATGTGACTGGCTGATTAGATTATCTGTCTGGAAACTGTAGAAATGGCTGCAGGATTAGAAGCTGCAGAAATGTGAGTTGAACCCCATAAAACGGGGCTTTTCCTCTTTGAAAAAGCTGCACCAGTTTGAGCTGATCCTCAAAAAAAAGGGCTTTTCCCTTTGCAAAAAAAAAGCTACATCACTTTGAGCTGATCCTCAAAATCAGGGCTTTCCCCCTTTCCTCCTCTAAAAACTAGGTCCGTCTTATGGAGCGAAAAATACGTTAAGTTTTAAAATGGCAAGTACTTTTCTGTCCAACACTTTTTAGGTGAGCTTGGAAACAGACCAGGAGTCGAGGCAAGTGTTTCAATACAGGCGAGATGCAGTCCCCTTGCTCAGTCCTAGTTAATAGCCCAGCAGCTGCACCCTGAACTAAACATAATTTCCAAACTTGTCTTCAAAGGGAGCACCCTGCAGCACTTCAAAGGCAGCTCTCTCTCTCTCTCTCTCCCTCTCACCTTTCCGAAGGACACGCTTCTTTGCTCGGATGTCAGTCTCCAGCTCTGCTGCTCTGATGTAAATCCGGACTGACTGTGGAAGGTGGCGAACGGCCTGGGCCACCACAGCCTTAGCAGTATCCCCCGGCTGCAAGCGGGCAGCTTCCAACCAGACATCTTCACTCTGTGGAAACCAGGAGAAAGAGACACTGGATTACAATTTAAGCAACAGATGGACAATGTTAGGCTTAGGGTGGACCTCCAGGCCTATCTGGCCTGTGTGACCCTTCCTATGCCTTCACCCCAAGTCACACTCTTCACTGGCCCTGCTCCGTACCACCCTAGAGTCTTTTGTCTGGCTGGAATGTGTCATTTACTTGCAATAATGCCTCTTGCTTGCCATTTCTCCAAACTAAGAAGTCCCAAATGTGGCAGGCTTTCTTCATAGGGGAGTTGCTTAATCCCCTTGATCATTTCACTGACCCTTTCCTGAACCTTTTCAAACTGTACTCCACATGTGGTCGCACCATAGATTTGCATAATGACATTATGATATTGGCATATATATTTTTACGCTTTCCCAAAATATTTATTTATTCAAAGTGATTTTCTTCCCACTCTTCAGACGGGAAAAAAGGCTTCCAAAGCAGCTTACAGCAAGCTGTAAAAATTCAGTCCCTGCCTACAGGCTTACAATCTAGATGTCAGGACACAAAAGGCAAAGGGGTTGGGGGGGGGGAGGAAAAAACAAATACAGACATTAGTTTTTGTCAGTAGCTCCAGATGCCTGTGTGTGTTGGCTCTGAACAATGGAATGAATCCGAAATTCTTTGAAAAACTAGATTTTGGAAGCAGGATGGGATTGTACAAAGGTTAAATAAGTATTGACATAATTCATTCAGGTGGCAGTATTCTAGACTCCCTGATCATAACATTCTGTATTGGCAGTTTTATTATCAATTCCTTTTCTAATTATCCCTAGCATGGATTTGTCTTTTCCACTGCCGTTACACATTGGGTCCACAACTTCATCGAACTAAACAAGTCCACTTTCTCCATAATTTGCAGAGTTCTCTTTCATGCCCTCCAACCCCCATCTTCTCCCGGGACAAGGAACCTATGGCCTTCCATATATTGCTGGACTCCCAGCTCCCATCAGCCCCAAGCAGCATGGCCAGTGGTCAGGGATGATGGGACCTGGCGGTCCAACAACATCTGGAGGGCTACAGCTTCCCTACCCCTGCCATAATCCGAATAGCCCCAAACACATTTTGCCTTTGCTTGTCAGGAAGTCATCCTTGGTAGCAGAGCCAGTGCAGAAGGTGGCACAAAGTGGAGGAAAGCAGAAAGTAAAGATGTGTCAAGCAGAGCAAAATATTTAATAAGCAGAAAGGAGAATGAGGGGCCAGAAAGCAGGTGTTTGCCTAATCACCACTGACATTTCCCCAGAGCATGTAAAAGCAGCTGTAAGTAAGAGCCACAATGCTCCTTTTCCCAAGTGGATTAAAAAAAAATCACACCAGATCAGAAGAATTTTTATTTGCATCAGCCACTAGCCATAGCAATAAAATAAAATAAAATGTACTGAAGATGGGAGGTAAAAACTTAACTATTCAAAATACATTTTGGAGGTTAACATCAATAATCAAATAATAGATCTTATTCTAATCGCATCTGCTAAAATGTTGGCAGTTTTTGCTGTCACCTGGTTATCTTGATCTGCTAAAAGAAAGGACACAGCAGCAATGGTTGAACAACCTGGCATGGTCAATAGTAGAGGGGTTATAGCCTCACTCCTCAAATCTTTATAAAGAGCGCAAGCCAGAAGCACATGAGCCACTGACTCAGAACTGCCAATCTCCACATGGACATAACCGGTTTTCCAGCAGAATTTTTTGAAATTGGCCCTCAAGTACAGCCAAAGGCAGTATATTCAATCTTGCGTAAGTGGAAGCGCGTCTGTATTTTGGAATGGTTAAATTTTGCAAATAGGGTGCTAACGTGTCAAAATGACAAGGTGGAAAATAATTCCCTTATCGTAGCCAAATTATTCCATTTCTCACTATCATATAGGCGCTGTCTAATTAAATTACCTGCTTTACTGAAGCCCAGTGTTAATAACTGTTGTGGTGATAAACCAGAAAATTAAAGCTTTTGGTTGACAATTTTAGTCCAAGCGCTCTCATAACAATCTTGCGATACTAAGGGTAGTAGACCAGCAAATGGAAAACTTCAATGGAGCAAACGCCGCCTAGGAGCTCCCTAGTGCATCCAGTCCCAGTGGGGAGCACTGGCAATGTCAATCAGCTGATAGGGGATGTCAGTAAGATTTCATTGCCAAGAAACAACTGGGAGCACATTTCAAGCTCCCCATTCTGCCTCTACAGTTGTGTTTTTACCTAGGTAAAAAAAGGGTAAAGGACCCGTGGACGGTTAAGTCCAGTCAAAGGCAACTATGGGGTTGCAGTGCTCATCTCGCTTTCAGGCTGAGGGAGCCGGCATTTTCCACAGCTTTCCAGGTCATGTGACCAGCAGGGTCATGTGGTGCAATGGAGCACCGTGACAGAAGCCTGTTTACCTTCCCACCGCAGCAGTAGCTATTTATCTACTTGCACTTGCGTGCTTTTGAACTGCTAGATTGGCAGGAGCTGGGACAGAGCAACGGGAGCTCACTCCGTCGTGGGAATTCGAACCGCCAACCTCCCGATCAGCAAGCCCAAGAGATTCAGTGGTTTAGGCCAAAGTGCCACCCGCGTCCCCGTCTTTACCTATGTCATGTCCATTATCACATATGACATCAGGTGTGGGGCTGGGGGGTGTAGCTTGGGGTAAACAGCCTCATGGGCCAAATTAGGCCTATAGTGTGAAGAGATCCCACCACCGTCTTAAGTCACAGTGATCAAGAGAATTAATTTTGTGTGCAAAATGACAAGAAATCGGCGCAGGTACTTAAGGAGGAATCCTGGAAAATGAAATGCTCACCTTGGGACACATTTCTGTCCCTTTCATGATAAGGTTTCGTGCCACCTGCAGTTTTCCGGTCACCTCTTCCAAGCGCGCAGAAGCAATCCAGGCTGGCGGGTGGTGAGGGTTAGTCTCCCGCACAGACTTCAGAAGCAAACGTGCTTTCTTGATATCACTGGCAAGGGGAGAAAATGCACCGAGAATAACTTAGCATGCTCCTAGGTATTATTATCTGGCTGACTTGCCAATCTGTAAGAGTCAAAGGTGCTCTCTTGGAGGCAAACCAGGTAGAGGCAACTTGAGAGTGTGCATGCAGGGTCTGCCTATGCGCTGGCACCAACTTTTGGGAAACCTGCACATCCCAGTTTAGTCAACTCTGCCCCATTAAGCAATGGCCAAACAGGACCTATGGGACACACAGTCCTTTGCATCCCTGCTTCTGGAAAGAGGATGGGGGGGGTTGGTGTTCTGTTTGGTACCTCCCACCTTAGTGGTTTCTGCATTCGGTGTCACAAGCAAAGGCTGGACCCTGAACCATGTGCAGATCACTCAAAGCAAAGGGGCCTTCTTATACCAAGGGTGGGGGACCTATGGCCCTCCCGATGTTGCTGGGGTACAGGGCCCATCATTCCTGATTGTTAGCTATGCTGTCTGGGGCAGATGGGAGCTGTAGTTGAACAACATCTAGCTGGAGGGCCACAGGTTCACCAACCCAGCTCTCATGACAAAAAAATCTAATAGCCAGATCAGTGCACCTGGTGACTTACTTGATATCTCCACCGTGTGTGGGAATCATAGAATTCAAATCGGTGAGGTAGCCCTTGGGATCCACCACCGTTTGGCCACTCACAGAGTCAGACACCTGGAGATGTAAACCCAATGATTAATCAAGTGTTTGATCACCATCATCATTTTATTTGTATGGCTTCTTTCCATAGTTAAAACCATGCTCAGGGTGGCTTACAACATGACAAAATTTACACAATCACAAACGTAACAAAAACCATAAACAAATAAAACGCATCAAAAAGCACGCAACCAAACTGAAACAATTTCTGCATAAATTATAATAAGATCTAAAAACAAAGGCGCAAAAATTAGTATCATTAACAACAAAAACCCAAACAAAACGCTATAGACAATAATACAGCCCAAGAGAGTTTTCAACAGCTTTTGTAGCTGGAGTCAATCAAGCCCCTGCCCTCCCAAGCCAGGTAGGGAAATGGTCAGCAAGGCGGGGAGCAGGTCTTCCAGGATCCACTGCCAAGATGGTCTCTGGCCTCTTCAGCAGGCCCAGCTTTTGTAACCAGCGTCATTAAATTTTATCACTCAAGCCTCACTAACATGCACACAGACTTAAAAAAACCTAAATGCTACTAATGCTCTTTCACAGAGAAACTCAGAAAACAAGATCACTTTGTTGTGCAGAATTGGGAACCGCCCCCCAATACACTCTTTGTTCCAACAACCCTATATTTGGGGGTGGGGTGGGGAAAATAAGCCTGAAAAATAACCTCAATGGCAAGCACTCACTTTTCTGCACGCCAAAGCTGGCAGTTCTAAGGCCCAATATCGTCCGTCAGGTTCAATAAGCAACAAAAATCCGCTTTGTTCCTTGATCCTTACCTGGCTGAGTCGCATGTCCATCAAGGTGTTCCTAGCTTGTCCAATCTTCCTCATGTCCAGCTCACCTGTCCCAGGAGTCATCAGCCCAGGTGTCATTCCTCCTGGATAAGGTGTGTTTAAGCCCCCAGGAAAGGGAGTATTCAGACCACCAAATTGCTGTTTTTAAAAAAAAGGAAGGGGCAAACCAAATAATTTAAAATCTCTAGTGCAAAAAGAACACCCACGTCTCCACCGTATCTTTGCCATCAATTTTAGTTGGAAGGGAGGGGACTCTCATCGCTGTGGTAAGTGGGTTATGTACAGAATTATATACTGCCAGGGCTCACTACAAAATGATGGTCAGCAAGGGGAACGGAAAGTTTTGCTGTCACTGTAATACTGCCTCCATGATCAGGGCTTTAGTTTTCTCCCTAAGAGTGAATACCAGCTAGTCACTTGTACAAGAGAAAGTAAAGCAGGACACCGGAACATATCACTGGGGTGAAGGCTAAAACATGACAGAATGTTGGGACCTGGCTTTTACACAGACATACCTGTATTTTGCTGCAATAGCAGAAACATGCCAATTAGCTACATATTAAAGATAATTTAACTGAAGGCTTAGTGAACTTTCTAAGTTGCAATCATGCTATCCACTTAGAAGCAACACTGACTCCACACAAAGCCTTCCCACAATCACTCAAGGTGGCTCATTGCTATTTATGGAATGTAATAAATAGAATGTAATAAAAAACTCACCATAAGACACATCTAGAAAAGCAGAAACAAACAAAATGGTGAAACTATCCAGGAAATGTTCCTGCCTCCACACTAGCAAATAGCCTTTCAAAACAGATGAGCAGTATGAAAACAGAGGAACGCTAATTAACCTCTTGGGAGATTTCATTCCACAGAACTGGGCCAACACTATGAGGATTATGTCCAGATTAAAATGTTGGGTTCATGGGGGGTGGGGTGGAAATAAGAATTCAATGCAAATAATGTCCCAGACTTGCAGCAGCCAATTCCTTTCCATTCCCATCAGCAGAGGAATGTTCATAGGCGTTAACTCCAAAGTTGCTCAGACAATTTTTATGCAGTCTGGTGTGACATTAATGATTACACAAATAATGACCCATATGATGGAACAGCACCCACAGTTTACAGCACAGTCTGCTGTGCATGAAGTACATATTTTAATTTTTTGCCTTCCCCCTCCATATAAATTCTAATTATTATTGTGACAAAATGCTTTTTACTGTACTTATGGTCACCAATCTAAGCAATAAAACAATAATACATTATTACTTACTTATCTATAACTTTGGTATAGACACCTTGACGGAAGTTTGTTAATATACTCGGAAATGTTTGTCCGAGTGCCTATTGTTGTTTTATCTTTTATTTTAATTTTATGTAATTGTTGCCTGTCATATGCTTTAACATAAACAAAGACAGATCTCAATGCAACCAAGTTAAACAGTTTAAAGATGAAAATGAACAAAAACTATGTTACAAAAGAAACCTCTCTCAGGTGGACCTGTATTTTCCTCCCCTTTCTCACCGTTTGCCGGGGATCCACGGATGTGTGATTCTCGCCTGACTGCAAGTGCTTTGCAAAGAAACTGTCAGGAACAGGAGTCAGTTTCTCGTAACGTGGATTCCTCTGGCGTTTGTTCCTTGCATCACCAACTTCAGGGATACTAAGCCACTCTTCCTCGGTGACCTCAGCTAGTTTTCTCTACAAAAAATGCAGACAACAAAATTACAGTGCCATAGTTGAAATCAGCGTGTCACTGAAATACAGAGTTTTGGTTTCTCCCTCTTTTTCATCCACAACTTCTTAAAAGTTATTCTTGGTGTGCAAATGAACAGGCACTCCAAGCGGTCTGGAGAGTCAAACCAAGGCAGTATTTGAACCTAGGTCTCCCAAGCTTAAGTCCTATGTTATTCACCGGTCCACAATGATTTAATAATTTATATCCAACACACACTACACGAAAATTTTTCTGACTCCCCTCCACCCCACCATAATTTTCTGATTTCACCTTTGGAGAACACACACATTTTTCACCCCTTACTTTGAGATCTGAGAACTGCTGCTGAATTTTTGGCCGTTCCATTCGGTACTTTTCAATCTCTTCTTTCTCACGCTGTTCTCTAAAAAATAAAAAATAAAAGGCACAGGCGTCAACCATGCAGGCACCCATTCCAATTTCTAAAAGGGAGATAGCAAGTACTTTTAATACTTCAGGGCCCCAAGTTCCGGCCAAACATATAACCAGAGAAGCAACAGGCAAGGTTCCAGAGCAGAGGCCCGAGATACAACCAGCATCTTTCTCAATGCTGAAAAAAAATCACCTCCTACCTTCTCTCTTTTCTCCTTTCATCCATCCTTTTATCCAAAGCAGCGTAAATTGCATCAGCTTCCTCGTCATCTTTTTCATAAGGTCCACTGGAGAACAGACTTCCAGCATATCCATTGAACTGTGAATGACAAAAAGGTGGCGTTAACTGCAAGAACCCCGTTATCCACTAAGCACACCCCACAGAACCACAGCCAGTAAGAGTAGACAGTATATCTGAAGGAGCGTCTCCACCTCCATCGATCTACCCGGACACTGAGGTCCAGCGCCGAGGGCCTTCTGGCGGTTCCCTCATTACAAGAAGCCAAGCTACAGGGAACCAGACAGAGGGCCTTCTCGGTAGTGGCACCCGCCCTGTGGAATACCCTCCCATCAGATGTCAAAGAGAACAACAACTACCAGACTTTTAGAAGACATCTTAAGGCAGCCCTGTTTAGGGAAGCTTTTAATGTTTAATAGACTATTGTATTTTAATATTGTGTTGGAAGCCGCCCAGAGTGGCTGGGGAGGCCCAGCCAGATGGGTGGGGTATAAATAATAAATTATTATTATTTATTATTATTATTATTATTATTATTATTATTATTATATTAGACAGGCTAAAGGGGGGCAATGGTCTGAGCACAATGTAGCTTTATGTACATTGCCGTCAATGTCAGTCAAGACAGTAAGGCCAAAGACGCATCACCTCATCGTAATTGGTGTCGTTCAAATCTTCGTCATCGTCATCCGCAGCCTGGTTTTTCTTCATCTGGTCGCCAACGGTCCTCTTCCCCGGCGGAGCATGGCGGTCATCCACAGGGTCATTTGCATCCCGAGCAGGGCCAATGTCCGAGCGGGTAGTGAAACCTGTAGCACTAGATGGAAGAAAGCAGGCAGTTCAGTATGAGGGAATTCGGGCACAGGACTGGGCACCAGTCCTTCAAATTCAAAGACCCCGCTACAAGTCCTTCCTAAACCCAGGCTTGCCAATACCCCCTCAACTGTAGCAAGGGAGAACGGTCCCTGGATGCTCAGGCAGCAAAACATCTGCAAATTTTAAATGCTAATCTTTACTTTCCAAGGTTACCAGTGTGCCTCAAATGAAATGTGTGTGTGTCTTATTTTTCCGTGTATAAGACGCCCCCTATTTTGGGGGACTCAAAATTAAGAAAATACCCCTCAGCGCTACCCGTGTATAAGATGAGCCCCAATTTTAAACCTGATTTTTTTGGTAAAAAAAACAAAACCCTAGTCTTATACACGGAAAAATACAGTGTATATATATTTAATTGTTTGAACTTTTATCACCTCTTTTTATCACACTAGGACATCTTACAAGTGTGTACATACACTGAATATAAAATACTGAAGCAGGTCTTCAGTGAGCGTCTAAACCTGCACAATATTGGCACCCATGGAATCACAAACTGTAGAGTTGGAAGGGACCCCCGAGGGCCATCTAGTCCAAACCCCTGCAATGCAGAAATCTCAACTCAAGCATCTATTACAGATGACCATCCTATACTGGCATACCTCTGAATGCCAATTGCTGGGAATCACAAGTAGGGAGAGCACTGTAGTGCTCAAACCCGGCTTCCCATGGGCAACTGATGAAGCTTAAGTGCCCATAGAATAGAATCATAGAATCCTAGAGTTGGAAGAGACCACAAGGGCCATCCAGTCCAACCCCCTGCCAAGCAGGAAACACCATCAAAGCATTCCTGACAGATGGCTGTCAAGCCTCTGCTTAAAGACCTCCAAAGGAGACTCCACCACACTCCTTGGCAGCAAATCCCACTGTCAAACAGCTCTTACTGTCAGGAAGTTCTTCCTAATGTTTAGGTGGAATCTTCTTTCTTGTAGTTTGAATCCATTGCCCCGTGTCCGCTTCTCTGGAGCAGCAGAAAACAACCTTTCTCCCTCCTCTATATGACATCCTTTGATATATTTGAACATGGCTATCATATCACCTTCTCTTCTCCAGGCTAAACATACCCAGCTCCCTAAGCCGTTCCTCATAAGGCATCGTTTCCAGGCCTTGGACCATTTTGGTTGCCCTCCTCTGGACACATTCCAACTTGTCAGTATCCTTCTTGAACTGTGGTGCCCAGAACTGGACACAGTATTCCAGGTGAGGTCTGACCAGAGCGGAATACAGTGGTACTATTACTTCCCTTGATCTAGACGCTATACTCCTATTGATGCAGCCCAGAATTGCATTGGCTTTTTTAGCTGCTGCATCACACTGTTGGCGCATGTCACGTTTATGGTCTACCAAGACTCCTAGATCCTTTTCACATGTACTGCTCTCAAGCCAGACCAAGTTTGTTTTTGTTTTTAGAAAAGCAAAAATGTGTCAGAGGCTGAATATATCCCATGAAATCTGCTGACTTTTGCTGCTGTGGTCCTTTTCGCTGCAACCAATGTAAACAAGTCACGATAAAAATAAAAATAAAAGATATCCAATATGGATTTTCAAACAAAAACTTATCCAGGGAAGCAAACCTGAATCACCGACCTCTGACACAAAACACATGGCTTTGTTTTTGAACATTTTCCTGCACTGGGGCACAATGGAGTTAGCTGAATCAGGGTTAAAGTAACCTTCCTAGGATGCAAAAGGGTACCTGAGCTTTGTGGGGGAAGGAGACATAAGACCCTTCTCTCAAAAGCAGGGTTATAAACACAAAAATGTAAAATATACATAAATAAATAGACTTTCCAAGAAACGAAAGGCAAATACATTAGTAGTAGTATTAATAATAATAATAATACAGTAATAAAGCCATAGGGTGAGTTTATTATTATTATTTATTAAATGTGTATACCACCCTTCATCCATAGATCTCAGGGCAGTTCACAACATGTTTTCATTATTTCCTTATCTTTCCTATCTTGCCAATTTTTTAAAATGAAAAAGGTACTATTCAGGGAAAGATAACGTTTCCTATCACAGAATCATAGAGTTGAAAGGGACCCCTGAGGGCCATCTAGTACAACCCCCTGCAATGCAGGGATCGGAAGGCAAAAAGAACTCTGCACATGCTCTAGACGTCGGGCCCTTGAAGCCTTTTAAAGGCCCCACGCAAACACACGCGCCTTGCTCTGCGGAGAAGGCACTCTGCGTATGGTCAGAGGCACCCTCCACGCGCAACGTGGGCAACTTAGAGCCGAGCAAGGAAACGCTGCAAAGGGCGGGGAGGGAAAGGCCTGACCCGAGGAGGGCCCACTCGAGGAGAAAGCCAGGCAGAGGCCCACCCGCCGCCGCCGCCGCCTCCCTCACTTCCTGGGGCCGCTGCCCAACTCCAGCGCCCGGCGTCGGCCCACTCACCCTCGGCCCAGGCCCGGCACGTAGCCCAGCGGCGCGGGCATCCCCAAGAAGGGCTTCTTCTTCCTGTTCATGGTGCCCGTCAGAGAAGCCGTCAGGCCCGAAGCGCTGCCTCCGCCTCCGCCACCCCCGGAGCCCGCCGCGCTGGAGCCCGCCGGAGCCGAGGCCCCGGAGGCCGACGAGGAGGCCGACGAAGAAGAAGAAGCAGTCGCGGCGGCCATGATGGCGGCTGAGGAGGAGAAGACGCGACGGGCGGCGAGCGAGAAGAGGGCGGCGAGGAGGCCGGACCTAGCCGGTCCTGCTCCGCCTCCCTCGCGGAGGGGCGGCCTCAGGTAGGCGGGCTCGCGGCTTCTTCTCCTCAGGCGGCGGGAGCCACGCTGGGCCTCGGTCGCGCCAGCCGCCCTTCGGAGAGAGTCTGAGGGCGGGAGGGGAGGGAGGCGGCGCCGCTCGAAGAGGGAAGGAAGCCGGGGAGGGAAACGGGCGGCGGCGCTGTTTTTTTATTATTTAATGCATCGTTGTTGTTATTATTATTATTAGGCGCTTTGTTTATTTGTACGCCGCTTTCCCCCACACCCGGAAAGTTACATCGCTCAAAGCAGCAGCGGAAAAGGCGCACTTTTGCTGTCATTGGCGATGGTTGGCATATTTCTATTGTCTGTTTTGCTTATTTTGTAATATTCGTATTGAAATATCCCTATTGGTTGATATTGATAGTTACCTTATATTGGTGTTGGTGTTAACTGATATTTTAACGTTTGGCACCTGCACATTTTATTACAACGACAGCATTTTTATGATGATATGTTGATATTCAATATAGTACATATAGTACTATGTTTTATTTTGTTTTGCTTATTTTTGTAATATTCATATTTTAAATATCCCTTTCGGTCGATATTGATAGTTACCTTATATTGGTGTTGGTTTTAATTGATATTTTAATATTTGGCACCTGCACATTTTATTACAACAGCATTTTTATAATGATAGGTTGATATTCAATATAGTATAGTAATATAATAATATATTGTTATTGTTTTATTTTTATATGCTGCCCATCTGACTGAGACACTCTGGGCGGCTCCCAACAGAAAATACTGTACAGTAGTGATAGCACAATACAGCATCAAACACAGAAAAGCTTTCCTGAACCTTCAGATGCCTTTTAAAAATCACCTAGCTGTTTATCTCCTTGACATCTGATGCACAAAAAGCTAAAAGCAGCTTGCAGCAAAAAAAGTGTAAAGCGTACTTTTACTGTAATTGTGATATTTAGTTACAGGTAGGTAGCCATGTTGGTCTGCCATAGTCAAAATAATAAATAAATCCTTCCAGTAGCACCTTCGAGACCAACTAAGTTTGTTAATGGTATGAGCTTTCGTGTGCATGCACACTTCTTCAGATACACTGAAACAGAAGTCACCAGACCCTTAAATATCGTGAGGGAGTGGGGAGGGGTATTACTCAGAAGGGTGGTGGGAATGGGGGATTGGCTGATAGGGGTGGAAAACCTGTTGGCGACTGTTAACGACTGCAATTGGTCTTACAGGAAAAAGCAAGGGGTGAGATGGCCAAAAATAGCTTTATCGTGTATAATGAGATAAGAATCCAATGTCTCTATTCAGACCAGGTCTCTCCATGGTTTTAAGTTTGGTGATTAGTTGCAATTCAGCCACTTCTCTTTCCAGTCTGTTTCTGAAATTCCTTTGTGTTAAGACAGCTACTTTGAGATCTTTTATAGAATGTCCTGGGAGATTGAAGTGTGCTCCTTCTGGTTGCTCTGTCTTGTGATTCCTGATATAGATTTATGTCCATTTATCCTTTGGCATAGGGTTTGGCCTGTTTGTCCAATATAGAGAGCTGAAGGGCACTGTTGACATTTGATTGCATACACAATGTTAGAAGATGAGCAATTAAAGAGTCCTGAGATGGTATGTTTGATGTTGTTGGGGCCAGTAATGGTGTTGTCCGGGTTTATGTGGCAGCAAAGTTGGCATCTGGGTTTATTGCAGGCTCTGGTACCAGTGTCCATGTTGAGTCCTGTTGTTGTATTATTGTGGGTGAGGAGTTGTTTAAGATTGGGTGGCTGTCTGTATGCGATGAAAGGTCTTCCTCCCAGAGCTTGAGAAAGAGAACTGTCATTGTCTAGGAGATATTTAGCTTATTTTTTAATTGCTGTTTTGCTTATTGTTTAGTTTGTTAATAGTTTTTTATATTTTATAATTATTTTATTGTTGATGTGTTAATTATGATTTATGCTGTATTTGTGATGTTAAATGATATAAATATTTTTATTGTAGAATTATAGAGCTGCATTTCTCAACACCTGACCTCCATCTAATTTGAAACCATACCAGGCCCTACTTAAGCTTTGCAAATGTGCTAGCAATTTTATTGCTGCACCACTAGGAGGAGAGAACACATAAAAATGAATAAATAAGGAAACAGACTTGATGAACCAATCCATCTTTCAGTCTTATTTTGTTTCCATCAGTTGCAGGGTGGATTTGATTTAAATCAAATCAATTTAAATCACTAGTCAGTAAGACTTGATTTAAATCATTTTTTTACAGAAAGATTCATTCTTGCTGGTATAATCTTAATATTTACAACCAGATGAAGGTTTCATTTTTGGAATAATAATTTCTTCGGAGTAGTTTTTACAGTTATATCAAAAATTACTGATTTGGTTATACTATTAAATGTATTTTAATATTAAATGTATTTTAATATTTGATGGAAGCCGCCCAGAGTGGCTGGGGAGACCCAGCCAGATGGGCAGGGTACAAATAAATTATTATTATATTATTACTATTAGAAATACATAGACAGATAATTATGAAATTATTGTTTATATTTGGACAACTTTTCTGCTGTACTTTATTGGAAGGAGAAAAATAATCATTTCCTTAATAACAACTTTAACAATTTATTTAACTAAAACAATAACATTATAGATACGTATCCATGTTTGTTAACTGATGTGGTTAAACGATTTAAAAAAAACAACAGACTTGAGTTTTTGCACACATGAAAAACTTAAAACAAATCCTTATTTCCTGATGAATAGCCTTTGGACTATAATGTAACTTAAATAGAAAACTATCTTTAAAAATATTTTTCCTCCAAAGGCATTTTATTTTTAAAATCCGATTTAAATTTAAAAAAATCTGATTTTTTGTTGATTTTTTTATTTAAAAAAACCATTGGTTTTTATCCACCCTGATCAGTTGCAAGTCAGATATCTCTGGCAAGCCTACAAAGTAGGACAGGAATAGCAACATCCCTTCCCTGCTATTATTTGTCCCCAGCATCTGGATCAAGGTATACTGCCTCTCAACATGGAGGTTCATTTACCTACCATGGTTATTAGCTGGCGGGGATTCATCCTGTGTGAATTTGCCTAACCCTCTTTCCAAACCTTCTGAGCTAATAACATAAGCTGCCTTGCACAATATCAAGACTATGGATGGTAGTCATCTAAGTTTTGCTCAGAGTAGAAATTACAGAACATGACTAAACAAAATCGAAAATTCTTTCTAGTAGCACCTTAGAGACCAACTGAGCTACTAGAAAGAATTTTCGATTTTGTTTTGACTATGGCAGACCAACACGGCTACCCACCTGTAACTAGAACATGACTAAGTTAGATCCATAGATCCATAGACTGGAATAGGCCTATGAGTAAAACTTAGCAGAATACCACCCTAAATATTCATCTAATCAGTACTGTACACTGACTCTCTCCAGGATCTTTTGCATCCAGTTATTTCGTCTGGAGAGGCCAGAAATTGAACCTGGAACCTTCTGCATGTATGCAAGCTACCATCAGTGTGTCTCAGTGGGTTTACTCCTAGGTAAACATGCGCAAGATTGCATCCTTACAAATGTGTTAATGCTGATTGAGCCCTGTTTTCCTCAGAGTGGCTGGGGAAACCCAGCCAGATGGGCGGGGTATAAATATCATCATCATCATCATCATCATCATCATCACCATCATTCAGTGGACACCAGACTGTGAAAGGGCTGGTAATCAGCCTTACTAGCCTTGCCCTCTAGAAATTCCCCCAGGCAGCACGCAATTTGCATGGGTTTGAAGAGTCATATGGCTGAACAGTAGCCCCTATTCCGACTCTAAAATTCTTCGATTCTGTTATTCACATCCAAACATCTGCATTTGGGCTATTGTGCATAAATGAATTTCAGCGTAGAAAATTAAACAGCACAGCACACACATTCTCTGCCCTACTGAGCACAGTATAAAGTGAATAAAAGGCCCATCACCCCCCCCCCCAATGAACACAGGAATATGCAGGATGCTGCCTTATACTAAGTCAGACCATTGGTCCTTCTAGTTCAGTATTGTCTACACTGACTGGCAGCAACTCTCCCAGATTTCAGGCAAGGGTCTCTCCCATCCCTACCTGGGATTGTACCTGGGACCTTTTGCTTGCAGAGCAGAGCTAACATCCTTGTTGGGGACCAACTGCCAAACATTTCAGTCCGATGTAAAAGGCACCAATAGGATGTATAAAAACTCAGAGGGGCATTTTGCAGAAAAAAGGTTTGCATGCATCTCAGTTCTGCTTTCCACCAGATGAAGTACTTAACAGAGCCCCCCCCCCCCAATAATATTTTCCATAGGAGGTTGCAGAGGAAGCTAAAGGTTACTTTTTTGATACTTTCACTTAGGATGCTGCCCCAGTTTCCAGAGCAGAAGATGTGAAGGCTTCATACTCTTCTCTCTCCCCCCCCCCCATATCTTCTATTTTCTTTCTTTTTCTCCATTTGTTCTTTTAAAAACCTCTGGCCGAAATTAATTCAGCCCTCAAGGGGGCAAGTTCTTCACAGCTTGAGTAAAATACTATACGCTTTTCAACCGAGCAATCTTAGCCTAGCTTTGTTCAGTAACTGGGGAGGATTCTCATCTATGTGGCCTTTATGAGAAAATCAATATATTTTAGCTCTTCTGTATGAAGTTTAAATTTAATCTGTGGATGATTTTCCCCCTAGCCTTGCTTATTTAAGAAATAATATCCATAGCTCAGGTGTATGCAGAGCAGTAAACCAAGCCTGTTCTTCATTAAATGCTGGAGCAAAGGTGTTTAATCTGACAGCAAACTCCATTTATATATCATAACTGCTCTGGAGCCATGAAAATTGATACCATTGTCGGATGAGAGAGCAATTTCACAGATATATTCCTGTTTCAAGAAAGGTTTCTCTACTGGTCTAGTTGCACTAGCCTTTTTCTTTCCTCTGGAAGTTATATCTACTTCATCTTCTGTGATTCCACGGCGCTCATGGAAATTCATAAACACATAATAACTCTGCTGAATCAGACCAATCTAGGCTGTTGATGGGAGACAACATCCCCCCCCCCCAACACTGCAAGCCACCACCTTTCCATTTAGGAGATTCTCTCATATAATTGATCCTCGCACACTTTTTTTTTTCTTATTTCATGTTGTCCTGAGAGCAGCTGGCTGCTCACATCGCAGCCATGTCGTCATACCTTCCAGTTTTTAAATTTGCTATTTGAGAGAGGAGAGATCTCCACTTTGCATGTAAAGAATTTCTCTGAAGGAGACAACTCCTGTTTCTAAAGTAAGTTGAAAGGAGAAGGGTAGCAGATAGACTTTAAAGTGCAGAGACTGAAGGAATGTAACCATAGAGTTGAAAGGGACCCCCAAGGGTCATCTAGTCCAACCCACCACAATGCTATCCTTAATGTTGTTTACATTTCTTCCCGCCCCCCTTCACATGGCTTAAAGTCACTTGTAATCAGATTTTGGGGTTGATCTACTGGGGTTGGATCAGTATAAATAGAAGAATGCAATTCTATATAAAGGAGAAATATTCCATGTAAATTGGCACACTTGAATTTAAGCATTGCTTTACAGTCAAGGCTGTAGGAATAAACCAATTTAAATGCTTCTGTACTGTGTAAAGTTGGGATTTTACCCTCAGGACTGGATTGAAACGAAAGTTTTGAACAAGTTTTCTTCAAACCTAAGAAAAATGATATTAGTATAAGACATGTAACTAGAATAATAAAAAAATTCCAAGCAAATCATTGTAATAACTATCGTAATAAAGCACTGCTATATAATTTTCTTAAAATTTTGGTTTCATTCACCTTTTCTGTGCTGAAATGTCATAACCTGAGCGACCATGGCTTGCCCCCCCCCTAGTTTTGATCCTGGGTACGCCCCTGAACGCTGATGTCCTGCCCTGCCCTTGTCTGCCTGTGTGCTTGCTTCTGTGCCTCTTACAATGCCTGCTCAATGTGTGCATTTCTAAACAGGCATGCTATTGCAAACACACAGGGGAAGCCTCCTATGCTCTCTTCTTCAAAGGAAACTTTGTAAAAGCTACCCTAAATTTTCCAGAGACAAAAAGCACACAAAATAGCACTTTGAAGGGAGCCACGGGGTGCTTGCAAAGCTTTTAGATTTCAGTCCTTCCGCTCTACTTTGGAAGAGAAAGAGAGACTGCTAGTGGGGCACTAATAGCTTTCAAGGAGGTGTAAATGGCAGCTAAAGGGACCTTAGCAGCACAGGCATAATAATATATCTTAAGAGTCCTAATTACACTTCTTTGTAAACAGTCACTTGTCTGGTCACCTGTGGTGAGTGAAAATGGCATCTAGGTGATCAGGCATTGGAAGTTTTTTTTTTTTTTTTACAAAGTTGCAAGAGAGTTTATCTTCCTCCTCCGCCATTTTTGTTTTTCCAAGTGACCAATGGTCCCCAAATGACTGTCGTGTCTAGGTATGGACAGTCAGGTTCATAACTATTACTTTTTAGACTGTAGCCTTGCAGTCAGGGACTGCTTTGTTTCAACTGATTATATGTATGCCAGTCTGAGAGCCTTTTTTTGGCTGAAGAACAAGGTACAAATGCTCTAAATCGGGTTGCCAACTTCCAAGAGACTGCGATCTACTCACAGAGTTAAAAACTGGCAGTGATCTACCCCCTCTTGCAGGGTTCAGGTCGATGTTTTGAGCTTATTTTAGGAAGGAAAGCCATCCATGTTTTGGGGGGGTTGGGTTGGGTCAAAGTTGAGCTTTCTTTTAGGAGGGAAAGACCTGCTTTGGGGGCTTCAGGGCAAAGATGTAGAGCTTTTTTAGGAGAGCCAAAGCTGCTGAGCTTCTTTGGGGGGAGCCAGTGTGGTGTAGTGGTTAAGAGCGGTAGACTCGTAATCTGGTGAACCGGGTTTGTGTCTCCGCTCCTCCATATGCAGTCACTTGGTGACCTTGGGCTAGTCACACTTCTTTGAAGTCTCTCAGCCCCACTCACCTCACAGAGTGTTTGTTGTGGGGCAGGAAGGGAAAGGAGAATGTTAGCCACTTTGAGACTCCTTCGGGTAGTCGTGATAAAGCAGGATATCAAGTCCAAACTCCTCTTCTTCTACCACAGATGTCCAGTGATCTACCAGTAGATCACGATCTACCTGTTGGACATGCTTGCTCTAAATAAATAGTATCTATGTTTATTGACATCTTTGGCTCTTGTAGTTTCATAAGAAGCCAGGCTGCTGTCACCTCCTGGTCTTTTTTTTTTTTTTTTGCACCTTTCACCCTACAATGTTCCATGCTTTAGTGCAAAACAGGATCGAAAATTCTTTCTAGTAGCACCTTAGAGACCAACTGAGTTTGTTCCTGGTATGCAAAACAGGAATTCACCACTCTGCATCATTCCATTCCTTATTTGCACCTCTGAGGAGTCTTCAGATCTGTCAGGCAGACAGGCAAGGCATTAATTCACACCATGCACAGATGCTATGTGGCTCATGGAGGTGAGGTGGGCCAGATGTATTCATATGAGACTGTTCCCCCCCCCCAAAAAAGCATACTGAATGCCCTAAAAAAATGATTTTGCTATATTGAGCTATTTCAATGGTTGTAAAAAATGGTTACACATCAGACGCCAGCTGTTTGTATGAAATATTCTGTTATAAAGTGCCCCTCGAAGGGCCAGACTTGACCATATGCTGGCAATGCATAAATAGGCTTCCAACGTTTTTGCTTTATTGCTAAAAAGCAGCACCAGAGATTGTTAATGGAAGAACAGCAAGAGAAAGGCTGCTTAACTCTCTTCTCAACCTTCCCCAACTGCCTTCCTCTTCAGCAACAGCACCCCAGCTGCTTTCCCATTCCTGGAGAAAGTGATATGAGAGGCCCATGTCTTTTCCTCACTCATTTGTCATTCATCTCATTTATTTATTTATTATATTGCATTTATAGCCCACGTTTTTCTCCAGGGAACCCAAGGTGGCATAATGGTTCTCCCCTTAATCCCCACAACAACCCTGTGAGGTAGGTCAGGCTGAGAGGTACTGAATGGCCGAAGGTCACCGACTGAGCTTCATGGCTAAGTGGGGATTCAAACCCTGGTCTCCCAGGCCCCAGTCCGACACTCTGACCACAACACCATGCTGCTTCTAGGAGTGTGCAAGGACTGCATTTGCCTGTCAGCAGCTCCAGAGTTTGTATTAGCTGCATAATGGCGCAACTTGTGCATTCTGGGAAATCCCTGGGGGGAAATGGCAGCTGTTTGAAATATGGCAGCTGCTAGTGCAGACTGCCACCCCCCTCCCCAGAATGCCCCAGAACACTGCAACTTCCATGGAATTATGGGGGAAATAAAATGGCAGCTGCCAGGAGCACCCACAGAAAACTAGTCTGTTAGCATCTGCCATAAGAGTTGGCCGAATTGCTGGTCAAAGGAAGAAACACAGTCTGTGCCAAAAGACAATTGGCACGAGTAATGAAACAAATATTATTTAAGTGATTATGAAATAAATGTGAGAGATCTTTAAAAACAAAAACAAATAGATTAATTAAACAGGGATGGTGGGGGCGGAATAATATTCCACACCCCTAGTCTGGCTCCTAGAAAATCTCTCTGGCTTCCAAAGTTTTGCAACAACCACAAGAAAAAGGAATGGTACCCCGTTTAATCGCCAAACCCATAGGGATGGAGAGTGAGAAAATGACTCAAAATGCCATACAGCTATCAAAGGAGGTTTCAATGTCACCAGTAATGAGTCCGGGCTCCCTCCTCAGGACTCTGAGTGGTTCTGAGAATTCGTTTGTTCTCGGCTGAAATCAGTGACATTCTTATTCATTATTATTTGCTCAGTGCTGGCAGAGCGCCCAGGACTTTCCAGCCAATGTGTTAAGACCTGGAACATCAATAAACAAGTGACATTCTCCCCCACCCCGCAAGTGCTGGAGAGAGAAATGGGATGCAGAGAGAGACCGAGGTTTTCAGTTCAACTGTTTCTCCCAGGAAAATAATTTTGCAGCGGGGCTGCTCCAGAACTGCGAGTTCCACCAGCATCCGTATGCTGTCCTGCCCCTGGGACCTCCACATGTGTCAGAGGAGTCTCTCCTGTACAGCTTTGGCCTGCTGCAAAGTGGGTATGATGCCTCTTCTCATGCCCAGACTGCGAGTCATGACCAACATGCAGGGAGCGAATGCTGGGCAATTCCAGCCACAGTCATAGTTGGAAACAGGGCTGTCTTTAGCATATGTGCTGCCAGTGTACAAAGATCCGCCCAATGCCCCCAAATAAAATTTTATTGAGCTTT
Source organism: Lacerta agilis (assembly GCF_009819535.1). Lineage (NCBI taxonomy): Eukaryota > Metazoa > Chordata > Lepidosauria > Squamata > Lacertidae > Lacerta > Lacerta agilis. Next base: position 89,292,508 of record NC_046317.1, read on the forward strand.
TTGGGGACAGGGGAAGCCAAAGTTGTTGACCTTTTTTTAGGGGAGAAATTGCTCACCTGTAACAACGATGCAGCAGAACGAGAGTCAGGAAATTTTTACGCTACGGAGTAACAGAGCGACAGGGGGGGAGGTGTGCTTTCGCTCCATTGCTTTTCACTGTCGCCAACCAAGAAGGACAAGTATACAGTAGGTATACATTTGGCACCCTCCGCACTCCTTGCACCCCCAGATAAAGACAGCCCTGGTTGGAAAGGTCCCCCAAGGGTCATCTGGCCCTACCTCCTGCAATGCAAACATCCCAACCAAAGAATCCCTGACAGATGGCCATCCAACATCCGCTTAGAAGCATCCAATGAAGGAGAAGCCGCCACCTTCCAAACGAGTCCATTCCAGTGTCAAGCAGCACTTACCGCCAGAAAGTTCTTGCTGGTGATTAGCCGGAATCTCCTATCTTGTAATTTGAATCCATTGGCCCAGGGTCTGCCCTCTGGAGCAGGAGAAAACAGGTTGGTGACTATGGGGTGCCTGTTGCAGCTCTTGTGGCAGGCTGTCATTTTGGTTCTCTTCCCCGGGTGCTATAACTTAAAACGTGTTGGAGAGGGGAAGTTACTGAGTTACTTTTGTTTTTGTTTTGATTATGTATTTTGTGTTCTTATATCGTGATTTTATCTTGTGAACCGCCTTGAGACCTACAGGTATAGGGCAGTATACAAACTTAATTAATAATAAAATAATTGCTAGCGATACCCTGCCAAACATCCACCCTCAGATATAGGCAAAGTCCAATCCCGAGAGCTGAAGAGGCAGCAATAGGAAATAGGCAGACATCACCATTGTCTGGAAATGCCTTGACCTGGCTAGAAGTGGTCAAATGTGCAGGAATTCCCGCCCCTGTTAATGGCTGTGCCAGAGAGGGAATGTCAGCACTCAGCACATTTATCATGCAAGCTATATGTGCTGAAATACCCTCTCCTGGTTGCAGCCAAAAACTGGGAGCGCGTCTTCTGGGCTACACACCCATGCCAGTCATATGACCTGCACAAGAGCATGGCACCTAAAAACAGGGTGTCTTGATTTAGTCAGGACAGTTGAAGGGTATGCTGGGTGCCCTAGTATCTTTTGCATCTCGCCACCCTTGGCCTGTCCTAGCCCCTTCTCTACTGATTGTCTAAATGCTAGGAAAACAGTGGGTGTGGTGGCCTAGATTTCAAAAGTAATGTTTGTGCAAGGGTATCTCAGCAGAGTTATGGGAGTAAGGGAATGAGAGGCAGAGCCAAAAGGAGCCAGATATCCCGCCAGGCAACAGAAGTTGAGAGTCAGGGTTTCCTTCTCCTAGATGGGCTACCTTCCCAGGTTGACAAACCCCATGTGCCTCTCACTTCCCTCTACATCATGTGCAGAAACTGCCTTCTTGACCATTGGACCTGCTATTGGTCTGCTCTGCTCTATTCACCAGAGCCTGTCTTCGCATGCAGGGTTTGAGACCCATTGGCTACCTTCACCTGGTTTAGCCGGCCAGTCGAAGCCATTCCCGGAGTGTGGTTGCTGTCGCATGCTGACAGCTTCTAGGAGCCACAGGTGAGAGCTGAGCGCAGGGTGGGGACCAAAGGTGGACCCAGGACCCAGGAAGGAGCACAATGTGTCCCCACCAGAGATACTGTCCCTCATATAATTTATTGGAGAATGGCATGGTTGGCTGACTGGCTGGCATCATGAATAAGTGTCCTCTTGTTAGAAAAGAGGACACACTGCAACATTTTGTTGCAGGCTGCACTTGCGTTTTATCTATATACCAACTCCATTATAACCTGTGTGGTGGTAAGATTGGTAAAACTCTCAGTGGGGAGGGTAGCTTAGAGATTGTTTCTCATTTCGTGTTGGTGGGCCCTTCCAAAATCCAAGGTGAACAGAATTGCTAATGCAATTCATGAACTTGAAGGAGAGGGACATTTGCTACGGGTGAGGAGCCCTGGTTATGTTCCTAATAGTTATCAAACTTTGAATTTTCCAACAGCTTTATTTAACATAAAGAAAACAACAAGAGTCCTGTGACAGGCAGGATCTGATAAGAAAAATTTCTTCTCGGTGCAGCTTGCATCGTACAAAGCCACAGTACCGGAAAATAGATGCAAATGGCCAGATACCCACTCTTCGTAAACAGGAAAGCTTCCATTAAATCAACTAAAGTGATGCCACTTAGCGCCAGATGAGATCTGGCCCATGAAAAACAGCAATTTTCTCCCTGACAAAGGAAGTGGGAAGAATCCTAATAGATTCATCCCAGACAGAACAAAAGGCATGTACATGCATTTAAATAACTTAAGATCCTCCCCCCTTTTTTTTGCTGATTAATTACAAAGCCTGCTCTTTTTCTGCATTTGCAATTAAGACATAGGGCAGATGGGGCAGACTTCCTTTAAAAGGACACATATAATAGTATCTGAGGATTTCCCGCATCAGAGATCTGGAGGCATTGGAAGGCCTAGGAAAGAGGAAAGAGATTGGTGCGGGGAAGATGCTTTCGACACAGAAATGTCAGTCATAAAACAGTGTCAACTTCATAAAGCAGAAAAGTTATCTGTGAGCCCTCTAGCTCACCTCTACCATCGTTGCTCCCAGCACAGCAAGAGAGAGCTGTCTGTGGACAGACGCTTCTGCATGTAGATGCTCTTGCTGGACTGAAATCCGGCTGGATGTGGATGGAAAATGTACGGTGCAAGTCTTCTCTGCCTTACAGGCTCTCACATTACTGCTTGGAGGAGTGTGAGCGTCCCTACTCACTCTCAGATTACTCAGAGTCTTCCATACATGAGTTTGTTGTGACTTTCTTACTACCGGGGATGGGCAATTCTGTCAATGTGGGTTCTTCTCTGTTTCTGATACTTCCCAGGAATTCGAAGAAACCTAAACGAATTGTGATTTTAAAATGGATGGTGTGAGTTGTGGGTTGTTGGGCTGTGTGCGCGCGCAAGACATGAGCACACGCTCGTGGCTCACAGCATCCAAAGGCGTCCAAATGTAGGCAAAACCTGCCTACTCCACCTCTGGAAATAGGATGAAGACATGCCAAAGGTTTCACCCACCATCTTGCTTCAAAATGGCATCCGGTGCCCAAACATAGACAAAGGAACTCACATGCTGAGTTGGTGACAATATACCGAGAATCATCCAGATTGGCACGACTGCGACCCATCATGCCAAATTGGGTGACAGACATTCTGAGTCCAGAATTACGATGGTTGGATCCATCACACCAAATTGGGTGATGGTTAAGTTGGTTGCAAATGAACAGTCAGAGGAGGTGAAGGGAAAAATACTCTGGAAGGAGGTTTCACCCCAGTATATGTAGTATGTGTGTATGTGTGATGGAGGGCACAAGGAGAAGGGGACGACAGAGGATGAGATGGTTGGACTGTGTTCTAGAAGCGACTAGCACGAGTTTGGCCAAACTGTGGGAGGCAGTGAAAGATAGGCGTGCCTGGCGTGCTCTGGTCCATGGGGTCACAAAGAGTCGAACACGACTGAACGACTAAACAACAACAAGAAAAATGTGTGGTTAAATATGTCTCCCTTGTCTCAGTGAGCCCTGTAAATAAGAGTCTCTTCAAGTTATAGACTGTTTTGGTTCAGTTCACCTCAGTGAAGTATTCAGTTTCTTTTCTCTCTAGGCACCATCTACTTTATTCCAGTCACTCTGCTAACAGTGTGTCTGTGGCCACACTCAGCACTTACATGTGGCCCTTGGGAAGTTGTCCACGAGGGAATGTGGCCCTTGGGCTAAAATAGATTCTGCACCCCTAATATAGAAAATAATGAGCTAGATGGACAAACGGTCTGACTTGGTATAAGTCAGCTTCCAAGGTATGTCCATGCCAAGAACACTATTGTTGTATGCATATCTGGAAAAGAGAAGGGGGAGAGTGGTGCATTCTCTCGTGCCGCTGAGTGTGCGCTAAACAATCCCAGCTGTAGGCCTAGGGAAATATATTTCCCCACCAAATAAATACATACACAGATCCTAGGAGATTAAACTTAATCCCTACATTTCTTTATATTAGACTACACTTTCCGAAATTTGTAAATAAAGCAGTTGGAACAAGCTTGTTTCCAAAAGATTATTTTTTCCCATCTGTCCCTCGACCGCCCCGAAATCTGATGGTGAATTCTTGAGGTTGATTTCCCCTTCTGGTGTATTGCAGAGTTCTTTGGGATACAGAGATAAGCATCGCCTAGGAACAGCTGGCAAGATGGAGCCCCCACTGATAAGTTCCTCTGTAGGCAAAGAGGTTGTTTGTTTAGGTCTTGCATCTCTCGGAAAGGTTTAGGAAAATATGTTCTCTTGGGAGCTGTCTTAGTAATAGTCCCATGGGCTTAATCTCTCTTCCTCTCCCTTTCTTTTTCTTTTAAACCACCAACCTTAACACAAGCAGCGTTTTCAAGTACAAAACATTTTCTGAAGACTCAGCCTAATTAAGCCTTAAAGCAATTTCGTTTCCTGCAGCAGCCGCTGCAGGTTGTCCTGAGATGCGAGAAGCTTTAATTTTCGCTTTCCGTCGAGTCCTCAGAGATGGAGAAGGGTTTCTTCAGTGGAAGCACACTTGAAGATGGAACAGAATTCTTGGCAAACAACCCTATTTCAAGCTTATTTAAGGGGCTAGTTTTCCCAGAAACCGGCACTTGCTTCTGACAGCTTTGACTTCATTTCCTTAGAAATTTCACAACACTATTATTTTTCCTTCCCGCCCTGTGGCAAAACTGCAAGCTGCTTTGACTCTCCCTCAACAAATCGCTGCATTTCCTCGCACCCCCTTTCCCTTTCTATCATTCCAGAGAATAAGAGTCTCTTGCATGGTGGGCAAAAGCCGAGTGTAATTTCCATCCATGATTGAACAGTGACGCAAACGCTCTTGATTTTTCATTTCAAAGCTTTGCAGAAATTAATACAGATAGACCCCAGATTAATCCACCCTCCCCTACTTTGGAGAGGAAATATTCAGGCAGCTGAAACCATTGTTCGTTTGAGGAAGGGACACAATAGGAAGTCCCACTTTGCATTTGAGCAGTGTTTCCAGCAGTTTAAACCACTCTGTGTGCATCGCCACATTACTTACTTATTTGCTTATTTAGAAAGAAGCGATATGTTTTCTGTGTCCACTACAGGGACAGGCCCCCGTCTGCAAGCTTACAATTGAATAGGCAATATACAAAATGGAGGGAAAGGGATGAGGAAGGATCAGAAGACCAAGCAAATTGAGGGTGAAGGGCCATAGCTGTCAGGAGCAAGCATGGGCATAGCCGGAGGGGGCAGCTGCCCCCACCAAATCAAGTAAATAAATAAAAACACTTAACTAACTGGCCAATTGCATCACTGATAACTCGGTTCTGCCCCCCTAACATAAATCCTGCCCCCCAATAAATCCTGGCTATGCCCATGGGAGCAAGCCAGCAGTAAATCACACCATGCAAGCTCATTAGCAAAAACACAATCTGCACAGACTTGGCAGAGTGTCAGGCCTAAAGAGCACAGCAACTCATCCTTGGTAGGTCTAGCTCCCATGACTGCAGTTGCTGAGGCTGAAAGTCCCTGCCTTCCCACAGCTGCAGTCCCTTCCTCTCCAGGGTTTTACCCAAGAAATCAGAGACTGCGTCTGCACACAGCCAACTTCTCTTTGACCCTTTTCATGCCCCTTCTGGTTCTGGCAGACCAGTGGGGAGGAGAGCTTGTTGCAGCAAGAGGGGGAGACACCTGTGCCAGACTTACCTCTGCCTCTTGGCCTCCCTCATCTCCTGCTTTAGTTTCTGCCTCTAATTCTGGACTTCTCTCTGCTACAGACACTCCCAGCTCACTAAGCCCTGTTACCCCTGTTCCTCTCTCCTATCCAGATAGCCACTTATTCAGCTTCGTGCATGCCTTACAAGGTGGTTGCCCCCATATTCAGGGTGCGGGAGGCTAAAGCTTTGGCAACTGGCAAGTCCATCACAGAGAGGAAGTTTGAACTGGACACTTCCTGAGTCACCAGTCAATCACTCAGTCACCCAGGCTACGTTGGATCTAATAGGGAAACAAGCAAACACAAGCTGTGCAGAATTCTACAAGCTGAAAAATCTCAGCTCCCCCACCCCACCCCAAGAAATAATGTGCATTTGGAATTTCATTAGAACAGGTAAACAAAACTAAAATAAATAAATAAATGGTGGCATAGCAACATACTGGAAAGGGGATGTACCCAGGAAATATATTTGTAATGCACTGTTCCACACATAACAAGGTTAGCCAGGATGAAAGCTTTGCACCGCTGTCAGTTTGCACTAATGGTGACTGTCAGATTGATGCATTCTTCTCTGCTGGTGAATGTTAACAAGGGTGACCAGTGTTCAATAAAAGTATCCAATTTCATCACTCCCTCGGGTAGTCTATTTTGCTGAGCCCATTTCTCTCTCTCTTTAAAAAAAGGCCAGTACAGTCAAACCTTGGAACTTGAATGTAATGCATTCCAGAAGACCATTCAACTTCCAAAACATTTGAGTTCTGAGGTGTGGCTTCCAATTGGTTGCAAGAACTTCTTGCACTCAAGCCGATGCCGCGTCGGGCGTTCGAGTTCCGAGGAACGTTCGAAAACCAGAACATTTCCGGGTTTTCAGCATTCAGGAACTGAAACGTTTGGCAACGGAGCCGTTCGAGTTCCAAGGTTTGACTGTATTCGTACTTACATCCATTCCCCCACCCTGAACAGCGTTAACAGAGAGCTGTGGTTTCAGTGAGGAGCAGTTTCCAATGGGGCAGCCAACAATACAGACACAAGGGTTTATTAAACATTTGTTGTAGCTGACCCATAAAAAGAGACAAGAAAGCCAGAAAGAAAGGTGTTATGAGCTGAGAAACAATAACTGAGATTTCTTGGAAGGGCTGGGTCCAGGAAGACTGCACTGCTGGACAGGAACATCCCAGGTGGAGCTGCATCTCTCTCTCTCTCTCTCTCTCTCTCTCTCTCTCTCTCTCTCTCAAGTTTCTGTTTGCAAATGTGGTCTTTAAATGTGGGCAGTTTACAGTGAAATCTCAGGTCCAACCTACATCTTACAAGGAGCTCTATGCAACTTTCCTCCTGGGTTTTTTCTTTTTTTAAAAAAAATGAAAATTGGCCTTTGGAGCAGAGGAAGGGGACGCAGAGATGAGGCACTGCTCCACTTTAAGCTCAGTCACTTGACCTAGCAATGCAGTGAAACTTACACTAGCTAAAAGGGTGTTGCAAGTCAAACTCTGTTTTAAAGGCCTGTTTCCCCTTTGCCGGGCTTGGCTTGGCTCAGCCAGCAGCAGCTTCACTTCTGAAAGGCGTTTGGAATAGGGGTAACATAGTCCGTCTTAATTTAAGACAGCATAAGTTCCACCAGCCTCCTACAGAATTACTCTGCCCGTATAAAAAAAAGACAAAATGGCAGAACAGTTTCATTCCTTCATGGAAGCCGGAAGTCAGATGAACAAGTGTTGCCAGCCCATAGAACGTCTTGCCATTGGGAAAGTGGGGGAACATAATAAAGTTTGCTGTGCAGTTACTCTCAAGGGCACTTTACCTGTTTTGTTCTCCGTCTTTCAACTCCCCTTTCTGCCCCCCCCCCTTCTCTCCATCTCTGTCTCTCTTTTATTTGAGGCTGACTCTTACCGTGATAAGAACTTCTCCATTTGAAATGGACCTTCTGGGAAACGGGAAGCAAACCAATTGAGCAAGCCAAGGTTCCTTAGGACTTAAATCTTCCAGAGGTCTTGGCTTCTTGAGATCACTCAAAAGCTTTTAAGAAAGGAATTAAAAAGCAGTCATGGGGGAGAAGGAGAGGCTCCCTGTTCCTTTGCCAATTGATCTATGGCATTCATCTCCTACCCCATCTTCCATCTGCAAATTGATTTTTGTCAAGAGGTGCACACTGATTTGGTGGTGGGACTGATCTTCTCTTCTGGTCTGAGGATTGATTGCTTTTAGCAAGCACCTTGATCCTTGCAGACACACACACACACGTACCCGCCCAGCCATCTCCTCACCCCAAGCCCTGATGGAAGAAGAGTGTAGAAAAATAACTGGAAATATAATTAATCAGGAGTGAAGCAATGAGCTGCCAAGACTCATAACAAAAATCTGGGGGGGGGGTACTCAATAATTTAAGGAACCAGGTGGAATAGTTTGGCACCCATCTACCAGTCAACAGCCTTGAGATGGTAGATGGGCTTCACTGTTGAGGGCTAAGGATAAGCTTTTTTCAAAGCAGCCTTTCAACAAAGCTGAAAAGATTCTCCACATCACAAACACACGCTTTTAGGACAGCGAATGGCAATGTTCAGGCTCACCTGGTTGGAGAGGGAGAAGAAGGATCCCCAAAAATGCACTGACGAGACCCATTGGTTGAATACAGTACTGCTGATCATTGCACTGGCTTGACGTGTATATTTTTGGAACCCACCTTTTTGTGTGATTGTAAGTTGTTTTAAACTGTTTTTAATATTGTGTTTTAATGTAACCCGCCCTTGGACCTTAGGGTGAAGACCAGGTAATAAATAGTAGTAGTAGTAGTAGTAGTAGTAGTAGTAGCAGCAGCAGCAGCAGCAGCCTAATAATAATAATAAGTGGACATTGTGTACTTCCTTTACAAGCAGATCAGGATGAATTCCCAAATTCCCAATCAGCAGGTCATCTGGAGGAACGCTGAGATCTTTTGAAGATTTTTCGTTTGCATAATGAAATTTCTTCCACCTAGTTTTAAAAATACATTTTAACATAAGAATAAAAACTGCTGAAAATTCACCTCCACTTCAATGGCAACATTCTCTTTTAATAGTATTTGGGGTGTATATGTGGTGGTGGGGAGTTTCTACCACACACACACACACACACACACACACACTAGACTCATGTAGTTTTCCTCCGCAATCCACCTTAACCTGCCTTAAGGCTGCTCAGCTAGTACAGAGATGTCCTCTCCACTCCACTAAATCTGTCCTCTCCTTTAATTGCAAATTTCATGCTTTTACAAGTTAAACCCAGAGAGCTCGGGGCCTCTGGTAGATGCACAAGAAGCCTGCAGCTGGATTACAATGTGGTTAATCTCTCTAAGCCCCCAAGAAACTGTGAAGCCCTTCATTTGATTGTGCAGTTATTTCCTGAGACAGGTTTCTGGTCCAAAGCAAATGAGAGAGACGGATGGAAGGCTCCCCAGCCACCAGACGCATACAATCCAGTTATGCATACTCATTTCTTGCTGTTCCTGGGGCCAATAGCTATTCCCTCTTCCCTGCCCTGCCCCAACCACAGATCAAACAAATGCAAGGACAACATCATCACTGTCCTCATTTGATGTATGTGTCTTCCAAGGAAGACATTGGGAAGCAACTCACAGCAATGCAGTTTGCAAACTCCTTCACATTCAACTGCATATACCACAACTCAGTGGCAGAACACATGATTTGCATGTAGAAGGCCCCAGGTTCAATCCCTCTTGTCTCCAGGTAGGGCTATGAAAGGCTCTTCCTGGAGACCCTAGGGAGCCATTGCCAGGCAGTGTGGACAAGTACTGAGCTACTTCAATAGCATCCTTAAGGTCCCAGATACAATCCCTATTATTTCCAGGTAGGAGTTGGCATGTCTCCAGTCTGAAACCCTGAAAAATTCTGCCAGTCAGTGTAGACATTGCTGAGCTAGATATACCGGTACCAATCGTTTAATTCAGTTTAGGGCAACTTTCTATGACATATTTCGGGCAGATCTACTATGAAATTAATGAAATTTTAGCTTCAGGGGCCCTGATCCCAGTGGGACCCAAAAGCAACTTTAGTCCACATTGCCTAAGAATTTTGGGTCTGGTAGACCCAATTGGAGTCGCACGACTCAAACTGATTAATTCTTATTTGTATATATTCCAACAGTCCCAAAGTTTGAGAGCCTGTAGCACAGATTTTCTAAAGGTGTGTTGACCTGCCGTGGAACAACCCCCTTGAAGAAGGTAACAGTGGTTACACAGACCTCATTGCTGGTTGTGAAGGGGCCCTCCATGATAGTTTAAGCTTCAGGGCTCCCAAAATGTAGGTCTGCCACAGTGCCCTAGACTACTTACGGCCAGAGGTCGGAGGGCATAATCGCGAGTGGCAGCCCTTGGTACAGCCAAGAGGCAAACACATCCTTGCTTTAAATAAAACTGGTGTGATTCCCAGGGGGAGGGCAGGATGCTTTTAAGCTTTCTGCCTGTTTCACACTGTGTTGCAAAGCAGCGGCTTAAAAAATAAAAAAGGCCCAGGTTGGCTGTTATATCACAGGGTCAAGGCATGATATGTTTATCTGGGGCACAACCCACCCCCAAGTGAAATGAATGGGGTTGCTTCTGTCTGGCTCCCTTTCATTCAATGGGGCTTGCACCAGAGAACTGTCTGGCAGGTTGGGCTCTTAGATTTTTCTTTTCAACCCAAACTACCCGCTTGAGTGGCTCTGTTCAAACCCCTCACAAAGATCTTAAAAGTTCATATATCCTGCACTGCAGAAGCTCTCCCCTCTGCCGCACCTGAAGCATCACCTATCAGTTGTTTCAGAGGTCTTGTTGTGCCCAGGCTTTCTCTGACCACCTGCCATGGACTGGCAAGATCCCAGGAATGGTGGGGGACACCAGCTTGGGAACCCCCAAGAGAACCCCCAGGGGAAGAAGGATGAGTGGTCAGAGGAAGACTATCAGAAGCTGAAGAGGCAACAGCACTTGGTGAGCAGGAAAAGGCTGTGGCAGAGGGCAGTTCGGACTCTGAGGCAGAAGCGGAGGCAGGAGAGGAGGGGGACCAGGAGGCAGAGAGGCCAGCTGCCGAAAAAGCCAGTGAGTCTCCCCCTCCTGCTGCGACCAGCTCTCCTCTCCCTGGTCTCCTAGAACACTCCGAGAAATGAAGAAGGCAGAGCCGAGGGGGTTGTTCACAAGCACAGTTTGTGACCACTTAGGAAAAGCCCGAGATAGGAGGAGTCTTAGAAAGTGGTGGACAGGCAGAGACCATTAGTCCTCACAACTGCCTTGTTGAAGCAAGACCTACTGGGAAGGGTTGCTGGGATCATAAGGCCTGTGCTGTTTTTGGTTTCTTGAATAAAGCGTTAACTTCACACACGCCGTGTTTTCCTTTGATTGCTGACCTACGTTTGACTCCGGCTCCTGACACCACCGTTCCAAAATCTGGGAAGGAATTCAGATGTTGGGAATTCCAAAAGCAGCTCTGCTTACTGATGGGCTGTAGCAGGCATCTTCAACCTTTTCAGACCCAGAGAGCGCTTTCAACCCAAACATGCATTTGGGGACCCCTTTCAGAATCTCTTACCATATATTTGCATGGTGGTGGTGCTCCTGTTACAATCCACCTTGGGGCACACTAGGGGGTCCCAACCCACCCGTTGAAAACCGGTGGACTATAGTTCACAAGTTTTGCATAAAAAAGTTCCTCGCCATCTCAAGGAAATTCGCGAAAGACCCTTATCAGTATCCCTGGAGAGCTGCTGTCAATATGGACCAAGATGGAGAACCTCTGGACCACAGGCCAAATTAGGTCTGGGTTGGGTCCCAGTCTGGCCAATGGATTTTATGCAAACCCATGCCCACATCCTTCCACACCTGATGCCACATGAGACATCAAGTGAAGGGCAGGTGGGGAGACAGCTGCCAGTGCCCAACCAGGAGCCTTAACGTGCCTGTCAAAACAGTCCACCAAGGATGTGGGGACCCAGGATCTGCTCCACCAGCTGGATCCAGCTCCCTACCTCTGCTTTAGGTTCTGCTGAGCTAGGTAGCTACCTCTTCATGCAGTGCATTTACTACTGCATGCAGTGCACAGCTAACCTGTGGGACTCGCTCCCCCAGGAGGCAGGGATGGCCACCAACTTATATGGCTTTAAGAAAGGGTTAGAGACCAATTCATGGAGGAGAGGGTTGTCAATGGCTACTAGCCAGGATGCCTATGCTGTGTCTTCAACAGTCAGAGGCAGTAATGCTTCTTCTGAACACCAGTTGCTGGAAACCACAGGAGGGTCCTGCTTGCCAGCTTCCCATAGGCATCTGGTTGGTCACTATGAGAACAGGATGCTGAACTAGATGGACCATTGGCCTGATCCAGCAGGCTCTTCTTATTAAGTTCTTATGTGGACCAACCACCTGGCTGTGTATAAGGCATAGTCCCTTGTTCCTCTTAGCATTTTAAGCTTTTGAGAAGCCTCTGTCTGGCCACTCTTAAAACAGTCGTGCTGGACTGCAAGGTCCTTTGGTCTAATAATCGGTCAGGGTTCTTCTTTCCTTGTATGCGTTCCTAATAATCAGAGACAGTGCAGCATTCAGCATAGCCACAGCTGAACCAGCCCGGTCTCTCCTCAAGTGGGCAGGTGGGGTGGGGAGAAAAACATTTTTTCTTGGACTTCTGAGAATGATTGATTTGCTGTAACCCAGAGGATCAATATGTCAATGGAAGTGATCTACCTGTTATGCCCAGATAAAAGAGGACAGCAGGGTATCAAAGGCAATTTATCTTCTTTCCTTCAGGCTGCCTTGTGGCTGCTCATGGGTGGGAGAGAAAAGGAGTAGCTGTTTTGATTGCATTTCTGCCTCTGGTTCTTGCTGTAGTCTGGTGCACTGATGAAAATATATTTACTGAAGGTAGAGCAACAGGTTCTGCTAGGCTTTCTTTCTTTCTTTCTTTCTTTCTTTCTTTCTTTCTTTCTTTCTTTCTTTCTTTCTTTCATCTATCCCAAGGATGTGGATTTGGCCAGCAGGCTCCATCCATCCTTATCCACCCTCTGTGTTTAGATTCCTGCATTGCAGGGGGTTGGACTAGATGACCCTCGGGGGACCCTCCCAGCTTTACAGTTCTATGATTCTATGGTCCTGCGCCTGCCCTCATGTCTGGATCCTTATCTTCCCTACTGGTCATCTGATGGTCAGGGCTTCGGAAGCCCAGCACGCACCTCTTTAGCAGCTCAGGGCATGGTGCTTCTGAAGCCCCGCTGGTCAGCTGCTCTTATGGAAATCCAGCATCGAATCGGTCTTAACTCACTTCTCAGTGTGTAATCTGGGCATGCTCCTAGATATACCTCTGTCGCTGGAGGTGCAGGTGTCCTTGGTGCCTAGGAATGCCTTTTACGAGCTCTGGGTGGTAAGACAGCTGCAGCCATTCCTGGACTGGGATATCTTGACTACCCTTGTCCACCACTGGTAACCTCAAAGGTGGATTACTGCTGTGTGCGAGACTGTCTTTGAAGTTGGCCTGGAGGCTGCTGCTGGTCCAGAATGTGGTGGCTAGGCTGCTTGTGGCAGGACCCTAAAACCAGCATATGATATGACACATTGACTTCCAATCTGCTACTGGGCCAACTCAAGGGTTTGCTACCAGCATTTAAGGCCCTGCACAGCTCAGGGCCAGGATGCCTGAGAGACTCCCTTATCTCCTTATATCACTGCATTTTGCAGGATAGCCTTTTCCTGAATTCTGTCAAATATGACAGAATCCTGTCAAACAGCTACTCAAAGCAAGGATTTCAGTGCTGCTGCCCTTCTTTTGTGGAACAGCATCCCTGTTGAAATATGTCAGGTCTGTACTGTTTGTACTTCCCAAAATCAAATGAAGACATTCTCCTCCACCCCACACGGTGCCTTTTCAACTGGATGAAGGGTTTTCCTTTTTATGTCTCTGCCTTGGATGTTTACCTGTATTGGGTGTATATATACGGGGGCTTTAAAACCCATTTATAGTTGTTTTTTATGGTACAATTGTAAATCCCGTTGAGACTTCTGTTGAAGATGATTCATAAATATGTATTATTGCTGTACGACTCAACTACTGTTTGGGCAGCTTCTTCTTCTGAGATGTCGACCTCTGCAATATTTAAGTCACTTTTGAAGTAGCACTGCTTGCCTCTGAAGCCTACCCCATGATGCAATGCAGGGCTCTTCCACACTTGTGCTTGTCCCATGCCTGGAAAGCATGGGTCTGAACCAGGCTCTCTCGGCATGGGTTCAAGTGGTTTTGCCTTTCCCCCACCACTTTCCCCCAGAAAACCTGTTGTTTGCAGCTGAATCAGAGCAAACATCACTCTGGAGAAAAGCTGGTTGACGTTTGCTCTGATTAAGTGGTAAACAGTGGGTTTTCCCTGGGGAAAGCAGCAGGATGAGTGAAAGTGTGGATGAGCTCACAGAGATGGAGACTCCAAGTCCCACCATCCCTGACCACTGGCCATGCTGGCTGGGGCTAATGGGAATTGCGGTCCAGATCTCCATCCATGCCGAATGCCTGCTCATTAATAATCCTTGACAAAAGCAATTATGTTTTGTCCTCCCAAGAAGGGTTTCCTCGCTCATGCATTGTAAGGATTTGGGAAAAAACAAGATGCAAGGTCTGGATCTGAAAGGTGTTGATGCTCCAGCTTTTATTTCTTTCCAATCCAAGCCCCTGTTATGCAATCCTGCTCTTTGAACCTGATGCCACTCTGCCGTTTCAAAAGGGCTCCTCCTGCCATTTGAAGTCCTTTCCAGAACTATGAGCTCTGAACTTCAAGTGTGAGCCTGCTGTGGCAAAGATAAGCAGCCTGATTTCATAGACCTGTAAAAAAGAAGAAGACATGGTGCATTTCCTGGTCTCTGCTTCAGAATGATTGTTTTTAAGTGTAAGGAGGGAATGCCCACCACCAAAATGATGGAGGAAGGGGAGAAGCCAAAAACATCAGCTTCTGGCCATAACATCACAGAACTTGTGTTAGAGGATTTGATGTTCCAATGTGTAGGTCAACAGGGAGTTACAGAATTGGAAAGGTCTGGGAGAGGGAATCCAGTGTGGAGCAAGGAACAACTAGGAACCAGGAGAAAGGAGCCAGACAACAGGAACAGACCAGAGGCTTTCAGGCAGATGGTTATAGCGTGACTTTCCAGCACCATGGAGAGCTCCAAGAGAGGGCACGTGTTGCTGAGATGAAGGGCAAAGGCATGCAACCTGGTCATCTGCAGATGATCCAGAATACAACTCCCATAAGCCCTTGCTAGCTTGGCCAAAAATCAGGGATGATGGGAGTTGTAGTCCAGGACATCTGGAGAGCTCCAGGCTGTCTGCTCCTGTTTTTAAAATAGCAAGCTTAGGACTGGACATGATTCTTTCTCAAGAAAAGGCAGCTGTGTGGCCCCTGATCTGGATCAGGTCAGCAACATGGGGAGGAGTTTAAGCTTAAACCCCTTCTCCTGATTCACGTTCCCAACTCCCCCCCAAAAAAACCCACCCCAAAGCCACTCATTATTTCCAGCAGTGCTATTTGCAAATAGCTCATCCAAGAGCAAGCACCAGCTTTGGAGGGGATATGTCTCAATCTGAAACAACTTGCTCTCTCTCCTCCCACTCCCAATGGGTGCTTTTTGTTAAGAAGGAGACATGCCCAGCCCACTGCTATACAGTATATATGAAATTATTGTACCATGTGTTGTAGAAAGCTAAAAGAAAACCAACACACTTTTAGCGTTCCCGTTATTGTCCCCCAGGAATGTAGACAAGTTAAAGTCTGAGGAATCTATCTGAAGGACACATTCTGCCTTGTGCTTGTGCCAGTCACTGCCTCTCAGACTGACCTACCTGACAGGGTTGTTGTGTGACTCAGATGAAGAGCCATGTACACCACCTGTAGCTCCTTGGAGAAGAAGCTAGGCTATAAAGATTGCAAACAAAAAAATATTAGGAGAAGTGCTGACAAATTTTCACATGGAGTTTTGTAAAAATATATATATATTATTGCAAACTGATGCAGAAATGTGGCAAACTGAACTGACGTTTGGGGAAAATGAGAAACCGACAGCAACATTATCTTGAACTCCTAACAGGGCTCCCAAACCTCCTGCAGACTCCAGGAAAGTCTCTTTTAATTTTCCTTTTTTTAAAAATTGCATTCTTCAAAAACTGTAATTTTTAAACAAGCAAAAACCCCATTAAAAGTTCTTATTCCCAAGCCTTGTTTTGGCCTGCTGTTTTTGCACTCACAAATCTCGGGCTAACCCTCATCTCTGCATGGCCAATGCCTGGCCAGTTTTGGACTCTTTTCTGTTTGGATTCAGCACAGAACGTAGTTTTCTTGAGGGCAGCTCTGGAGGAAAAAAAGCATAAAGAGCTTTCTTTTCATACCAAATCTCATCTTTCCCCAGAGCTGAAAGCGTACCATATCTGCGTGTGTCAGCCTAGAGCAGGAAGGCCTCGGTGGAAATGCTTTCATATCTTCTCCACCAGCAGAGGAGAGAGATGCTAAGAAAGACAGGAGGGATGGAAATCAAGGCTGCCTGCTTCTTTCTTCTCTCTGCTTCTTTCCAGAGAGGCCAGCAGCCTATCCAGGTCAGCAGGGAGCCTGCCAGACAGTGCTGAGCTCACAAAGTCCATCGAATGCAAAATCATTAGAAGACTCTTCTGCATCAGAGAGAAAGCAGGTTCAAGCTGTTGCAGGAACTGCGGAGGTGACCTCACCTGTCTGCAAAGTCCGAGGAGGTTGGGAGGAAATTACAAGAGGCTTCTGTGTCTATGGCATGTAAGGCAGACAGATTGACAAAGTATCTGCCTTTGCACATTTGAGACTTGCAGAATGGGATCCTGACAGCCTTGTTAAATTTGACTGATAAATGGTGATGCTTCTTTTTTTAACACACACAAACACACATACATACACACAAACACACACACACACACCGTTATCTTTCTGGCTGGTTAGTATCTCTGACATCAAAAGGAACCTAGGAGGCTGTATCCCGTCGGTCCCTAGGGAACATTCAAGCCCCTGAGGTTTCAGGGCCCAGTGATTTCAGCTGATGGTCAGGTGGACTTGGTTTGGGGGAAATGGCCTTGTAGGCCAAATTGGGCAGTCTCCTAGGCCAAGGTTGGTCTGCAGGTTGGAGGTTCCTCCTCCTCCTCCTCCTCCTCCTCCTCCTCCTCCTCCTCAATTATTCCTTGTGCCCTGCCCATCTGAATGGGTTGCCCCAGCCACTCTGGGCAGAATATAATACAGCGAGGGCATTAGAGGGCTGTTGTAGAGTGTGATGGGGGCTAATAGAGAGGCACATTTATTTATATACTTACATAACGCTAATTCGTTGTTTCAAAAAGATATCAGCCTGGTTTACAACAATCATACATGAAAACCACGCAATAAATATCATATAAAAAAGTTAAAACCAGGCAACTATTGTGGAAAGGTTTGTTCTCCGTCACCTGCACAAGCCTGGTGGAATAGATTTTTTTTTCAGCAGGCGTTTAAAAGCTGGCACAGAGGGACACCTGCCAAATCTGTATTGGTAGAGCGTTCCACAGGACCGAGCCAACAACACCAAAGGCTTGCTGTTGTCAAAGGAGCCTCATCGACTTGGGGAACGGCCAGTGACATTCCTGCAGGCAATCTCAGCGATCAAGCTAGGATGTAATGGTTCAGGTGGCTCCTGAGGTACCCTGGACCTGAGTTGTTCAGGGCTTTGCAAATTAATACAGGCCCCTTGAACCTGGCTTGGTAGCAGATGGGCAGCCAGTGCAGATGCTTTAACAATGGTGTCACAGGTTCTCAGCCAGATGCCCTCATCAGCAGTCCGGTGGCAGCATTCTGTGCCATCCGCCCCACTCTGCACCAATATGCAGACATGGCACAGGGGGTGTGTGGATGAACACAGTCTGAGACTGAGTGTTCCTAGTTCAGATAAGCGTTTGCCAAGAAACTCCTTACAAGATCTCTGACTGTAGCTGCAGCCTCCTCTTACCAGGGCCATGTGCTCTCACGCCCTTGATTGCTGAGTCGATAATTAATTTGGCTTTTCTTCAACAGCACTGGTGGGTAGGGATTTCGGGGAGGGGGGCCTTGATGCAAAGCAGTTGCTTTGGAGACTGAGAGAAAACGAACTTTAAGTGTAGCATGGGGGGTTATTTTGACTACAGCGGTAAGAAATGTGTGCCTCTTGTCTGATGGGAGCAGGGTTAATACCTCCATATGTTAAAAAATAATTGCATCAAATGACTCAGAGCAGAGAGGCGATTGATTTGTCAGAAACCACTGGGAATGTTTGGGGTTGGGGTTGCATTTGGACTGTGCGATTATCAGCCATAACTGCAATTCAAAGCACAGGCAGCCTCTAGCCCAGGGGTCAGCAAACTTTTTCAGCAGGCGGCCGGTCCACTATCCCTCAGACCTTGTCGGGGGCCGGACGATATTTTGAAAAAATAATAATGAATGAATTCCTATGCCCCACAAATAACCCAGAGATGCATTTTAAATTAAAGGACACATTCCATTCATGTAAAAACACGCTGATTCCTGGACCGTCCATGGGCTGGATTTAGAAGCCAATTGGGCCGGCCCCAGCCCCTGGGCCTTAGTTTGCCTACCCATGCTCTAGCCCTCTGGATGTTGTTGGACTCCAACTCCCAACAGCCCCAGCTAGCACGGCCAATTGCCAGGGTTGATGGGATTTGTAGTTCAGCAACATTTTTTTTCTTTCAGATTTGCCAATGACACCAAACTGCAACAGGTAGCTAATGCCACAGAAGACAGAACTCAAGATTACGATAACAGATTGGAGAACTAGACCCAAACTAACAAAATGAATTTCAATAGGGACAAATGTAAGGTTCTGCACTTAGGCAGCTGCACAAATTTATAGCTAGCCACACAATTTAAGATAGGGAACACCTGGCTTTCCTGTCGTACATGTGAATCAGATTTAGGGGTCTTAGTAGACTGCAAGCTTAACATGAGTCAGTGTGATGCAGCAGCAAAAAAAGCTAATGCTATTCTAGGCTGCATCAACAGAAGTATAGTGTCTACAGCAAGGGAAGTAATAGTCCTGCTCTATTCTGCCTTGGTCAGGCCACACCTGGAATACTGTGGTCCATTCTGGACGCCACAGCTTAAGAAAGATATTGACAAGCTGGAACGTATTCAGAGGCTGGCAGCCAAGATGATAAAAGGTCTGGAAATGAAGACTTATGAGGAATGGTTGTGGGAGCTGGGTATGTTTAGCATGGAAAAGAGAGTGAGAGGAGATCTTCAAACATCTTAAGGGCTCTCACATGGAAGATGGAGCAAGCTTGTTTTCTCCTGCTCCGGAGGGTCAGACCCAAACCTGTGGATTCAAGTTACAAGAAAGGAGATTCTAACTAAACATCAGGAAGAACTTTCTGACAGTAAGAGCTGTTAGACAATGGAACAGACTCCCACAAGAGGTGGTGGACTCTCCTTCCTTGGAGATTTTTAAGCAGAGGTTAGGTGCATTTCTGCATGGCTGGGAGTTGGACTAGATGCCCTCGTGGTCCCTTCTAACTCAACGATTCTATGAATCTATGAACATCTGGAGGGCTGCAGGTTCACTACTGCACTGTTGTAGAACTTGGCATTGTTCAGAGGCTCTGGGCCAATTCCACCCATCCAGGCTGATCATTATGCCCCTGTTAGACAGGAAGGGCTGCAAAAGGCTTCCTGTTTGGTCTGGGACTTTGCCTGAGCAATAAATCCTTCCTGCCTCCAATGTGTTTTTTGGCTTTGCCTCTCAGCTTGGTGCTGACTCTATTGTTCAAGACTGCTGTGTTTTTCTTGAGCCAACCACAGGTTCTTCCCAAGAACCTGCCTCTTGGAAGCAGGTGTGATTGAGTACCGTAAATCAGAATCTTGAGCCTGGGAAGTGCAGGTTTCGGCTGCTGCTGGTTTTCTTGTTATCTGAAATACCTGAAAGACCACCTCCTTCCCTGTAGACTTTCTTGGGTGCTCAGGTCAGCAGGGCGGGCTGTCTTAGAAGTTCTGCCTGCCTTGGAAGTGCAGAGAAGCAGTGGGGGGGCATTCTGTGTGGCAGCCCCTAAGCTGTGGAATTCCCTCTCCTTGGAGGTGCACCTCACTCTGCCCCCACTAGTCTGACCCCACTCATGTTCACATACATGTTATCTAAGGTCAGTGCTTTTTTCTGGCAGTACGCAGCAGGGATTAGGAAGAGGCAGGAGGGCTGCAGGATCCTGCCAGAGGTCTCACACCTCATTCCCAAAGCCCAGGAAGTGTTTAGGGAAGTTTTTAATGTGTGACATTTTAATGTATTTTTAATCTTTGTTGGAAGCTGCCCAGAGTGGCTGGGGAAACCCAGCCAGATGGGCAGGGTACAAATAATGAATTATTATTATTATTATTATTATTATTATTATTACTACTACTATTATTACTTAGGGAGGTGCAATGCTCTGGCAGGGTCGAAGAGCCCTCTCTTGCGTGGTGAGTACCGACACCCTTTTTGTAGAAAAAAAAGCACTGTCTAGGGTCACTTCCATACCATACATTTAAAACACATAGCTTCCCTCAAATAATCCCAGGAGCTGTAGTTTACTTTTCACAGATCTACAGTTCCCAGCACCCTTAACAAACTACATTTCCCAAGAGACTTTGAGGGAAGTCATGTACTTAAAAATATGGACTGGATGTAACCCAGAACTACTTCCGTCTGTTCTTGTACAGTTTCTGTAGTGTGTTCTCGTCTCTGCTGGAAGTGAATATTGAATTTGCTCGGGGAGAACAAAGTTCTGGCCCAAGTCCTGAAATCAGATCCATGTTTTGCAGGAAG
Source organism: Lacerta agilis (assembly GCF_009819535.1). Classification (NCBI taxonomy): domain Eukaryota; kingdom Metazoa; phylum Chordata; class Lepidosauria; order Squamata; family Lacertidae; genus Lacerta; species Lacerta agilis. The sequence goes on from NC_046317.1 coordinate 89,313,091, forward strand.
ACTTAACCAATTTATACAGTTGATGGTTTTAGGACTGTAGTCTTAATTGGGGCCCAGACAGAGAATGAGAGAGATGCTCAGTGCTCCAGCCATCATTCTCATTAGACATCCCTTGCAATCTTTACTTTCTTCCCTTGCCAATGATAACTGAATAGGGATGTTCCTGCTGCCTGCCTTTGGATCGACAAAAGATAAAATATTCATAACCCAGGGATGCAGACTCGGCTGCCAAGCATGATGTGATCTGTTTCTTTATCATGTTGGTGAGCTGTCGGAATCTGTGGAAGGAGCTTTCTTTGCCAGCTTCAGTCCTGGGAAGTGGCACAGGCAGAAAGGCTATCTTCGTTTAGAAATACTGGACACGCTCCATTTTAAAATGAGTTGATGGGTCCTAGGATCCATGAAGCATCACCCCAACCCCAAAAGAGTCTGCCTTGCCTAGGTGAGCTGAGCACCTGGCAGTGCTGGTTGTTCTGGAGGAAATGAAATGCACTGTGATTGGAATGGGTGAGCCAACTTGGGAGGCAGTGTTCTTCTGCATACCAGTTCCCCTCATGTCCAGCTTGGGGGCTTCTCAGAGACACCTGGTTGGCCCCTGCAGGGCTCTTCTCATGTTTATGGGGTGTCTTTTGTACCTTCAGTGTGGCAGGCTGAAAGCTCAGTTTCTGGGAGCTTCATTAACTACAAACTTGCACATTTGGGATCCCCTCCAAACCTTTTGCAGGGTTTTGTAAGGGGAGCCCCATGTTTAGCAGGAGCCCCAGTTTTAGTATCAATTACTCACTTGGGGGGTGGACTTTCAAAATGCTGGTTTGCACTGCAAAGCCCCTACAAAACAACTACAAAACTCTGGCACTGGTTCAGACTGAATAGGATAATGTTGGGTTTCCGAGGGATACCTATGGTTTGAGTATCAGGGACCACAACAAAACATGGAGTTCATGCTACAAAACAACTACAAAACAATGGCACAGGTTGAGAGTGAATCGCACAATGTTGGGTTTCTAGGTGTTAACTACAAGCCCCGGTTTGATATATCAGTTATTCAGTTTGGGGGCCCTACAGAACACAGGGTTCACCCTACAAAACCCCACAAAACGACTACAAAACCCTACAAAAGGGATGTTGGGGTTCATAGTTAATGAAGCTGTTTCAGAACATGTGGAGGAATTTGCACTCAGCTAGCTGAAGAATTGATGCTTTTGAATTATGGTGCTGGAGGAGACTCTTGAGAGTCCCATGGACTGCAAGAAGATCAAACCTATCCATTCTCAAGGAAATCAGGCCTGAGTGCTCACTAGAAGGACAGATCCTGAAGTTGAGGCTCCAGTATTTTGGCCACCTCATGAGAAGAGAAGACTCCCTGGAAAAGACCCTGATGTTGGGAAAGATGGAGGGCACAAGGAGAAGGGGACGACAGAGGATGAGATGGTTGGACAGTGTTCTCGAAGCTACTAACATGAGTTTGGCCAAACTGCGGGAGGCAGTGAAGGATAGGCGTGCCTGGCGTGCTGTGGTCCATGGGGTCACGAAGAGTCGGACACGACTGAACGACTGAACAACAACAACAAAAGCTTCCCACAAGCAGGGAGTTGTGTGTGTGTGTGTGTGTGTGTGTGTGTGTGTGTGTGTGTGTGTGTATGAGTCAAGCAGATAGTCTGCAGGGTCAGGGATGCTAAGCTGAAAAGCCTCCTTCCTCCAACTCAGTTAGGTGGCACAGAAATAGAAAAAAAGGTCTTCTTTGAGTGGTTTAGAGTTGTGTCGGTGGATGGGAATGCTTCTTGATCTGGGCTGCCTTTGCCCTCAGATATTATCTGGCCAGTCTTTTCTGCCTAGGCTGCCACTTCCAAGTTGGGCATTTAGCCCAGTTGCGAGGCCTGCGACATCGGGAGGGTGGCTGGAATCTGTAAGAAGCAAGTGGAATGGCTGTCCCAAACAGGATGCCTATTGTGTCGGCGAGTGGCAAAGTGACCCTTTTCACCCCACACACCCTGCCACTTTGCACTCTGCCAATTCCGCCCCCCAGCTTCCTGGTTTTGTCTGCCTGCCATCCAAGGAGAGGGCAACAGCTTCTTGTGGTCCTTGTTCAGTGCCAAAAGCTGAAAAAGAATTCAGCAGGATGGGTGACCTCCAGACTGCAAGTAATTCCTGGGCCCAGCTTTCCCATAGCGGAACATTGTGCCTGAGTAGAGAGACAGAAAAGTTTGTGCGATAAAGGGGTTGTTGAGGGAGCAGCCTGCTTCTGGCATCAGGCTGGTATTTGGGAGCCAAGATGTGACTCATCAGCATTGGCAGATGAAGGGAAAGCTCCCCAGACATGCAGAAATTGGAGAAGACAGCCCTTTGTGAACAAAGAAGGACTTTTATCTGTTGATAACACCAGCAGGAAGCTCCCTGCTGTCTAATCCGTTGTATTTCTCTCTTACTTAAGAGAGACCTTCCTGCACCTGGTACCCTCCAGATGTTTTGGGCTACAAATCCCATCAGCTCCAGTCAGCAAGTCCAGAACCACAAGCTTGGGATGGAAGGCCGACACATAGCAACTTTAGTCTACAAAGCGGTTTTTAAAATAGATAATTAAAAAAGAAGTTCTAAAAGCAAAGGAGCTGGTGTGGATCTATCGACCTCCTGGATCCACATTGGCCTGTGAAGCCAGCTGACCATATTTGGGCCATGGGATTAACTGACAGAGACCAGAGTGCTGGTGGTGCAAAGAGGGGTGGTGTCAGGAGCAAGCCAGCAGTAAATCACACCATGCAAGTTGGAGTTAACTCTTGATTAGGAAAAATATGATCTGCATAGGATTGCCAAGCCTAATGAGCACAGCAACCCATCCCCAGTAGGTCCTGCCCCTATGAATCAGTTGCTGAGACTGAAGGTCCCCGCCTCCCAACAGCTGCCTAAGTCCCCTCCTCTCCAGGGTTTTCCCCAAGCGATCAGAGATGGTGTCTGCACACAGCCAACCTCTCCTCCGCCCTTTTCATACCTCATTTGGTTCTGGGAGACAAGTGGAGAGGAGAGCTTGTCGCAGCAGGAGGGGTAGACATCCTTGCTTATTCACCAGCCTGATTCACTTCTGCTTCTTGGTCTCTCAGCTCCAACCCTCCTGTTTCAGCTTCTGCCTTTGATTCTGGACCACTCTCTGCCACAGACTCCCTCCAGCAGCTGAACACAAACAGATTTGAATTTTGCAAGTTAAAAGAAAGCCCAGTAGTATTTAAAGCAATCAGATACCTGTACTCAGAAAATACCTGGAGCATCTGTACTCAAAGACTGGACAGGTGAGTTTAGCTGTCAGCCTAGAACAGTCTTTGGTGCCCTGCAGATAGTTTGAACCACGGGTCCCATCAGCACAGCAGATGGACAAGGATAATGGGATTGCGGTTGGAGGATGGATGGCGGCTAACAGATTGAGGTTGAATCCTGACAAGACAGAAGTACTGTTTTGGGGGGACAGGAGGTGGGCATGTGTGGAGGACTCCCTAGTCCTGAAGGGGGTAACTGTGCCCCTGAAGGACCAGGTGCGCAGCCTGGGAGTCATTTTGGAATCACAGCTGTCCATGGAGGCGCAGGCAAATTCTGTGTCCAGGGCAGCTGTTTATCAGCTCCATCTGGTATGCCGGCTGAGACCCTACCTGCCCGCAGACTGTCTCACCAGAGCGGTGCATGTTCTGGTTATCTCTCACTTGGACTATTGCAATGCGCTCTATGTGGGGCTACCTTTGAAGGTGACCCGAAAACTACAACTAATCCAGAATGCGGCAGCTAGACTGGTGACTGGGAGCGGCCGCCAAGACCACATAACACTGGTCTTGAAAGACCTACATTGGCTCCCAGTACGTTTCCGAGCACAATTCAAAGTGTTGGTGCTGACCTTTAAAGCCCTAAACGGCCTCAAAGGCCCAGTATACTTGAAGGAGCGTCTCCACCCCCATCGTTCTACCCGGACACTGAGGTCCAGTGCTGAGGGCCTTCTGGCGGTTCCCTCACTGCAATAAGCCAAGTTACAGGGAACCAGACAGAGGGCCTTCTCGGTAGTGGCACCCGCCCTGTGGAACGCCCTCCCACCAGATGTCAAAGAGAAATACAACTACCAGACTTTTAGAAGACATCTGAAGGCAGCCCTGTTTAGGGAAGCTTTTAATGTTTGATGGATTACTGTATTTTAATATTTTGTTGAAAGCTGTCCAGAGTGGCTGGGGAAGCCCAGCCAGATGGGTGGGGTATAAATAATAAGTTGTTGTTGTTGTTGTTAGTGGCCCAAAAATCTGAAGTGCACCAGGCTGGGGAAAGTTGCCTCGAGGGAGAGATGAGTTAGCCATTTCTCCCTCTGTGTCTATTTATTTGCATCTCTAACAAATATGCAAATCCTGTTCCAGGAGCTTGAATATAAGTCTGGAGGGAAATTTTGTACCAGAAAGGGAAATTCTTATGCACCCAGAGGGAAATTTGATGAGGAAAATCAACACACACATCGCTGAAGGGCTATAATGGAACAAGCTGTTTCCTGCTTCTTTGGTTATACAGAGTGAGGCCCAGGGAGAGCAGAGGAATTGATGTGCAATCCAATTCTCTCCTTTTGAAGAGGAACCCCAAATTGTAAGGCTGATTTTTCAAATCATCATGTTTTGCCCCCCCCCCCTTTTGCCTATTGTTCTGTTTTGGCTGCATTTGAGGTTTCTTGGAGCACTGTCATTTGCAAAACTAACTTGCACACAAGAGCTGAGTTTACTAGCCCCCCAAAAGAGGGAGGAAAGACATTTTGTAAGTCCAGATCCTCTCTAAGCTTATTAAAATGAGGCTTTGGGAACCGGGGTGATGGGGAGGAGTACATCCCTGCAAGATAGCAGCTTAGGTAACCATTGCCAAACCTGAGCTGCAGCACTGGCAATCCTAGAGCAAGAATTCGGCATGAGCACTGCCTTATGTAGTAAGGATTAGAAAGCCTAGTAGACACTTGTATTCCTGTAAGAGTAATTAAATCCTGCCTAAGAGCCATTATTCCAGAGCATGGGTAGGCAATCTAAGGCCCAACCGCCTTCTAAATCCAGCCAGGGATCAGCATATTTTTACATGAGTAGAATGTGTCCTTTTATTTAAAATGCATCTCTGGGTTATTTGTGGGGCATAGAAATTCATTCATTATTATTATTTTCAAAATATAGTCTGCTCCCCCCCACGAGGTCTGAGGGACAGTGGACCGGCCCCCTGCTGAAAAAGTTTGCTGACCCCGGTTCCAGAGGAAAAGAATCTGTGGTTCTCCAGATGTTGTTGGACTCCACATCCCACCACCCCCTGCCAGCACATACCCTCCAACATGTTGAGGCCGAAAACCGGTACATGCGTCTTCCCGGCTATGCTCCTGCATGAGTCACATAACACGTGTGAGAGCACAAAGCCCAAAATCGTGCTTTTGGGGGCTCTGTGCTCTTGTGCGAGATCTTTGGGGCTCCGTGCTCTCATGTGAGAGACCAGCACCCCAAAACAGGATCAGGGCAGTTAAGGGGTATGCAATAGTCAGGGATGATGCAAGTCATATGCCAGAAGCACATGGAACCCATTCCCCATCCCTCCATTATACCTCAAATATATGAAGCTGCCCATTCTACTGACCCAGACCACCTAGCCCTTATCTCCTCTGGCAATGGCTCACTAGGGTCTCAGGCGGAGACTTCTCCCTCTGGAAGGGTCATACCTCAGTGGCAGAGCATCTGCTTGGCATGCAGAAGGTCCCAGAGTCAGTCCCCAGCATCTGCAGGAGGTCTGTGATAGTTTCCCTGTCTGAATCCCCAGAGATTTGCTGCCAGTCACTACAGTCCATATGGAGCCAGGTGAACCAATGGTCTGACTCAGTATATTTTCCTATACTCCCGCCGCCTGCTGCTACCAGGTTCTCTGCTTGTCTTGAGTTATCAGGGACTGAACGAACGCAGGCAGATTTGCCTGTAAAGCAGGGGCTCATATAGTGAGTCCTGATCTTGTATGGAAAAGCGCTGCCATTTCTAAATCCGCTGCATCTTGACCTCAGGTTGTTGCCTTCTTCTATTATTGTTAATTTTGGGTGTGAATAATTCATCCCTGCTCGGCTTCCCACCATGCCGTTCATGCTTTCGCCAGCTCTCTGTCAACACCATCCTCCAAACTCTCCTTTCCCCAAAGCTAATTGCTTAGCCTTTTAAACTAGGACCGCAACATTTTCTTTTTCCTATTTGGCCGGGCTTCTTCTTATTGCATTTGATTGTACTGCAATCTGGATTCTGTGCCATACAATGGAAGGCAAAATATGTCTGTAATAAAAGAGGCAATAAAAATAACAATTAAAAATCATACAGCGTCTAGCACTGTCACAGGTAGGTAGCCGTGTTGGTCTGCCATAGTCAAAACAAAATAAAAAATTTAAAAAATCCTTCCAGTAGTACCTGAGAGATCAACTAAGTTTGTTCTTGTTTTCTGAAGAGGTGTGCATGCACACAAAAGCTCATACCAAGAACAAACTTAGTTGGTCTCTAAGGTGCTACTGGAAGGAATTTTTTTTATTTTTTATTTTTTGCTATAATTATTACGGCTGGCAGGAAAATCAATAAGCAATCCTTAAAGACCCTTTGCAATTTTCTAAGTAACGCATTTTGAAGCAAGCGAAGCTACTGCACGTTCCCCTCTCAAGAGAGGGGTCTGCATCACACCATTAACTCCAGATTTTAGCCATCTGCACTATTGACCAGAAGTGTGTGCCACATTCCAACTTCAGGCCTGCTGCAGACTTACATAACGGCACGACAAAAGTTGATGGTTTGTTTCTGAGACCTTCTGAATGCGGCCTTTGCATTCCTCAGCCGCCGCATGACAGTCTGACATTTTCCATGAACTTTGGACCGTGAACCCAAAGTTTCATTCTTGTGCATCAACCGTCAATTCAGATCCTTCAGTTTATTGTAGGAGGGGAAAACCCTGGCAGTTGCATCATGCCGCTGTTTGAAAAGCTTGAGGAATAAAGTTGGGCTGGTCTCTCTTCAGGCTTTCTGATTTTCTTGACTCCCATCCAAATTTTTTTGGGGGGAGTTTGAGCCTTCCATATATTTTTTGCCTTCCCTGTAACACCATCAACTTACCTTGTCCGGTTTTTTTTCTCTATTGGTAAATACCCATTTTTTAATTTATTTACTCATTGCATTTACATCAGGCATCCCCAAACTCGGCCCTCCAGATGCTTTTGGGACTACAACTCCCATCATCCCTAGATAACAGGACCAGTGGTCAGGGATGATGGGAATTGTAGTTCCAAACATCTGGAGGGCCGGAGTTTGGGGATGCCTCATTTATGTTTACCACCTTTCCTTCAAGGATCTCAAAGGAGTGTACAGGGTTCTCCCCTTTGCTCTTCTCTTCTCACAACAACCCTGTGAGGTAGGTTCTGTTGAGATACAGTGACTGGCCTGGGGTCATCCCAACTTATGGGCAGTGACTTCATCCCTGGGAGATCAGCTGTGCAATTGAGTTCCCTACGTGAATCTCGTTCAGTCAGCAGATCCAACAGGGTTGACCTCACAACCTGCATGTGGGATTTATTATTACCGGTATTTAATTGTTGCATTTATACCCCACCGTTTTGTACTCCATCTTTGCCTGGTGCTAAAGAAGTCCCTCTACACTCCGATAGAAGAATCAGAGACCCAGGGTGCATATTTTGATTTAATCATGTTTTGAAATATTAAGGGCATTTAACCTTTAGAAAGATGGAACGCATCACTGAATCGTTTTTTTATGTAGGGCTCCTGTGCGCCTACATTTTATAACCCCTGTGCTCTCTAGGCGATAAACAACAAACCCCTGCCTGACCCCAAAGACGGCACAAATAGTCATTAAGGATGTTGTTTTAGTCAACGTTGGAGTGTAAATCCAAACATATCCTTGAAGCTTCCTGGGGGATAGGAGAGGCAAGGGAAGTGAGATAGAGAAAGGAATGTCAACAAGCCAGCTGCAGGCCTGTTTGCCAGGGGAACTGTGATAAAAATGCAACATTTGACGCCCAAATGGCCTGGGCACTTGGGGCACTCCCAAGGTAACTGCAGGGGAGAAGATAGCAGCATGGAGCCATAAATGTTCACCATCCCATGACCTGTAACCTTTATGTATGTAGGATGTTTAAGAATGCTATATTTTGGTGTTGTAGGACCCTTTGTGTGCCGTGGCTATAAAACCCTTGTTCTGAAGCTTCTCATGGCAGAACATTTTCTTAACCTGCTAGAACAACAACGTTGAGTTGAGCTCTGCCCTATTGCAATAACTAACCGGACACTGGACTTGCTTAATTTCCTTGGGTCCATGTTTTTTATTTAAGGGGGGTGTAGTAACAGGTTGAGCTCCTGTTGCTCAGTCCCAGCTCCTGCCAACCTAGCAGTTCGAAAGCACAACGGAGTGCAAGTAGATAAATAGGTACCATTCTGGCAGGAAGGTAAACAGTGTTTCCGTGCACTGCTCTGGTTCACCAGAAACGGCTTAGTCATGCTGGCCATATGACCTGAAAGCTGTCTGCGGACAAACACCGCAGCCTATAGAGTGAGATGAGCACCACAACCCCAGAGTTGTCTGTGACTGGACCTAATGGTCAGGGGTCCCTTTACCTAGAAGCTAAATTCTTGCCACAATTCCAGGCTTCCTTGATATCATTGCCAATTAGCCTCTGGAAATTCTGTTGTGCACAAGAGTCAATGGGACTGTTTACGTTATGTATTTGACAGTGCAATTAGATGACTGGTCTGGGATTATTATTATTTTTAATTCATTTATTTAAATGAATTTAATAAAGAAAGAAGTGCAAAATTTGGACTCCATTCACTGATTTCTGGAGTTGGAGGGTCGTGGGCGGAATGGGCACCATACCTATTTAATAGACACATTTGGAGCCAGCGCCAGATGGAATGAAATCACCAGTTTGTTTGGGCTGCCTGTGTGTTAATTAGACGCACGCTTAAATGTTGCAAAATGTGCGCCCACGTCTTCTCGGCTGTTCCTTCACACATACACATATGCACTCACACACCGAGCTGACTAACACAGCACATCGCACATAGCGTCACAGCTTCTTGAGTGTGCGAGGTGTGAAGTGTAATTGAAGGGAAAGAAACAGCCTGGGAAATGTTTCTCCATGCAAATTGGAAAGTAAACTCCCGTGTGCTGAGGAGAGAGTGCGTTGTCATCCTCGACTGTAGATTTTGATCATATTTTTTGCACCTGCTGATCTGCGCCGCCGTTTCTTGCATTCAGGTAAAAAGCTGCAACGCCAAAGAGACATTAGGAGGCCCATCTTAGTTTCAGCTGCTTTAAAAAAAAAATGATTTAAAAAAGCAAACCTGGAAACTTGTCTGAGCAGCTCCTGAATTAACACTTGTGGCAAGTATTCTTTCTCAATTATTGCGCAGGGCTGCTGCAACTCTCTGAAGGCAGGGTGGCCTATTTAGCAAAATCAACTGTGCATTAGGTAAACATTCTTCCTGAAATATTCATTGGTCCCAGGGAGGTACATCAACAGAAGGCCCTCAAGTCACAAGCTACCAACATCTGATTGCTTCTGCATGGGAAGCGGATGGTCAGATCTGAGCAGCGAAAAACACAAGTGTGTTAAGGAAGATGCAAGGGGGGCCTGCGACAAAATGCTGCAGTCATGCTTCTCCTGTTCAGTTCCCTCCTACAGGATACTCCATTCCTTTTCCCTCCCCCCGGTTTTCCCAGTGGTGTAGCGTGGCTTGCTGGTGCCTGGGGCAGTCATGAGCGCAACGGGGGAGTGGAACACAGAGGGTCATAGAGCCTGCCATACTGGCCCTGAGCTGCTTTGCGAGGCTGGGATCTGATCTGAATGATTTGACCCAGCAGAGCCAAGGAAGAGATTTCAAGGGAAATTGGGAATTATAGCTCCTGGGGGGGGAGGCAGTAGGAGACTCCTAACAACTCTCAGCACCCTTAACATGCTACAGTTGCCCAGGATTCTTTGGGGGGAAACCATGACTGTTAAAGTGGCATGTTTGCACTTCAAATGTTTGGTGCAGGTGTGGACTTTTATTTCTGTGGACTTACGATAAGTAGGGGGACTGGCACCCGGAGAATGGCTCTGCTCACTCAGATGCATCCTGAAAGGGTAAAAATGAGGATGTACAGGGGAGGGATGCGGGTGGCGCTGTGGGTTAAACCACAGAGCCTAGGGCTTGCTGATCAGAAGGTCGGCGGTTCGAATTCCCATGACGGGGTGAGCTCCCATTGCTCGGTCCCTGCTCCTTCCAACCTAGAAGTTCAAAAGCACACCAAAAAGTGCAAGTAAATAAATAGGTACCGCTCCGGTGGGAAGGTAAACGGCGCTTCTGTGCACTGTTCTGGTTCGCCAGAAGTGGCTTAGTCATGCTGGCCACATGACCCGGAAGCTGTACGCCGGCTCCCTCAGCCAGTAAAGCGAGATGAGCGCCGCAACCCCAGAATTGTTTGCGACTGGACCTAATGGTCAGGGGTCCCTTTACCTTTTACAGGGGACGGGCATCAGATAATGGGGCTGTCTCTGGTAAACAGGAACAGTTGAGCATCTGACTGAAGGGAGAGAAGAAGCCTGGCAAGATACAATTACACAGGGACTTAGCAAGGAGGGGGCGTAGGAGGCGGTTCGACCCAGGTTCCATAATGGAGGGGGTGACAAATTATCAAGGAACAATTACTGCCCTACTAGGGTGGTTCATAAAAATTGTTTTTTTTTAATGCCTGCTCCGAAGGTCTTATCTTACTATACTAGGGATTATATAGCTATATATGAAATTTCATGCATATCAGTTAATATCTTGACCCTCCTCCACCAAAATAGATGTTTACTTGGCTGTTTTCTTATGTCGTGAAGGCTGAAATTTCAGTTCAGTGGAGCACTTACTGTTCCCAAGCCTGACCCTGTGGAAAGCCATCTAATTAGACTTTTATTTGATTTTGAGATGTTTTTAGGAGGTAGTTTAATTATTATTTGATTTTATACCAATGTTATGTATCTGATGTTAGCCACCCTGAGCCCGACTTCGGCCGGGGAGGGCGGGATATAACGGAAAGTTTATTATTATTATTACTTGTTATTATTCCTTTGTAAAAAAATGAAATAATGTAAAACCATTTTTGCAGGGGGGAGGAATCAATGGGGGTGTGACAAGAAATTTTCCGCACTGGGTACCACCTGACCTTCCTACGCCTCTGCAATTACACAAGCAAATTGAAGAGGAAAGAGCACAAACAGATGCTGACCCATTAAGAGCTCAGGGGGAAAGAGAGAGAGAGAGAATGTTGGTGAGTTGTCAGAGACCAATATAAGCACACAACTCTGCATATCATTTACATAACTTTAAACGAGACCCAAGTCTCCGGAACAACTGTGGATCATTACCAAGGCCTATTTTTTTTACCACCACCCCCCAAGCTTCCACCCTCAGGAGCCAGGAAATCTGCTAGTCTCAGCTAATAGTTTACTTGGAATATTCACCATTTGTGGGACAACTCAGAGGAAGAGGAGAGGGCACTCCATTTCCTGCCAGCTGTAATTCTAATAATAACCATTTTGCCAGCTTCAGCAGTTTGGTTGAGATCTGGAATGCTGGGTATTTTTCTTTCTCCTCAAGCTGGGCGCTTTGAGGGAGTCTGGGATTTCATGGAAGCAACGAAGTTTCCAAGATTTCAGTGGTCGCAGAGAGAAAGCACAGAAATAGAACCCGTCAAGCAGCGTTGAATTGTCTCCCTGGGTATTTTTGCACGTCAGCCTTCTCACATTGGCGAGGAATCGGTGCGATTCATTGACGACTTCCCTAATCGCAGTTTTAAAAATACAGGGTTTTAATGTGCTTGTGGTTGAGGAAGGAAGAATCTGGCTGTTTCCTGAAATAGATAGCTGTGTACTTGACATCCAATCAGAAAGGCCTGTTGACTCCCAACCAACTGGAACGCAAGGTTGCATCCAAACAAAAAAACAAAAAACCTCACAACCTAAAAGTGCAAGGATTTCTGTTTGTGCAACAGGATTCTCCCCCTGTCCCCCCAATCTGTTCTAGGGGCTCGCCAAACCTACTGGATCACATCTGGGGAGAGTCTGGCTGGAACAATGCTCCCTACTTGCCTGGGAGAGCGAGAGGTATAGAAACATTTAGTGAAATGCTAAAATATACATTTTTGTCCCTGGCCCTGCCCATCCTTGGCATGTGGCCCCTGGAAGGTTGCGCAGATGGCAGAGTGGCCTTCAGTCTGAAAAAATATTTCCCAACCCTGGCCTAGGACCGGTTCATGTAATGGAACAACCTTGCTGCAACAAATTCACAAAGGATAAGGGCTGTCCACTGGCTACAAGTCCTGATTTCATAGAAATTGAGGAGTTGGAAGGGACACCAAGGGTCATCTAGTCCAACCCATTGCAATGCAGGAATCTCAGCTAAAGCATCCATGACAGGTGGCCATCTGTGTGGATTCTATAGTCGTTTCTGTAGTGGTTTCTCATGAGTAAGGAGGCTGGACTCCGGTTCGTCTATTTACAGGTTGTATTGTGCAAGTATATACAGTGCAGACCTCAAGAGTTCAAGATGAGCTCTGGCACATCCCCCAGCCCTCTCCCCTCCAGGCTTCCCTCCTGCCTTTCGTTTCCGCTGGATGCTGTCCTGCTCCCCTTGCGGCGCTGGGGCCCTGTGTCCTTTGAGAGCCCCTGCACCACCCAGCGGGTCTACGGCGGTTCCCTGACACCATCCAACCTCTGCTTAGAAACCTCCAATGAAGAAGAGTCCGCAACTTCCTGATAATGTTCATTCCACTGTCTAACAGCTCTTGCCTTCAGAAAGTTCTTCCTGATGTTTGCTTGGAATTTCCTTTCTTGTAACTTGAAGCCATTGGTTTCAGTCCAGAGCAGGAGAAAACAAGCTTGTTCCCTCTTCCATGTGACAACCCTTGAGATATTTGAAAATGGCTATCACATATCTCTTCTCATCTTCCTCTTTTCCAGGCTAAACATACCCAGCTCCTTCAACTATTCCTCATAATGCTTGGTTTCCAGACCTTTGGTCATCTTGGTTGCCCTCCTCTGCAAACGTGCCAGATTTCTACATGCTGTAGCTCTGAGATCGGAGGAACCATGCCTCTGAAGACCAGCTGATGGGGAACAACAGCAGAAGGCCATTTCCCTCATGCCCTGCTTGAGGACTTTCTCTGGGCAACTGGCTGTTCACTGCAGGAAGCAGGGTGCTGAACTAGACAGGCACCTATGAGTTGGATCCAGCACAATCTACATTTTCTGTTTGGTGCCTGCATAGGAAACTGCCTACAAACCTGTGCACTCTACCTTGGGTCTCAAGATGGAAGAAAGGTAAGTCAAATATATGGTGTAGCTTTGACCATAGCATATAATCTGCTTTGCACAGGCAAGTCTAGATGAATGGTCAGTAAATAGGTTGTCTAGAGGAGCTCGTGGTTTTCCAGGGACTTTGCAGGTCAGTCCTGGCCACTAGCACCACACCCATTCCGAGCTGGTCCTGCTTTGACCTTGGGACACATCAGGTCATACCCACAGCAGAGACCTGTCTGATGAGACATGCCAGCCAGGGGAGCAGCAGCTGGTGAGTTGGCAAGGGGAATGGGGACAGGAAAATTGTTGCATCTCCTGAAGGTCACCCATGCTAACACCCTCACCTCCTTCCTTGTCAACATCCTCCCCTTGCTGGGCATATCTGCGGTGACTGTTCTGTTTAGCTGGCTAGAACAGCCTGTCAAAACTGATGAGGTTATACTCTTTCTGTGGCCTGTACTACACATTGCATGCTGATAAGATCATTAGCCACGGCCGGGATTCATTATATTGGATTTCTTATTATGCTGAATTGGATTCATCTTTTTCTTCTTCTTCTTTTTTATCCCGCTCCCGTGGAATAAGCCTGATTAATTTTTCATGGGCCTTTACACTACTGTCTCTCCAGTTATACGGTCAAATTAAAGGCGAGCAGGTCGTGAAACCTGGTGAATTTAAATGGAGTAACGGGAGCTCTTAACACCTTTGTCCCAAACAATAAATTAAAAAGACAAAGCTTACTCCATCTGCTCCAAAGTAGGAAAAAAACTATGTAAAGGTCAATGGCTACCACTATGTCAGCAAAGAGGGTGGCAGCCATACAGAAGGTAGGGTATGCATTTCGCAACGTTTTAGAGCTGTCTAACTAACTCTAGTGCTGCTGAGGGCTTCTCACAGGCATCTGGTTGGCCACTGTGAAAACAGGATGCTGGATTAGATGGGCTTTCTGGGGAGAACACTTAGGCTGATATTGCTAAACAAGTGAGTGTCAGAAATCCATGCCTATCTCCCAGTAGACCCCAATCTGCCTTCTCTCCATCCCTAACAGAGGACTAGATCCGCTTGTAGCATTTGAAATCCGTTAGGTGCCAGGAGCATTTTGACCCCGACGTCTCCACCGCCTGGAGGTACATGCCTGGGGACCCTCGGATCCTGACTGTCTTTCACACACTAACGGCGCATCCTGTAGAATTCTACCTGCGATACTTTATCTGCACAGTCAGAACAAATTTCAGGAACCCAAAAGTCATATGGAAAAGTACGGCTTTGGAGTTGCTTGGCCCCAGGAGCCACTTGGCACCTAGCTTATATATCTTGAGTTTCTAACATGCTGCTATGTGGCCACCCTACAGCTTATTCCGCCCCCTGTCTACCAGCAGTCTTATCCTCAGCCAGAACTGACCCCACGTGACGTGGGTAAAATACCTGAGGGGACATAAGCTGTGGTGTGGGGGGATATTTGGCACCCTTGACCACACGCTCCTCTTGCTGTAAAAACAGGACCCCCTTCCTTCTATGTGCTTGGGGTCCGAAGATAGGAAACGGCCACCCTCTTACCATTTTTATGGGTCGAAGAAGCCATAATACGTAACACTGAAGTCTATTGCTGCTTTATGGTTTTTCATTGAGGCCTTCTGCAATATTCTTGCACGCTGGGAGTCATTGCATTGTATTTGCATCACACGCGCTTCCGTCCATATGCTTGCTACAAATGGTGTGTTCAATAATCCACAAGTGGAGACGTCATAGGTCACTGGAACACTCGGCAGTGACTCTGTTGCCTGAATAAGTAATCCAGGGCCTTCTTTGTATAGCCCAATTTTTTGCTCTCAGGGTCACTTTAGCAAAGCAGTCCATTGTATGCCTTAAATCTTCAGGCGTACCAGGCCTTGCCAAACTTGGCCCTCCAGCTGTTTTGGGACTACAGCTCCCATCATCCCTAGCTAACAGGACCAGTGGTCAGGGATGATGGGAATTGTAGTCCAAAAACAGCTGGAGGGCCATGTTTGGCCATGCCTGCCCCAATATAACCAAACTTCCACAGCTCTAGCTGCACTTGTGCAAGCCTGCTGTGATGGCCTGGGAGTCAGACTCAGATGCTGAACCTGAGGGATCCCAGCCTGCACAGGATTCCCCGCCTCCAGAACCAGCTGAGCCGGGGCCAGGGCTTGAGCCTGAAGGATCCCCACCTGTGCTGGATCCCCAGGTGCAGGCATCAGCGGAGTCTGCTCTGGCTCCTGATGGGAGGGAGGACCCATTGCCTGCAGGTGCTCCACTCCCAGCCTCTTCAGAGGAAGCTGAGGCAGCCCCTGGGTCCAGTAACCCACCAGCCTCTCCTGAGCTGCAGAGGCTCAGGGCAGAGAGATGAAGAGAGCTAAGTGCTTACAGGAGGAGTGCTCGCCCCCAGGCCTGGAGGAGAGGCGAGTCTCCAGAGGATCGGGGCCGCCCTAAGCATAGGGCCAGATAAAAGCCAGCCAGACCCAGCCCAAGTTGCGTGAGCAACTTAGTTGCAAATGTATGCTTGACCTGCAACCTCGTGCCTGCACCTGCCTTGGACCTTGACCTGCTCCCTGCCTTGCTCCCCGCTGGACTGACCTCCTTTGGACCCCTAGACCCAGGACTGGACTTGGACCTCGCTTCACGGACAAACCCCTGGGGCCAGCACACCTGCATCCCTCACAGTGTCTCCTTTCTTCCTTTCTTTATCAAGGAAGAGCTGTAGCTCAGGGGTAGAGCTACATATTCCTTGCATGCGGAAGGCTACAGCACAAGACTCTTAATCTCAGGGTCATGGGTTCAAGCCCTCGCCTTGGGCAAAAGATTCCTGCATTGCATGGGGTTGGACTAGATGACCCATGTGGTCCCTTTCAACCCTACAATTCTATGATTCAATCCCAGGCATCCCCAGGTAGAGCTGGGAGAGACTAGGAGAGCTACTGCTGGCCAGTGAAGACAGTATTGATTAAGATAGGCCAATGATCTGTCTCAGTGCAAGGCAGTTTCCTATGTGCTTCTATTTCCTATGGTCCTCTGTCTTCCCTGCTGTCAAGGCACAGTCTCTCAGCTCCTCAGGAGGTGGCTAGTTCCCTATCTCTCTGGCTGCTGCTGTCAAGCACTGTGTACATGGACTGCACCGCCTTATCCCTAACCGCTAGCTAATAGCAACCATTAATCAGGAGGTGGAGGGGGGGGGGAAGGAGGAAAACAAAGGACAGAGAGAGGGAGGAGTAAAACAGGCAACTCTAGAAAGACGTTGGCATATGGCTACAAATATATAATAGCTGATCCCTCCCCTGTGGTGGCTTGAGGCTAAATGACAGGTGAGCTTCCTTCCGATCTCAGAGTATGCTTTATTTTATTTTATTTTAATTCTGAAAGTGGCCGAGAAGCAGCTTAAGAAAAGACAGTCTGTGGTTTAAAACATCCCCCAAATAGCAATAAAGCCAAGCGCATTCTTAATAATAATAATAATAATAATAATAAACTAAAAGATTAATCAATTCAACCCTCTGGATGCCTACACGAAGCTCCAGCGAATTCGATTGGGTTGCTCTCCGAGTTAAGCGTGCATAGGATTACTTGGGAGTAAGCCATTGACCTGGGTAGATATGCATAGTATTGCACTGCAAAAGGCGTGGGGGGAAAAATAAATGAATAAAAAAGGTACGGCTGGCAAAACCAGCCCAACTAGAGGCAGGGCAGGGCGAGGCGGATCGGGGCGTGTGCGCAGTGGGAGCACGTGCGCGCCCAAGCGCGGGGCGACGGCGGAGGCCTCCCCGGGAGCGCCCTTGCGCAGCAGCCGGCCAAGCCGAGAGCCCTTCAGGGCGGTGGCCGCCGGGGAAAAGCCAGCGCGGGATGGGCGGGATCGCGCAGGGAGAGCTGCTGCTCGCCGGAGCTAGCCAGAACCCGGCCGGATGGTGCCCACGCCGGCCCGGCGGCCGAGAGGTAGCCCGCGAGCCTTGACCTCGCCTCCAGCCATCTCGATACGCAAACCAACGCCGCCAACGCGCCCTCGCCAGCCGCGCTACGAAGCACCTCCCGGTCGGGCACGCCGTGCGGCTCCCGGCTTCTTTCCCCGGCCGGCAGGTTGCAGGCCCGATCCCGGCGGCTCTCGCCTCCCGCGGCTCCTCCTCTCCTTTCGCAACCTCGCGGAGAGCTTCTCCTCCCTGCCGGAGCCGGGGTCGTGCCTGCTGGGCCCAGCCCAGGCGCCGCCGAAGGGCTCTCGGCGCGCTGGAGACGCGCACAGCGGCGCTCCTGTGCGCCGCCACCACCAGCACGACGCCTCGCCTCTTGCTGGGCTTTGTCCGGGACTTGCAGGCAGCCGCTGCGTCCGCAGCGCTTCCCCGCCCAGCTCGGGGTGGGAGGACCGGCGGCGGCGAAGGCGAAGGCGAAATTATCGCCTTGTTGTTGGACTCTGCCGTGCGCCTTGCTGCGCAACGAGGCAGGGGCTGGCATGGGCGGCGGCGAGGATGACCTTGCAGGGATGTCGGCGAGGGGCGTGTTTGAGCATCGTCTCCATCCGATCCGGCAGCAGCAGCAGCAGCAGCAGCAGCAGCGTCGTCGGGTGACTTGAGAGTAGGAGAGAGAGAGAGAGAGAGAGACAAAAGCGGGAAGGGAGGAGGAGGGAAAGAGGAGGAGGCGGATTTGCAGTGATAGGCGGTGCGCAAGGCGTGCGCTGGCCACTTTGCCGAAGTGTCTTGAACGCGGAAAGGAGGAGAGCGCCGGGGTCTGTCCACATCAGCGGCAGCAACGCGGGCTCTTGTCCTGCCCCGCCCAGCCTGGACCTCTTTGCGCCAGACCGTCTATCGTCTGAATCCCGCCGCCCATCCCCGCGCCTCGGGCCGCATGCGCTTGATGTTCGCGGAATTCCGCTCCAAAGGCAACCCCTTGCCGGACACGGGAGGGGGCCATGAACGGGCTCTGGCGATGAACTGCGGCGAGACCAAGGAGATGGAAGGTAAGAAAGCAGCGGGGTGGGTAGCCGTCACGGGGCGCCTGGGCAGCTTTGGGTACCTGGCGACCCTCGCCTGTGGCTCTCAGGTGAGCGGGGGGGCCCCCTCTTTGTTCTGAGTCCGGCTCGAGGGCTTGGCTGATGCCCTCCGGGGCTCTTTTCTAATCATCGCATGCAAGCCGGGACTCCGGAGGGCATTTGTTCGACCTCCGTGTTAAGTTAGGCGCGCGCGGCGTGTGGATGAGGAACAAGAGCTTAAGAGACTGAGAAATGGAGGTGAAGGGCTGGGGGTCGCCAGCTATTCTTCCGTCTTGCGGGTGAGGATGAAGGATGAGCATGCCCGAGGCTCTGATGCGCGTAGGTGGCTGGGCAGAAGAGGTGGTATGGGGCTCGGAAGGTGCCCCGATGCTTGCGAGTAGCTTCATGTGCCCGTGTAGGGAATGGTTGCACGGACTCTCCCGAGCGCTGGGTTTCTGAAAAGATGTCTGACCTGGTAGCCTTCCCCTGCTGTCTAGGTAGGTTGCTGTGGCGTCCTCCCATGCGTGCACGGGAAGCACTCTGCACAGGCTCAGTGTCCCTCTTGACTTCTGATTCCAATGTCAGAGGTGAAAATGAGGCTCTGTGACTTGGGGGGGGGGCACTGCTGCTTTTGTAGTGGTGGGTGCTGCTCTGGGCATCTTTAAAGTGAACAAAATGAAAAGCTGGCATCCCTGGGGACATTTGCATGGGAGTCAGCTGCCTTGAGCTGGGGGTGCCTCTGCTCCTGAAATGACCTGTATGGGGATGGGAAGTGTTTGAGACTGCCAACTGACAGCAGATTTAAGGAGGGAGGTTGCCGCTGGGAATGCTTGTATCTCAGGCACAAGGAACACTGTGTTGGGTGGGGGGGCTGTTTTAATTTCTTTTTTTAAAAAAAGGTTGTGGGTGTTAAGTCTGCTAAGCCACAGTCTCTGGCCTGGGTACCCTCAGATGTTGTGTAGATGTTATTCAGTGTGGGAGCGACTTCCATTCTGCACATGGTCAGGTGTACTCTTTGCTCTGCAGGTGCCTTTTTATATTCCCGAGTTTTGCCAAATTGCTGAAAACCATTCCCAGCCCTTAGAGAGGCTTCTATTTAGACCTTCTGTGGAGTGCTGTGAGTTTTCCAAAGCAGAGTATATACTACCCGTCCAATGTGAGAGCTGTAAAGTGCGATAAAAGAGAGAAAGACTAGCCTTGCATCCAGTTAGACCAGCTGTGCTGGATGAGACTGATAGGATTTGAAGTCCAAAATATCTGGAAGGCTCCCGGTTGTTGGAAGCACAGGGCAACTAAACAACGTTGCAGCTCATATGCCAGCCATGTTTACTAGGGAGTAACTCCCACTCATTCACAAGTACAGGCACTGAGCATTGACAGACATATCCTAAACAAGGAGGCTCCCTTTATACTGAACATTGGTCCATCCAGCTCGGTAATTTGTCTCTGTTGATCGGAAGCTGCAGCCCAGGATTTCAGACAGGAGTTTCTCGCAGCACTGACTGGAGATGCCATTGGGGATTGAACCTGGGACATTTGGGTGTGATTCTGCCGCTGAGCTATGGTTCTTTCAATAAGCCCCACTGAATTCAGCAGGACTTAATTCTGAGCACACATACATGTTTGGGGACAGATACCCATTGACCTTCCTAAATAAAACCACCCTGGGAGTAAGCCTTGAGGACTCGCAGATGTGTGTAAACAGCATTTCCATGCAATCTTCCAGACTGAATAATTCAGAGTAAATGTGGACGCTCGGTTCAGAGACTCACAGGGGCAAGAAGGCAGTAGAGGAGCAATCTCAAGAATCCCGTGTTATCCCTCAACATCCTTTAATGACCTTGTCAAGCTCTGAGTGGCGAAAGAGCGGTCTCCATCAAGGTTCTCCCCAACCTTTTTTTAAAGGAGCAAAATGGGTTTCCGATCAGCGTTTTGCATCTGCGAGGAAGGAGCCTGGGGTGGTAGTTATTCCGCAGCGAGGCACGACAACGGCAGTAGTAACGCCGTCACATTTATATGGTGCTTTGAAATTCACAGAGGCAGTCCATGTTCATTCTGGGCTAGCCCAGCACACTATGCAGAACAGGCAGCTGCTATGTGTGGGGCAAGAGTTCGGGCCCTCCAAACTAATTGGAGAAAGTCCTCTGGGGCGAGAATGGGGGGAGCTGTGGCCCTCCAGATGTTGGGCAGAGGTCAGGGATGATGGGACTGTGCCCCAATATTTTTGACACCTTGTGGGAAGGATCCAAGGGCATACCAGGAATCTAGGCTTCCACAGTTAAAGTGGATTTAAAGCAAATTAACTTTAAAAAAAGGACTTTTGGTGGATAGGAAGTTGGCAGGAAAACACACTGCAAAGTGTGTGTGGGGGGGGATGAATGAACGATTAAGAGGAAGATGTAGATAGATAGATAGATAGATAGATAGATAGATAGATGATAGATACATAGAGCCAGCCAGCCCCCTGCAAGTGAAAGGGAATGCTCACTGTCGTATAAACACCCCATAGGCACATAAGAATGAATGAGTAAAGCCCACATAAGATTTGGGCAAGCAAATAAATGGGTTCCCTGGAGGGGGCCAGACAAAATCTTGAAAGGCTGCATGGGCCCCATGATATCCTTCCTGGACCCTTGGGGTGTCATGTTGGGGGGTGGGACCAATGAGCCACCCCCATTTTCATTTTCCCGCCTTCTGCACAAGCAAATGGAGCGGAAGTTCCTCCTTTTTGCTCCATTCACTCCGATGGAACTGGAAAAGAGGTACCAGGAGAAGACATAATTGCTGCCTGCCACCACTTTCGCGCTGGGAGACAGTGTCTCGTAGTGGTTAGAGCCGAGTTTCAGACCAGGACCAGGGCAATCTGGGCTTGACCCCCCATCTCAGACATGAAACTGAATGGAGTGACTTGTCCTAGTCACCTGCCCACCCCGCAGGGTTGTTGTGAGGCTGGATTGGTGTATGGGGAACATACATGCTGCTTCTATATGGGGTTGGACTAGATGACCCTTGGGATCCCTTACAATTCTATGATTCTTGGAGGAAGGACGGGATACCAATGTAGTGCTTGAGTAAGTTCCGTTGAGCAACATCCTCGTGAATAGACAGGCAGAGGCTTGTTGTTGTTCGTGAGGGCTTGGCTAGGATGAGATTTGAACCTGGGACTTCTTGGGCCCCACCGGACCGATGTCTTTTTGTGGGCGTATCCTCCCAACATATCATTGACACAATAATGGCACGTTAGCTGTGGATTTATACTTGGCCACTCGCATGTCCTTCTGCTTTATTAGTTCTGCAACACTTCTTACCGCATAATTGCTGGAAACAAAGCCGTATGTCTACCCTGAAACTTTTGCAGGTGCAGAGCGCATTGGAAGCAGGTTCACGTATAACTGCCCAGATAGAGTCACGTGTGGAAATAATCAGGAACGCAGAAGAAAAGGAATCTCTGCAGGTTCCCTTTATTCTGTTACAGCTCAAGCCATGCAGCCATGACATTTCAGGCTGCTCTCCTGTACAAAGCATGTAGCGCTTAGGTCGTTCTTTCCTGGAGTGCTTCACGTGCAATATCTCAGCTGTCATAGAATGGTAGAGCTGGAAGGGACCCTGAGGATCATCTAGTCCAACCCCCTGCAATGCAGGAATATGCAGCTGCCCCTGTCGGGGATCGAACCTGCAACCTTGGGGTTATCTGCACCACAATCTGACCAACTGTGCTGTCCAGGCATCAGACCTCACGACAGTCTTGCAAGAAAGCGATAGTTCCGTTGACAAAGCATGAGGTTCTTAATCTCAGGGTGGCGGGTTTGAGCCCCACATTGGGCAAAATATTTCGGCATTGCAGGGGGTTGGACTAGATGACCCTGGGGAGACCCATTCCAATTCTATGATACTAAAACTTATTGCTGGTGGTTTATGTAAGGCAGAGGAATAGCGACGGCCCTAGGTAGCTTGAGACATGTGTGGCACATACAGAGGATCCTGCTGTAACGAACGAAAGCAACACATCCACATCAAACCAAACCAATATAAATCCCCCTTTCCCCAAATCAAGTCACTAGTCCATTGGATCTGTGAGCCACTTTGGTTTTCTTCTGGGCCGGATGTGTTGGCAGCCGCCCCAGCTATTTAAACAGCTGTGTGCCCTACTTACAACACTAAAGAGGGTGACGATGGCCCCAGTTTGTTACAGGTGCTGGGAAAGGTAGCTCTCAAATCCTGTGAATTATAGTTCACACAGAACTCTAATTCCCAGCACCCTTAACAAACTAAAGCTCCCAGGATTCTTTGAGGGGGGAGCCATCTGCTTTATATGGACGGTGTGCACGCAGCCATAGTCTAGCGATCTAACCATTGTGACACGCTGTCTCTAGCATGGAAGGGTGGCTGGGTAACAACTTTGGTCAGCCCCTGCCATCAAACAATTGCAGCTGTTTTGCTTCATGCGCTGAGAGCTCTGGCTATTTCTCTCTGCGGTTCCTGCCGCTTCCCAGTTGAGCAGGTGCCGATGTCCTGGCACCACACCCTTGCTGTGGTTTACGCTTAGCAGCCCATCCTAGCCTCAAAGGCTGAGGCAGGACAGCCAACCCTGTGACTCAACTCAGTATTATTCCCATTTTACAGATAAGGAACCGAGGCTGTGAGAAAGTGACTCACCCATGCCTCCTAGTGAGATTGCGTCTCGCCAGAGATTTGCGAACTCCAAGATGCTGCTGTAAGATTTGGACCTGGCTGCTAGCCCAGCTGGCTTTTTTTTAAAAAAAGGCAAGGATTATGTCAAATTCATTGCAACTAAAAATATTATGAGCAAGTTCAGGCGTGACAGAAACTGCATTATCTTTTCTGGCAGCTTCAACTCCCAGATATGTGGGAGCTGGTTCTGACTACTTGCTGAAATGCACTTTGCACATGCTCATATTTTCTTTTTATTACTCGCGTGCTCCATAGCCGAACCCCAGAACAATAACTTCTGGTGCAGCCCCCCCCCCCGGGGGGGGGAGAGACTATTGCTATAACGTCCCCATCCTGTTTTACAATGTAACAGTAATTTGAGTGTCTTGCCCCTCAAAAAGGAAAGGGGGGGGGAAAGGTTGTCACAATATTTACGCAGAGGAGACTGACCGCTGGGAGCTAGCGAAGCGAAATGTCTCGCTTGCAAAGTTGTTCCTTTCAGACGGGGAAGGTGAAGAAAGGGGTCAAGTTGTCCTTTCTGATCACACCTCTGGGCTCAGTGGGCAAACACAGCCCAATTGTTCTCTTTGCAAAAAAAAAGAGAGAGAGAGAGAGAGAGAGACCTCAGCCGGTAAGGAAGGCGATGTTGACAGCACACGAAAAGCTCATACCAGGAACAAACTCAGTTGGTCTCTAAGGTGCTACTGGAAAGAATTTTCGATGTTGACAGCGGCATGTAAGAATAGTCTGAGCACCTGGAGGTTCTTTCCACTGCGTTAAGCGGTCTCTCTTAGATGCCGGGCCGGGGTGAAAATGAAACGTTTCTTCTCCTGCCTCATTTCCAGTTGATTTGAATGGCCGCTGGAGAGCGTTTATTCCTCTGCTCCCCCACCCAGATCCTCAACACATAAATACAGTATAAAGGACTTGTCACCTGCAAAAGAAGCCTAACAAATTCATTGTGTGGTTTCCCTCTCCTCCAAACCCTCCTCCCTGGTCCTTCTCTGCTGCGTATGCAAATTCTTTGGGAGATATTCCAAACCACACAGATCAATCAAGTTAGAATCATAGAATCCTAGAGTTGGAAGAGACCACAAGGGCCATCCAGTCCAACCCCCTGCCAAGCAGGAAACACCATCAAGGCATTCCTGACAGATGGCTGTCAAGCCTCCGCTTAAAGACCTCCAAAGAAGGAGACTCCACCACACTCCTTGGCAGCAAATCCCACTGTCAAACAGCTCTCACTGTCAGGAAGTTCTTCCTAATGTTTAGGTGGAATCTTCTTTCTTGTAGTTTGAATCCATTGCCCCGTGTCCGCTTCTCTGGAGCAGCAGAAAACAACCTTTCTCCCTCCTCTATATGACATCCTTTTATATATTTGAACATGGCTATCATATCACCCCTTAACCTTCTCTTCTCCAGGCTAAACACACCCAGCTCCCTAAGCCGTTCCTCATAAGGCATCGTTTCCAGGCCTTGGACCATTTTGGTTGCCCTCCTCTGGACATGTTCCAGCTTGTCAGTATCCTTCTTGAACTGTGGTGCCCAGAACTGGACACAGTATTCCAGGTGAGGTCTGACCAGAGCGGAATATAGTGGTAGTATTACTTCCCTTGATCTAGACGCTATACTCCTATTGATGCATCCCAGAATTGCATTGGCTTTTTTAGCTGCTGCATCACACTGTTGACTCACGTCAAGTTTGTGGTCTACCAAGACTCCTAGATCCTTTTCACATGTACTGCTCTCAAGCCAGGTGTCACACATCCTGTATTTGTGCCTTTCATTTTTTTTGCCCAAGTGTAGCACTTTACATTTCTCCCTGTTAAAATTCATCTTGTTTGCTTTGGCCCAGTTCTCTAATCTGTTAAATTCATTTTGAAGTGTAATCCTGTCCTCTGGGGTATTAGCCACCCCTCCCAATTTGGTGTCATCTGCAAACTTGATCAGGATGCCCTCAAGCCCATCATCCAAGTCATTGATAAAGATGTTGAATAGACTGGGCCCAAGACAGAACCCTGTGGCACCCCACTAGTCACTTTTCTCCAAGATGAAGAGGAGCCATTGATGAGTACCCTTTGGGTTCGGTCAGTCAGCCAGTTACAAATCCACTGAATGGTAGCATTGTCCAGCCCACATTTTACCAGCTTCTTTACAAGAATATCATGGGGCACCATAGTGTTCCATAGTGTTAGTGCAATAGCCTTCCTTATCAAGTGACCCTCTCTTGCTCGGTATCATCATCATCATCATCTCCCTCCCAAACTCTCTCCTTCCACTTCCTTCTAAGAACTTCTAAGACCGCAAGAAGGGCCCTTCTGGATCAGGCCAGTGGCTCATCTAGTGCAGCATCCTGTTCTCACAGTGACCAGCCAGGCACCAGCAAGCAGGATTTGAACACAGGAGCAGCACTCTCCCTTCCTGTGGTTTCCAGCCACTGGCATTCAGAAGCATTACTGCCTCTGACCCAGTGGAGGGCAGACCATCATCATCATCATCATCATTTTATCTGTATGCTGCCTTTCCATAGTTAAAACTATGCTCAAGGCGGCTTACAAGATTTACATAATTACCAACATAACCAACATAACAAAAGTAATAAACAATAGATAAAACGCATCAAAAGGTACATAATAATAATAATAATAATAATAATGATAATGATAATAATAATAATAATAATAATAATAATAATAATAATAATAATTTTTTATTTATACCCCGCCCTTC